>NC_134245.1:41406491-41723991 GCF_965152275.1 Natator depressus
TGAGCCACTCTGTGCACTCTGGGTATCTACATCCCAACTGTGAAGATAAGGCAGTACTAACCTTATTAGAGGTCCAGAGACTCCTCTTCTAACTGACAGCAGCATCGACCATACGAGAGCCAAAGACAACATCAACGTTCACAGCAACAGAGAGCACCTCAGTCTCAACCATCAGCTTCTCAATTGGCTCCACCCAAACCACAATTTTGAAGTTTTGGTCGCGGGTCTGGATGACCTCCCTCACCAGGCAGCACTTACACCCAATCTGTCCCCAAGCTTTGGTCACCACCTACTGGTCATCAATCTACTAGAGCTACGCGCAGTCCGCAATGCCTGCAGACACTTCCTACCTCACATAAAGAACGAATTGATTTGAATAATGACCGAGAACATTGCCTGCATGTTTTACATCAATTGACAAGGGGGCGCTCGATCTCACTCGCTATGCACCGAAGCCATGAACTTGTGGAACTGGTGCGTACACCACAACATAAACATTTCGGCCTCATACCTTCCCAGAACATGATGGTGGACACGCTAAGCAGGTACTTCTCTTGAGACCACAAATGGGAAATGAATGGGGGAGTCCTGTTATCTATATTCCGCCGGTGCAGCACTCCCCTCATCAACTTGTTTACATTCCCAATGACCCACAAATGCACAATGTTCTGCTTGGAGAGCGGGAATGGGACTATGGTCATGGGGGGACACCTTTCTCATCACATGTGATGCACAACTCATGTACGCTTTCCCACCGATTCCACTGATATCACGCATGATACACAAGATACGAACAGACAAGGCCAAGGTTATCCTCATAGTCCTGATGTGGCCCAGACAAGCACGGTACCCTTATCTGATGCGCATGGCGATATGCGCCCCTCGAGCTCTCCCTCGTCATCCGGACCTGCTGTCTCAGAACAATGGTCGCATTCTTCACCCGAATCCAGAGAAACTCCACCTACAAGTGTGGCTCCTGCATGATTCCATCATGGCGAACCAGCCTGCTTGGAACAAGTTAAACACGTATTATTAAACCTTCAAAAATAGAAGAGATTCTCCTCCTGGTGTTAAGAAAAACACTTGATGGCCTCCACAACACCACTACCATTAGTGTTGGAATACCTGCTGGAGCTGAAATGTTCGGGTTTAGCAATGAGCTCAATCAAAGTCCATCTTGTGGCCATTACTGCGTTTGATCATGAGTTTAACAGGACCTTGATCTTCGTGCATCCAATTTCTAAACGCTCCCGTGTGGGTCTCCAGAACATTTACCCAGAAGTTTGCCAACCTACCCCGGCCTGGGACCTCAATCTGGTGTTGAAATGCCTCACCAGATTGCCATTTGAACCCTTAGCCACCTGCTGCATTTATCCATGAAAGTGGCTTTTCTGGTCACTATTACTTCCGCCAGACGGGTGAGTGAGGTGGGGTGCTGCTCCCTACCCAATATTTTTCAAAGACAAAGTCACGCTATGTCCACACCCAAAATTCCTACTGAAAGTAACATCAGCCTTTCATATGAACCAACCAGTCCATCTGCCCACGTTCTATCCCAAGCCTCACGGGACTCCAACAGAAGTTGTCTTGCATACATTGGACATTAGGCATGCATTAACATTTTACCTGGACAGGACCAAACCTTTCCAGAAATCTCTTAAACTTTTCATTTCTACAACCGAGCATTCAAAAGGCTGTGCAATATCCAGTCAGAGACTGTCCAAATGGATCTCCACATGCATTCAACAGTGCTATCGTACTCAGAACACGGACCCTCCTGCACACATTAGAGTGCATTCTACACAATCAGTTTCAACCTTGACAGTGTTCCTACACAATGTTCCGATGTTACAGATTTGTAGGGCGGCTACTTGGGCCTCTGTGCACACTTTTACTGAGCACTATGCAATCCCTGCAGGGCTGACACCATAATTGACCTAAGCATACTTACATCTATGACTTAAATGAACTCAAAATCCCTCCTGCCTTCTGAGGGGCACTGCTCTACAGTCACCTGAAATGGAGCACCCATATGGATAGCACTTGAAGAAGAGGAGAAGGTTACTCACCTTATGCAGTAACTGAGGTTCTTTGAGATGTGTGTCCCTGTGGGTACTGCACTACCTCCCCTCTACTTTGGATTTCACAGTTAGGACTCTGCGGTAGAGAAGGAACTGGAGGGCTCAGGTTGTGCACGTGCTAGATGTGGCACCAACAGCACCGTAAGACTCCTACTGGGCAAGTGTGACTCTCACGGACACCACTAACGTAAATCTCTGATAGACGGTGCCAGGATGCACGGACACCTGAAGTGGAGCACCCACAGGGACACACATCTCGAAGAACCTCAGTTACTGCACAAGATGAGTAACCTTCTCTTTTCCTCTCTGCTGCCTGTTGCTGCTGTTATGCTCTTCCAAGGACGTTGGGAGCTGGCAAGCCCTGGTCTTTCTCCAGCTGCTGACCACTGCTCTTTCAGGAGAGCTTTCAGGAGTCCCAGACATGTTCCCTTGTAACCTATATAAGAGAACTGTCCATTATCCTCCTCCACTTCAGCAGCGTGTCTTTCACTTTGTCAAATTCCATGCTTGAGTGCACAGAATCACTGCAATTGTGCCTGGCCAGTTTGCAGCCATGCTTCATTGTTAAGATTTCACTAAAGAAAACACTGTTTTAACCACTGTATGCATCATACTGTACAGCATTCCCCCAAAGCAGTCTATGTATATGACAGCTAAATTATTTCCAGATAGATTATTGACATTTTAGCCAAGATAATGAAAGTGCTGTGTTTCAAACAACTTTATTTTTATTACCTTTTAGCAAGATTGACTAGAAAACTCTCTTCCTCTTAAGAAAGCTTTTAATCTTTTCTTTTTCTCCCCTTTGGGGAAGGGCAGAAGTGGAAGTGGCACAAAAATGGTACATCATCAAGGACCATGGCCTGACTGACATCCCAATTTTCCCCTGCTTTTACATTATGTAACTTTTTTGAGGCCCAGCCATGCAGCTGAATTCTTCCAGCAGATGATCATACTACATTTGCTGGCCTTGGAAGTGATACTCTGACAACCCGCACTGAGAATTCCATGCTAGGAAGCGTTGACAGGGCATTCGGCAAAAGGAGGACAGGATCGCTTTCTGCCTTCCAAGAGTGACGACAAAGGACAGAATTGCTAGAATAAATAAAAAGAAAAGGAGTACTTGTGGCACCTTAGAGACTAACCAATTTATTTGAGCATAAGCTTTCCTGAGCTACAGCTCACTTCATCGGATGCATACTGTGGAAAATACAGAAGATGTTTTTATACACGCAGACCATGAAAAAATGGGTGTTTATCACTACAAAAGGTTTTCTCTCCCCCCACCCCACTCTCCTGCTGGTAAGAGCTTATCTGAAGTGATCACTCTCCTTACAATGTGTATGATAATCAAGGTGGGCCATTTCCAGCACAAATCCAGGTTTTCTCCCCACCCCCCCAAGCCCACTCTCCTGTTGGTAATAGCTTATCTAAAGTGATCACTCTCCTTACATTGCTATTACCAACAGGAGAGTGGGTTTGGGGGAGTGGGGAGAAAACCTGGATTTGTGCTGGAAATGGCCCACCTTGATTATCATACACATTGTAAGGAGAGTGATCACTTCAGATAAGCTCTTACCAGCAGGAGAGTGGGGTGGGGGGAGAGAAAACCTTTTGTAGTGATAAGCACCCATTTTTTCATGGTCTGTGTGTATAAAAACATTTTCCACAGTATGCATCCGATGAAGTGAGCTGTAGCTCACGAAAGCTTATGCTCAAATAAATTGGTTAGTCTCTAAGGTGCCACAAGTACTCCTTTTCTTTTTGCGAATACAGACTAACATGGCTGTTACTCTGAAACCTAGAATAAATAAGATTCTAAGGATGGTAGGAGAGACTCTTTTGGCAGTGCTCTACATTGGCATCAATGACATTGCATCAGGCACCATTCCACAGATCCTGAAAGACTTCAGGAATCCAGGAACAAAACTGCAGGAGAGGAATATCCATCCTGTCTTCTTGGATATCTTTTCTGTTCCTCAAGCGAGAGAAGAAAGAAGGCAAAAGATATTGGAAGTGAACTGTTGGTTAAGTAGGTGGTATTGGGGGGCAAGGTTCGGGTTTTGTGGAACATTGGCACAACTATTATGGAAAGAGGATGTTGTATGGTTCTGACAGCTTTCATGTAGGTGGTAGGGGTACTCATCCCCTCTGTGATCTATTAGCTAGGGTTCAGGAGGGCTTTAAACTACCCAGGAAGGGTGAAGATGATAACGGGGCACTCCTAGGGCTAACACCAGAGTATGTAAACAAATCTAAGTATTATGGCGCATATAAGGAACACGTTTTTAATTCTCTATATACTAATGCTAGGAGGTTTGGTAATAAGAGGAATTGAAGATGCTTATGTATGAGCAGAAATATATGTTTGGTATTACTGAAACTTTGTGGAGTGGATCTTATGACTGGAACCCTAAAATTGATATAACATGTTTCATAAGGATAGAATGAGCAAAAAGGGATGGGGAGTGGTACTTTACATCAAGACACCATTACCAGTGTCAGAGTAAGATGATTCCCAATTACAGGACCTCAAGAACTTACGGATTAAAGTTCTAGCTGGTTAAAACTAAAGATGCAATACTGGTGGACATCTGTTATAGACCACCTAATCTCAGTAGAGAATGGGATAAACTTCTCTTTAAATACCTGGCTGTAATGTTAAGGAAGAAAGATTGTGTTCTCATGAGTGATGTCAACTTGGGAGACATCTGTTGCATATCTCATGCAGCTAGGAGGGAGGAAATCTTTCTTAGTGTTTCTAAAAATAATAGATGATAACTTCTTAATGTCAGGCCCCAGGTTTTAGGCAGTCAGGCCTGTTATTTAGAGCTGGCCGTAGATTCGGGACCAAGCTGAGGGCAGTGTTGAAGTCAGGGACAGGTGAGCAGACTCAAGGTCAGAGTTTGTAGACAAGGCAAATCAGGATCAGGGTCAGAGTCTCGATGCAGGCCTGTCAAGGTTCCTCCCCCACTCTGAACTCTAGGGTACAGATGTGGGGACCTGCATGAAAACCTCCTAAGCTTACTTTTACCAGCTTAGGTTAAAACTTCCCCAAGGTAGAAATTAATTTTATCCTTTGTCCTTGGAATATCCACTGCCACCACCAAACTCTAACTGGGTTTACTGGGAAACGTAGCTTGGACACGTCTTTCCCCCCGAAAATCCTCCCAACCCTTGCACCCCACTTCCTGGGAAAGGTTTGGTAAAAATCCTCACCAATTTGCATAGGTGACCACAGACCCAAACCCTTGGATCTGAGAACAATGAAAAAGCATTCAGTTTTCTTACAAGAAGACTTTTAATAGAAATAGAAGTAAATAGAAGTAAAGAAATCACCTCTGTAAAATCAGGATGGTAGATACCTTACAGGGTAATTAGATTCAAAACATAGAGAATCCCTCTAGGCAAAATCTTAAGTTACAAAAAAGACACACGGACAGGAATAGTCATTCTATTCAGCACAATTCTTTTCTCAGCCATTTATATAAATCATAATCTAACACATACCTAGCTAGATTACTTACTAAAGTTCTAAGACTCCATTCCTGGTCTATCCCCAGCAAAAGCAGCATATAGACAGACACAGACCCTTTGTTTCTCTCCCTCCTCCCAGCTTTTGAAAGTATCTTGTCTCCTCATTGGTCATTTTGGTCAGGTGCCAGTGAGGTTACCTTTAGCTTCTTAACCCTTTACAGGTGAGAGGACTTTTCGTCTGTCCAGGAGGGATTTTAAAGGGGTTTACCCTTCCCTTTATATTTATGACATTCAAAGTCAGAGTTTGTAGACAAGGCAAATCAGGATCAGAGTCAGAGTCTGGATGCAGCCCGAAGGTCTCGGGGTCAAGAGGTGAATGCAGGCTGAAGCAAAGTCAGAGTAGGGCATAGACAAGGCGGAAGCAGAATGGAACAAGGCTGGGGCAGGGGCAGGGGCAGGAACAGGAATCGAACCAAGGGCAGGCTAGAAGCTTAGGGAGTCTGTAACAGTGTGAGTCAGCAAAAGAGTTCCTGGCCAAATAGTGCTGTTGTGCAGACTAATTGCAGCTCAGTGGGGTCAGTGAAATACCTGTGCATGGGGGTCCTCTGAACCAGGCCCTGCCCAGGGATAGGTTGCTGCAGAATGCCTGAGGGCTGAATAACTGGAGGATCTGCTTAGTGGATGAGTCAGTACAGCTGAGTCACTGCAAACTCTCCTGGAAGGGTGAGTAGCTCTGGTCTGGGTGTGGGTGCCTCACAATGGGCCCAGAAAGTCCTGTACCCAGTGCTGGGTAGCTCAATATTGGACTTCATTCTGATAGACAAATAAGAGTTAATCACTTACCTAAAATTAGCTATTGCCTAGCTATCAGTGATGATTATCTGTCTACATATACCTTGTGCAAACAGAACATGGCACCCACCAGTAATAAGTATACCTGGAACTTTCAAAAGGCCAATTTTACAAAGCTTAAAGTATATAAATTACCTGCTCCTACATAACATAGCAGACAGCAGAAGGAGAAGGTTGTTAAACCCTCTGAGCCTGAGGATGAAGTGGGGCTAGCAGAGGGAGAAGCTGGCTAAGACCTACAGCAGGCTAAAGGACACCCTGCTCCGGGAGGAGAGCTGGGGACCCTGGCTCAAGGAAGAAGGCAGTAACTGCCTGAGTTACCCAGGCCTCAGGGGAGCAGTCCTGGGGCCCAGTATCTCCTAAGAGGAAAGAGAACTGTACGTTGAGCCCAAGAGGGACAAAAGAATTCTTGTGTGTGTTCACCTAGGAATGTTGTTGAAAGGAGTGTTTATTTTGGGGATTCTGAGTTCCCCTGGAAGTGGATTGAACTTTTAAGCGACCTGTCCAGAGGGCCAGGCCACAGAAGACTAGGCAGAGGTGGCCTGGGGAGGTGGTGACCAAGGGGAAGGCCGAGCAACCTGCACACCCAGCCACAAAGGGCTGCCAGCTGGTGAGTTGCTTCTGGGCTTTTGGGACTCTCTTGACAGAGGTCTACAAAAATGATTCAGGGCCTGGGGCTGGAAAACAAGCCATATGGTGTGAGGTTTAAGGAGCCCAACTCACTCAGCTTGTCAAAGAGAAGGCTGACAGGTGACTTGATCCCTATGTACAGGCACCTCTATGTGGAAAAGACATCCAGTGGTAGAGGGTCTTTTTGGCCTTGCCCATGAAGGCATAATGAGAATCAACGGCTGTAAGTTAGATACATTTAATCTTGAAATAAAATAGTTTCCTAGCTGTGAGAGTCATTACACATTGGAACAGCTTACCAGGATTGTTGGTGGGCCATAGAACAGGGTTGCCTGCATTGCCCTCAGTAAACTTGTAGCTCCACCCAAAGATGACTATAGTCAAATCTCCTGCTTCAGCAGGAGTCAGGAAGAAATGTTTTTCCCCAGTGCACAACTGGCCAGATGTACTCTGGGGGAGGGGTTATTTAGACTTCCTCTGAAGCATCCGAGATTGGCCATAGCTGGAGACAGGACACTGGATGGGGTGGATTAGTGCTGTGTGGTGGCACAGAGCCTTTAAATGGTCCTGACTGGCATCATGTAAAGCAGTTTGGGATAGTAGTTGGCAGAGTGCCAAGCTAATGTGAACAACAGTGTGTGCACATGAATAGAGTCACCCTAACTCCATACACAATGAACTTAATCCACTTACACAGTGGATTATAGACTACATATTGACTGGCCAGTTAGAATGCTTTAAGCCTTTGGATTGTGTGGACACAGTGCACACGCAAATCACCTAACTAAAGTTAGTGCAAATTCACCCCCCTGTGTAGACAAATGCTTAGATGCCTGGCTGCTGTGCCTTGCACACATACTGATGGTGTGCCTACACTAAAGCTGGGAGGTGCAAACTCCAGCTTCAGGCGATAGATCTGCCTAGTTCTGATGGAGCTAGTGTGCTAAAAATTGAAGTATAGCTGCAGCGGTGCAAGCAGCAGGAGGGGCTAGCCTCACTGAGCTTGATCCCATCCAAGGCCACGGGTATATACTTGGGGCAGGTAGATGGTGGTCTGAGCAGGGGCAAAGGCTACCCTTGTACGTTTTGTTTGATCAGAGCTAGTGTAGGTGTCTCCCCTTAGGCTAGAATATCCAGCTCTAGTGTAGACATACCCTCGGGATCAAACTGATCTCTAGATTTGGGGTTGGGACCTGAGGGTTTTTCACCTTCTTCTTCAGTATGGAATGTAGATCACCTGCTAGGATCATCTTGGCATAACTTACCTAATTAATTCCCTACTATTGCTGGGGCTTCCGGGGCACCTTGATCTGTGGCCCACAATAATTGACTGAAATGCTTTAATTTAATCACAGGCATTGGGCTTAATACAAGGGCATCTGGGTGAAACTTAATGACCTGTGATATATGGGAGGTTGATCTACATCTGAGTAGATGTTCTACTAGTCCCTTCTGGCCTTAAACTCTATGAAACTATGCACTATAAAAATGAGAGAGAAAAGACTCACACTTGACAGATGTTAGTCATGTTACTTAATGCACTTCTGGAAGCCAATGAGGTGATGAGGGCAGTATAACAGCCTCTGCAGAACAGAAACAGCATTTGGTCAATTCAGAAACAGGAGCACCTCTGATGTAATAAGATATTTGGTATAGTTCGCTATCTCCATTCAGTACATTGAAGCTTTTGTCTGTTTCAGTAGAGGCTGTAACCACAATATCATACCAGCAGAAGTCCAGTTTGATAATTCAAAGTTAGAACTGAAAGAGTGACCCTTGGTATTTGAAAGTATAGGAAATGTAGTTTAAATATCCATTACTTTAGTCACTTTTAAGTTTATCCAATACTTCAAAAACATGCATGCCCCCAACTTTGTAGAACTGACCTGAAAACTTCAACATGTTCAGATTTCTAGTGCCCTATATTTGTTGTTTATAGAACTCCAATTAGTGTGCATGATGTAGTGCAGACAAGGTATCTCTGCTACTTTTACAATCTAAACGAGAGAGCAGGGTTTTTAGCCATCCTTCGCATCATACTGTCAAGATGGCAACCTCCTTCTAGATTATTTTTCTCTGATTTTTTATTTAGGGCACTTGACTTATATTACTCTGACTTTTCGTTCAGAACACTTGAGAGAGGCTCCTAGAAGATTTATAGATGGTACAGAATTGCCACAGTCTGAAATTGTAGGGTTAAGTGAGCTGGCTTCATGTGGTGCCTGTAAAACCCACAAATGTGGTAAAGAATTGTTTGTGTGTGTCTTTTGAAAACTGATCATCATGTCTGTAAAATGCTGGGGCATTACTGTAAATAGAAGAAGGTAATCATATAACCTCTGTCAACCTCTCAAAGTTTCTTTTGTAAGAGAGGAAGTTACAAAACTGAAGAAGGATCAGAGAACAGGGAAAACTGTCATAGCGATCAGTTCAAAGTAACCAAACCTACCAACCGGAGATACAGTTAATAATATTGTATTTAAAGGGTTTGGGGTCTAATGGGACTTTTGCCTGAGTGAAGGCTGTAGAATCGGGCCTTTTATTAGCAGTTCCACATAAGCTTTTAGAGGAGCTTTAAAGCTTGTGCATACATCTTGGGTGTATAAGCAGGGGAATATTGAGTAGAAGTAGGGAGGTGTTATTACCTCTCTACATGACATTGGTGATCATTACTGGAATATTGTGTCCAGCTCTGGTGTCAATATTTGAAAAATGATGTTGAACAGTTGGAAAGGATTCAGATAAGAGCTCCAAGAATGATTCAAAGTCTGGAAGACATGTCTTATAGTGAGAGATTTAAGATGCTCAATCTGTTCAGTTTATCCAAGGGAAGATTAAGGGTGACTTCATCAGTCTTCAAGTGTGGGGAAGAGACTTCTGATAATAGACAGCTCTCTAATGTTGTGAGATCCAATGGGAGGAAGCTGAAGCTTGACAAATTCAAACTAGAAAAAAGGCACACATTTTTAACAATGAGGGGAACCAGCAACTGAAGTTTTAAATCAAGCAACATGAGCTCTAGCTCACCCCAAACTTGTGAACTGGATGCAGGAATTACTGGGTAAAGTTTATAGAAGAAGTCAGACTGGATGATCTTAATAGATTTTAAGACCAGAAAGGACCATTAACTTGGCTCTCACTGAATATTGACATGAAAAGAAAATCTCAGTCTGGGAGTGTGTATTGCATAATGTTAATGTTAATTTCAACCACTTCCATCAGATTATCTTAATTCCAGCTCAGTCAGAAATCTAACCAAAATATTTTATTTTTAACAGAAAATTTTCAGGCCGTCAGGATTGCAGGGCAGCAAAAAGGATTTAACATGAGAAAGGTATTTGACTTACAAAAAATGGCAATGCCATTTGCTAGGGACAAACATTTCTTCAGGACTTGATGTGCCTAGACTAATGCTCATGTCTGCCAACTTCATTGAGACTCTAACATTGTTGCCAATAGGCTGTCTTTAAAGAATTCTTCACTGTGAAATAATTGAGGTTACACCAGGAATTCTTATGCTAAATAATAATCCAAGCAGACCTCAATGCCACTAATCTATGTGTGTAGGAGTCAGACTGTCTGAATTGTAAAATCTGCAACTTGTCTGACACAATAGACTGTACTGTCTCTTAGGAGTTAGTTACTGTACAGTGTGTCACTGATACACATTCAGAGCCCATCAGTTTGCTGTATCAGCTGTTATTACACAGCTTGATGCTTATACATAATAGGGGTTCCACATGGTTAACCAGGCCAACGTGAAAGTCCCATATACAGCTACAATCTTATCAGGTCTATTTGGGTTGCCATCAGTATGGAGTATTACTATGATTTGTTTTAGGGTAGTGCCAAGGAGTGCTTCTTGGTATTGCTTACTGTGTGCATATTTACCCTTGGCAGGCAGTCTTTTCTTGTAGTGTTGTGTCTTTTTGTAGCTTTCTACTTTATGTAGATATGTTACATACATTTTATTCTTATTATTTTTGATGATAGTGCTTATTTTTAAATTGTCAGAGTATACTTTAAGCATTCCTTCTGGATTTCTTTTACATAAAAGCAGAAGGGAGAAAACTACAGCATAATAAACTTGGATCTTAGGAGCCTTCTGCCATCTCAGAAGAGAAAGGAAGTTTAATGGTTAGAGCAGAGGACTGGGAATCAGGAGCCCAGCTGTCTGTGACTCTGGGTTAAACATTTAACTTGCCGGTGCTTCCACTTCCCTATCTAAGATACTGGAACAATAATACTTATGTACTTCACAAAGAGGTTTCTAGGGTTAAATAGTGTTTGTAAAGCTTTTTGAAATCCTTGGATGAAGGGTCTCTTACCAAACAAAATATTGTTACAATGCTGCCTTGCAGCAAAAAACCTAAGGCAACTTTATTTAAAAGCAAAACGAAGATATGAAAAGAAAGCTATAGATAATGTAAATAGCAAAGCAAAAAAAAAAAAAAAAAAAGCTTTTGTGTGCCATTTAGTGTTTCTTTATGATGCAAGGAAAACATATTTTTTCTATATTTTTTAAATATTTTTTCTGTTTGCTCTTATATTAGAAAAAAAGCAAACTATATATAACAAGGGGAAGTTAATGAGAAGGAAAAGGATACAAGGAGAAATCTATGGCCAGCAGAGATGAGGACAATAAGTTCTTTAAAGTATATTGGGAATAAAAAGAATCCTCAATGGTATTGGTGCTTTACTAGATGGAAATGGTAGAATTGTCAATAATATGTTTTGTGTTTGTGAAAAACCCAGATGATGATGGAACACTTTCCATTCCAGTAGTAACTCAGGAGGATGTTAAACAACAGTTACTAGAGTTACAGTCTTAAATCATCAGGTCCAGGTAACTTGCATCCCAGAGTTTTAAAAAGAGCTAGCTGAAGAGCTCTCAGGATTGCTAATGCTGATTTTCGGTAACTCTTAGGACACTGGGGAAATTCCAGAGGCTAGAAGAAAGCTAATGTTGTGCCAATCGTTAAAAAGGGTAAACGGGACAGTCTAGGTAATTATAGGCCTGTCAGCCTGGGCAAAATAATGGAATGACTAATTTAATAACGAATTAAAGTGGGGGGTTGGGGGTTAATATAATTAACGTTAGTAAGCATGGGTTTATGGAAAATAGATATTGTCAAAACTGACTTGATATTTTTTCAATAGATTGAAAGTTTGGCTGAGCAAAGTAATAGTGTTTGGTGTAGTGTACTTAGACTTCTATAAGGCATTTGACTTAGTCCCGCACAACATTTTTTATTTAAAAAAACTAGAATTATACAAAATTAAGATGGCACACATTAAATGGATTAAAACCTGTCTGGACAAAGTGTCAGTGTAATTGTAAATGGAGAATCAGGGGTCGGTTCTTGGCCCCATGCTATTTAATATTTTAATCAATTACTTGGAGAATACAATCAAGTTTGCTGGTGACACAAATATTGGGTGAGTAGTAAATGAACAAGAGAGGTTAATGTCAGTGAGCTGAAGCGCTTCGTAAACGCGGTGCAAGCTTTTAATACGGCCTCATGTAAAGTTGTACTTACAGGAACAAAAAATGTAGGCCATACTTACAGGGTGCTCTTTCCTGGGAAGCTGTGACTCTGAAAAAGACCTGGGGGTCATGGGGGGCAAGCAGCTGAACATGAGCTCCTAGTGTGATGTTCAGCTGTATAAACAGGTAATATGGAGGAGAAGGGAGATTATTTTACCTCTGTATTTGGCCCTGGTGCGACCACTACTGGAGTACCATGTCCAGTTCTGGTGTGCACAATTCAAGAGGGATGTTAATAATTAGAGGGTTCAGAGAAAAGCCAGGAGAATGATGAGAGGATTGGAAAACCTGCCTTATAGTGATATTCTGGGAGAGATCAGCCCCACTGTTTGATCAGTCTCTTTAGTTTATCTGGAGAAGGTTAAGGAGTAACTTGATCACACTTTATAAGTAACTACATGGGGTACAAAATTTTGATAACCGAGAGCTCTTCAGTCGAGCAGCCAAAGGTCTAACAAGCTCTAATGGCTGGACGTTGAATGTAGACAAATTCAGTCTGGAAATAAAGTGCATATTTTCAACAATTGGAACAACTAAAAAAGTGTTGTGGTAGGTTCTCCATCAGTGGCAATTTTAAAATCAAGATTGGATGTTTTTCTGAAAGATATGCTGTAGTTCAAACAGGAATTCAGGGAAGTCCTGTGGCATGTATTAGGTAGGAGATCAGACTAGATTATCACAGTGGTCCCTTCTAACTTTATAAGCTATGATTATTATGGTTCACTGGAAAAGTACCATGTGACGTCTGATTTAGACCAATAAAAAGGAAATTCTGTAAAGACTAAAGCTTCATTCTTAAAACACCTTGTGCCTAGGTGATCTTCATTGTCATACGTATTGCAGTTATTAAGTAGGTAAGCTCAGGCTGATGTTTGATTTCTAACTCTGAATGTCCTGGAATTTGTGTGGTTTTTAAACCTGTATTAAATTTTATTGAAGCTCAAGATGAAGGGATAAGTGATAACAAAATATGGAACCATGACCCCTAGGTGGCATGGGTTTTAAAAAAGCAAATGAAAAGAAGGCAATGAATGTCATTTGGATTTGCCAGAGGCTGGGACTGGGTGACAGGAGGTGGATCACTTGATGGTTACCTGTTCTGTACATTCCGTCTGGGGCACCTGGCACTGGCCACTGTCGGAAGACAGGATACTGGGCTAGATGGAACTTTGGTCTGAGCCAGTATGGCCGTTCTTATGTTCTATGTTCTAATAAAGCAGCTGATACTCCCCTCACAAAATCTTACTTGAAAATCTAATTCTAGTGGGATAAGATGGGAACTCTGTCTCATGGTTTAAAAATGGTGTAGAAGACCACAAACTAAGACCATAGACCATAAAAATGGTTTAGAAGAGCATAAACAGCTAGATCCTCAAAAACTGCAACTTTAGGTGCCTACAGCTAATGTTATGTGCCACAGAGATGCTCAAAAGCCCTGCTCAGCTGCCACCTAAATCTGTGAGCTCCTGAGGGACTTCAGGAACTTGCATGCCAGTGCGTGTGTGCACAGTTGCCTCAGTCTAGGTCCCAGTGGGATCCTCAAGCAATGCCTTCCCACACTTGTCTCCTCTGTGGGGCCAGATCCAGGACATATTCTCAGAGCATGCCTAAAACCACACAAAACAGCTGGAGGAGGAGGAGATGGTGCTGCTGCCCCCCTTACCACACTTAGTCCAGTGATTGGAGAACTCACCTGAGAGATGGGAGACTAGAGTTTGATCCCCCTCACTCCCACTGCCTGATGTGGGGAAGAAATTTGAACTAGGGTCTCCCTTCTCTCGAGAGAGTACCCTAACCATTAGGCTATTGAGCATTTTGGGCCAGAGCTCTCAATAGGAGAGACTGTGAAGCGGTTGCAGGGTGTACAAATAGTGAAATATTCATTGGTTCAGAGAGTGAGAATGACCCTGTAGCCCAATTGCAAGGGCACTTATTTTGGACTGGAACCTGGGTCTCCCACATCCCAGCTGAGTGCTCTACCCACTGGGCTAAAAGTTATACGGGAGTGCACCACAGCCACCGCCTCTGGTGTTACTTGCAACAACAACAAAAAAGGCTTATAAATAGCTTAGGCACCTAACTCCAGGAGAGGGCTCATGGCTGAGAATCCTGAGTGGAGATCGGTCCTTTCTGCTGGGCCAGATTTAAGTCTCTTTGAGGGGTGGGGCTTAGACCATACCCATCTCCCCAGCATTTCCTTTTGGTTAGTTTAGATAGGTCCCTGCTCAGTGTACTGGCTTTTGTGGATCCTATTCTTGGGGGGCTGTTTCTCTCCCTGCTTTGTATAGTTAACCTTGGTGCTTAACTCGGAGCTGTAGATTCCATTGCAGAGCAAAGCACCTAAGACAATGAGTGTTGAAACACCTAAGACCCTTTGTGGATCTAGCCTGAACTGTCTCGTTTGGGGAGTTTTTTAGCATAGAAACCTAGGGTTTGGTGTGGGTCTACTCTTAACATCTTCATTAGTGATCAGGAAGATGAAGTGAAGAGCATGTTAATTCCATTCAGAAAATTTTGAGATAGTGAGGAGCTGTGAACATGTGTGTAGATGGAAGTGAACCAAAGTACATGGCTTAGAAACAGGAGCTGAAAATCATAAAATGAGATTCAGTATGGGAGAATGCATCTGATAAATCTGTTGGTGTGAGAGACAAATAGTCCGTAACACACTCAATAGGAGGGATAAAGCTAGGAGGCAGTAATGCTGAAAGAAACTTAGGTGTAACAGTAGACAGCAAATTAGACATGAATCTGTAATGTGATATTGGAGCAAAGAAGGCCAATCTAATTTTGGGCAGCATGAATAAAGTGTTCATGTTAAAGAGCAGGGAAGTAATTCTCTCTCTCTCTCTCTCTCTCTCTCTCTCTCACTCACTCTGCTGCAACTGCACCTGGAATATTATGTTCAGTTCAGAAAGCTATTGACAAATTGGAATGAGCTAAGAGAAAAACTGGGAGGATTAAAGACTCGGGGGGAGGGATAGCTCAGTGGTTTGAGCATTGGCCTGCTAAACCTAGGATTGTGAGTTCAATCCTTGAGGGGGCCATTTAGGGATCTGGAGCAAAAATTGGGGATTGGCCCTGCTTTGAGCAGGGGGTTGGACTAGATGACCTCCCGAGGTCCCTTCCAACCCTGATATTCTATGAATCTGGAGGGAGGGATTGATTCACAGGAATAGATTAAAAGAGCTAAATTTGTAACTTGGCTAAGCAATGACAAAGTAGGTGCACAAGTCTACAAAAATCTGAAAGGGGAAGACAAATTATTTAGGCTATGGCTACACTATGGAGTTTACAGCAGCGCAGATGCGGCACTGCTAGTGCAGATGCTCTAAGCCGGGGGCTCTCAACCTTTCCAGATGACTGTACCCCTTGCAAGAGTCTGATTTGTCTTGCGTACCCCAAATTTCACCTCACTTAAAAACTACTTGCTTACAAAATCAGACATGAAAATACTAAAGTGTCACAGCCCACTAGTACTGAAAAATTGCTGACTTTCTCATTTCTACCATATGATCATAAAATAAATCAGTTGGAATATAAATATTGTACTTCCATTTCAGTTTATAGTATATAGAGCAGTATAAACAAGTTATTGTCTGTATGAAATTTTAATTTGTACTGATTTCACTAGTGCTTTTTATGTAGCCTGTTGTAAAACTAGGCAAAAATCTAGATGAGTTGATGTACTCTGTGTACCCCTGGTTGAGAACCCCTGCTCTAAGCCAACAGGAGAGAGCTTTCTTGTCAACTTAGCTACCACTGCTTGTGGGGGCTGGAGTAATTGTCAGCAGGAGAAGCTCTCCCACCGGCATAGTCCTGTCCGCACTGGTGTTTAGGTCAGTGTAACTTATGTCGCTCAGGGGGGTGGCTTATTCACATCCTTGCATGACATAATTTATATCAGCAAAAGCTTGTAGTGTGTATGTAGCCTCTGTGTGGAACATAAGAGCATAAACTAACAGTAATGGGATGATAAGAAAAGAACGACTTAGGCTGAATGTCAGGAAAAAAAAACATCGACCATGACATCTGTTGGACTGCGCAGTAGTCTCTCAAGGGGAGAAAGCCCCATTGCTTGAGACTTTTAAAACAAGACAAAACAATAGAAAAATGTAGTGTAGGAAATAATCCTGAACTGTATTAAAGTATTTGATGTCCTCATCACTTAGATGCCATATCCCTAGGTTCCTGAGGGTGGCTTCTGCTATATGTGTCACTTCGTGCAGTGTATATACCAAAGTTTTATATGTTCTTAATTTAGAAAAGTCCATATATGGGTATTAATAAAATGTGACATTTTAACCAATGTAGAACTTCCACAAATCCTCATGCACATTCCTCTCTATATTCTTCCTTGTAGTTCTCACCTCCTTGAATTTTTATTTATTTTTTTATTTAAGTTCACCCTCTGCAGTTTGGCAGGACACTCTGTCTGGAATAGCAGAGTTAACAACTTCCTCTTTTGCGATCGTGTAGAATTCTAATCGTTCCCCCCATGAGGGACCTTTTTGTGAATCTCCGGCACAGATGCCATGCAGCCCCACTTTGTGTCTGAAATAACTTCCAGACACGTGACGCATGTGGTCAAAATGTTTACAGAAAAAGTGTCCAGAGGAGCATGCATGCTAGACAGCTGGGAAAACAGAGGTTGACTCACAAGAAAGTTTCTGTTTGAGCTGATCTGTCATAAACAATGAGAATCCATAAGTAAATACTCCACATCTGGCAGCCTGAATCAGGGCTGTATAGATTTGTCTGGGGTAAAGGAAACCAAACACTCCTCAACCAACAGCACTGCATTGGTGAAATGCTAATAATTCAAGATGTTCAGCTTCATTTATGTTTTGTAAATTCCTTTAATGACATGGTAAATGGACAGTGTTTGAGTTCTGAACTTGAACGCTTTGCTTACGCACGTTAGGTAAATTACTATGTTAAAGTAGTATTGGAACAGTTAGTTGAAAGACCTGTGGCAGCTCCCATGGTTACAAAGATCACAACGGAGATTCTTGCAGGGACCGCACGGGAACACTTGATCTTGTACAACAGAACCTGCACTAGTCTTGTTCAGTCTCTCTTATTCTTATTATTTTAAGATGTCTTTTATAATAAACAGCTAGAAAAAGCTTCCAGTTTCCTTAAATGCAGGCAGCGTGATGGGAAAGGATGGGTCTGAAAAAGTAGTTTCTGCCATGGGCGTCATCTCAGGCCATTAACTAAACAGGTCATTACGCTTTTGTAATAACTGATAAAATATATAGTTATTACTCAAGTCAGTAAAGGTAAAAGGTCAAGGCTTCTCATAACAAGAAACTAACAACAAATCTGCTCTTAAAATATACAAACCTCACTCTAGTGTTGCGTGCTGTTATGCCGCAGGGCTGCAGTTGGGTGGAATCTATACTCATTGGTTCTTTAATACTGTATTTCACTAATATACAAAAACAAACCCAAACACACTGCTTAAATTCCTAACCTTCTTTCAGCTCATGCCTGTAATAAAAGCCGGTATTTGGGACTGAGCTGGTAAAGGAGAGTGGAGGGGTTTATCTAATATGGAATTTAAAGCCCCACTTATTCTTTATGATGCTGGCCCTTTACCAATGCAAGGATAATTGTTGTTTGTAAGTAACCCTATAAATACTGCAGCAAACCAGTTGAGAGTTGAGCACTTAATACTTGTTCTTGAGTTCTGAATGCTTCTTTAGTGAGTGGCAACTATACTGTTTGATACATCACACCCCGACCTCACAAACTATTTTAAAACAAGCTGACTCAGTAACACCTGTTATGAAAATGGTGCCTGTTTCCAAATCCACCAAGTTCAGATAGCACATGGCTTAGTAGCCATGTTATCTTTAACGCTTGCACCTGGTATACAAAGTTGTCCTATCTGGCATGGAATTTAAATTATGTCCAAATGAAAACTCATAGGTTGCTTTTCTCAGCTCATGGCTCATCAAGGCAGATGAACTTTTATTGCTTTACACAACTCTTTTTCTAAAGTACCTTTTGGTTTCTTGGTACCCTTTTTTTACTCAGTTCATCTTAATATGCACACCCACACTGCTTGGTTTGTGGTTTTCTCGCTTGGCTAAATTATTTATTCATTTCTTCCTTAATTTTTCCATCTGTCTTCTCCCTGCTGGTGCCAAATAAATTCCTCTTTCTCAAGCAGCTCAGTGGGAAATGGATTAATGCAGCTGGAACACGACTACAGGAGTGTCAGGATGCTGTGGTGACCTCCTCATTGGGGAAAAAAATGGAAAAATATCCAACAGTTAGAAATAGGGGAGGGAGGGTGGACTCTTGATGCATCTTGTTCATTTTCACGGAAGAAGTGATCCCAGCAGTTCCATGCCTCTCCATAGAAAATAACAAAAATCTTAAAGGAAGATAAAACTGTAACTCCGAAATGTTGAGTAGGGATGTGGCTGGAGAAACTTCAAGTTATTAACTGATGAACACCTTGCAAACTTGAAGTGCTTGACTGATATGGACAGTCTTGTGTCATCTTCTTCCATATCATTCTAGCCGCAAAGCCCTGTTGAAAGTGGCTCAATTTTTTTTTGTTTTTCTGCCAGTGGCAAGATAGATTTTTTGATTACACTGCTGTGTCCTCATAATGTGGAGGGCCACAGCACCAAGTTAGCCACTGAAAGGACGTTCTGTTTTTGTTTTGCTCTTCTTCTGTCAACTTCCAGAAGCATTTTTCAGGATTAATTTCCAATTTTAAAAAAATCTAAGGTTAAATAAATGCTTAGTCCTACAATCATTATTAAATTCTTTTCCTGCGCTATGATGTGGATTCTTTGATCTAAAGTCCTGCAGTTTCTCGAAGGAGTTTGCGTGATTACAATAATGGCAGTGCTCTTTCTGCTATTCCTATAGGGAAAATAAAGCCCATATTAGTACCTGACTTGGAGAAGTTAAAAAGTGCCAGAAAAAAGGTTAAGCAGAGTCAAGTACACATAAGAGAGATGTGATTATTAGTGCTCAGGGAGCCATTTGAAAAAAATCTGCTTTTACAGAAGAATTTATTGGTGCCTCTGCTTCCGGCATTATGCATTTTAATGAAGCACCAGCAGCAACGAGAGGGTGTGAGACTTGGTTATGGTTATGTCAAAACAAGGAGTTTACCCATACAGTGTTGCTGCTGCTATCGCTGAATCTGCCCTCTCCTTACTCTTCACCTTCACAAGCCATATATAGCCATACTAACAGTCAGCCTATTTATTTTCACCCAGTGCAGAAATAGGAGTAACAGGGTAAGATTGTTATTCAGTTCCCTTCAGAAGTTTATTTTCCTAGGAACAGGACTCAGTTTAAGTTCTTTAACTTGCCTGCACATGATCTGTATCCATTTGGAGGGCCAGTTAATTAAAAACAATTTCTTTTTATTAAAAGTTAGGTACAGTTCAGTTTGTGGACATAATGCAATTTTCCCGCCAAACTTTTTGTTTTGGAATTATTTTGAAAAGCAGGCATCTAAATGAAAAAAATTCCTGCATCCAGACATATGAGCAGAATCTAGGTAATCTTCACGTGTGTACTAGAACCAAATTGGGCCTAGGGGGAGAGACATTAAATACCGTATATGTTCAAATGCTTATAGTGCATTATCTCCTTAACAAATATACATGTATATTTCTTTGTCACAGAAATCCCCAAAAGTGTTTAAAAAAAATAGAATGGGTAAGCTTGTCTTTGATCTGTAGGGAGTTGTAGACCTCATGGAATCTGATGGCCACCTTTCACTCAGGCTAAATGAGAGAACAATTAAATGACCCTTTTGTTAATGATAGCTGAAACAGTGGAAGCCACCGCTCAAAGACTAGACAATGCAAATGCAGGAGATGGGGATTGATTTTGTTGCAGCTACTTGTGTGTAGGTTAAAAAAGGAGGAACCAGAACTCAGACAGCAAGAGAGGGGAAAACAGCCTGAAAACAGAAAACAGCAAGAGAAGTACTTCGAAATAGCCCTGGGGGTGGTTGGGAAGAGTTCTGACTGGAAAGGCAGGCTTGGAATTGTGTACAAGGAAACTGCCTTCTGTCATTTGATCCTATTGTATTCAGAGAATCGGGACTTTGTGCTCATTCTTTTCAGATAAACAGGATTGCATCAAAGAAATACCTGAGTCTATCGTCAATTTCTCCTCCTTATGTAAACAACCCATAAGGCCCAGAATATTGGCTAGTTGCTTGGGTCAAAAGGGGTAACAATATTAAGAAGTTCAGCCTAAGCCTTCTCCCAAAGCTTCTCAGTCCAGACTCTAGATCCTCTGGGCTGGAGGGCCCCACGTACCTCTCTTCTATCCCTAGTAGAGTTTAGTTAGCCACAGCAAAATTACTCTGCATCTCCCAGCAGGATCAACAACACCTGCTAACAGATCGAGTTAAATGGAGTATGCCAGTTTCTTACACTGTCGTTTTGTGAGTTGCTCTTGCATTAGACCTTCCTGGGCGATTACTGAATCTGAAAAAGGGGGGATATTTCAGATTATCTATTTGTCACAAGTCCAACTAGTTTTCTTTGCAGAGAGAAGAGAATATTATTGGAGCCTTCTCCTTTCACTGCTTGTTATAATTAGGTTAATGGGCCCCTTTCTCTCCAAGCTGCATCACTCATAGGAGTTGGGTCTAGAAATGAATAGTGATTTGATATTTATTGTTCCTGTGCTGATTAACAAAACTTATTTTATCAGCTATTTAAACAAAACAGAATCTAACGCATATTTAACTAGATTGCTTATTAGCCCTTTACAGGAGTTCTGATCTGCATTCCTGCTCTGGTCCCGGCAAAGGCAACACAGACAGAGAGAACCCTTTGTTCCCCCCCCTCCAGCTCTGAAAGTATCTTGTCTCTTCATTGGTCATTTTGGTCAGATCCCAGCGAGGTTGTCTTAGCTTCTTAACCCTTTACAGGTGAAAGGGTTTTTCCTCTGGCCAGGAGGGATTTAAAGGTGTTTACCCTTCCCTTTATATTTATGACAGGCAGTCAAAAAAGCGAACAGAATGTTGGGAATCATTAATAAAGGGATAGATAATAAGACAGAAAATATCATATTAACTTTATATAAATCCATGGTACGCCCACATCTTGAATACTGCATGCAGATGTGGTTGTCCCATCTCAAAAAAGATATACTGGAATTGGAAAAGGGTCGGAAAAGGGCAACAAAAAGTATTAGGGGTCTGGAACGGCTTCCGTTTGAGGAGAGATTAATAAGACTGGGACTTCTCAGCTTGGAAAAGAGATGACTAAGGGGGGATACGATGGAGATCTATAAAATCATGACTGGTGTGGAGAAAGTAAATAAGGAAGTGTTATTTACTCCTCCTCATAGTACAAGAACTAGGGGTCACCAAATGAAATGAATAGGCAGCAGGTTTAAAACAAATAAAAGGAAGTATTTCTTCACACAACACACAGTTAACCTGTGAAACTCTTTGCTAGAGGATGTTGTGAAAGCCCAGACTATAACAGGGTTCAAAAGAGAACTAGATAAGTTCATGGAGGATAGGTCCCTCAATGGCTATTAGCCAGGATGTGCAGGGATGGTGTCCCTAGTCTCTGTTTGCCAGAAGCTGGGAATGAGCAACAGGGAATAGATCACTTGATGATTACTAAGGCTATGTTTATGTCACAGAGGTCATCGAAGTCGGAATCTGTGACTTCCAGAGAGCTCCATGAAGTTCTCTGCTTCAGCCCCAGGGGCCCGAGGGATTGGAGCTGGCTGCCAGCGGGGCCCCGGCAGGGTTCCAGCAACAGGCAACAGCCTCCTGAGGGGGCCCTCCTCAGGGTTCCAGTGATGGGTGACAGCCTCGCTTGAGGGAGTATGGGTGGGAGGGGGGATGCCTTGGGTGAGCGGCTGGGGGTGTACCATTTTATCTTTGGGAAATATGGTCACCCAGCAGCTTCCAGCTGCCGTGCATGGAGGGGGAACCCCACAGCGCCCAGCCACCATGGTGGTGGGGGAAACTATGAACCCACAGCAGTAAAAGTCACGGACAGGTCACGTGCCTTTTTGGTTTTTTTGCTTCCATGAATTTTTGTTTTTTGCCCGTGACCTGTCCGTGACTTTTACTAAAAATAGCCATGACAAAATCTTAGCCTTAATGATTACCTGTTTATTCCCTCTGGGGCACCTGGCACTGGCCACTGTCGGAAGACAGGATACTGGGCTAGATGGTCCTTTGGTCTGACCCAGTCTGGCCGTTCTTATGTTCTTATTACAAACATGATCAGAAGGACTCAGGATTAACAATCTGCATGTCTTCCAACTAGTCTTTCCTTTCTTCTTCCCCACGGGTACACACACCTCTGTGCAAGTGTTTAAAAACAGGCTTTATTAAAAAATGGGACTTTCGGTATCTGGTGAAGTTCATCCTGTACACACAGGCACACGCACAAACAGCATGGTAGTTTTCCAAGAGCCAGGGATAGAGGAATTGCTACAGGCTTCTGTAAATACTTAGTGGCCAGAGTACAGAGAGAAGTGAGAGGTATGACAGATATTTATATTGCTGTTGTTATAATGTTTTCAAAATAAATGTAACCTAGTGTACTTTTATAATTTTCTGGGAAGCACTTTGTTTGTTCTGCTTTAATAATTGACTCTCATGCATATTCCATGATTATATAATCTTCATTTGGGTACGCAGTGTTATAGTAATGGATACATTCCCCAGAGTCTGACCTCTAGAATATCTGTCACAAAACATCCTCAGTTTGATGTTGAAAGTTTATGCATTTGGCAGTGTCAGCTGGGTTATATTAGGTGAATGTGGGCGGCATAGGAAAATAGAGGGGGGAAGTTAGTAAGGGAGCCAGAGGGATCAAGGTGGCATCAGGGGAGGGGAGGTAAAGTAGATGAGCAGAGTTGGAGCAATTCGCCCTTGTGGCAGCAGAGAAGGGGGTGGAAGTAGTACTGAGTAGCGGGCTAGGTTAAGATTTAACAAACTACCGGTTAAGAGGCTGGTTACTTTTCTGGAGAAATATAATAGCTCTGTAAATATTGTCCTTCAGGCAAACTTCAGAAGCATTTTAGTTTAGATCGTTGAAAGCCAGACAAGTGATTTATGAGTGTATTACCCACAGTTAATAAAAGAAGGTGATTGTCCAGAGCTGGTGAGATTCTAGAGGAGCAATAATGGATGTAGCATACTAAATTTGGCAAGTAAATTCTGTAAAATTAAAGGGTTAGTCTTTCCTGGGCTGATCTGATATGTCGCGGGTGACCCAAATCCTACTGAAATATGCAAATTATTTTGCTGCACTGTAAATATATTTTTATGTTTTTGTGGTTTGGAATGTCTTCTCTCTAAACATTCTGAGCATAATTGGGTAAGGCTTTTAGTACATTTAGTTGAATTAATGCTCTCCCTCAGTCTACTTTTTGTTAAGCCCCATTTCCCCCCCAAGTTGGTGTTAGTATTAAGAACCATTCAAGGAGAAGGTGGAAATGCGGGAAGTATGGCCTCATAGGTATATGTTTCGTTTTGCTTCATCCCACTTGACATTGTTTTGGCCTTGAGCAAAAAGTGCATGCAACATTAGTTGCTTTTTCCCTCCGTCTTATATAAAGGGGAAAAAAGTCTTAAATAATTCTGTTTTAGGATTTTTTTCAAAGTATGACATATTCTGGATTAATGGTAAAGCTATCCAATCATATAGTCAGTGAGAATCAAAGCTTCAGTTCACACAAATGCCCATAAGAGTGGGTTTTTCTCATACTCCAGTATCAAAGAATGCAATAACACCGAGGCATAAGAGTTTGCAGATATCGGAATAATAGCTGGACATTTGAAACGGTTGGAGTTGGTAAGTTAATCAGTTTAGAAATTTACGCTTTTCATATAATGTGAATCTTTAATCAGGTATATTAATGAAATTGATTAGACTGCATTTCCTGCTTCTGAGGTCACCCCCCCTCCTCACTTCCCTCATTAGAAATCCAGTCTGTAAATATTGGACTGTATTCAGGAAAAGTAGAGATGTCCTCTGCTGTATACTTCTGTGGGCAAGACTTCGGTGAGAAGAAGTTTAAGGTTTAAGAAGTTTAAGATTTTGAGTTTTGCTATGTAAGCAGATACATAATCCTTGGGTATGGAAAAATACTCTGACCTTTCCCAGTGTATCTTATTCATGATCAGCCTAAGGATGATAAAAACAAAACAAAATCATTGTCTATTCTACCTCTCCAGGCATTAAGGATAAAGCAAATGGTGCACTGGTTAAAGGACTAGATTTTGGGGCTTTGCTGACCTCAGTTGGTGGTATGGTTTCTGCTGCCTTGTATCATTTTCAAGATGGTATCCTAGTTCAATTCTTCAGGTGAAATTCTGCCTTTCTAGTAAGAAATTTTCATACAGCTGTGCACTTACACATTAATTGTTACATTATCTCATGGAACAAACATGATTAATAATAGTGCTTACTTCCATTCCTAGTCCTATTGAAATCAAACATTAGTACCTTGATTTGTATATGCATATTCTAACATCAATTACAACATTGTAAGTTTTATATTAAAATGCTTTGTGAAATGGTTGCTAATTAGGGCCAGCTTGGGGTGGCCTTTCTGTTCCTAGATACTTTGGACTAAATTACAGGTCTCTTGCATATTATCACTGCTTTTATTAAGGATGGATGATGCTATAGAAATGCCTATAAATAACATTTTGAAGTCTGGAAGGTTGATACAATTGTATTATTTCAGTTTAGTATTCTACTTGGACAGTCTCAATAATTTTAAACCTATTAACCTATTTTCTGTGTTAAGCAAGTTCTTCACCAAAGTTTCAGACCACAGGGACCTTTGAACCGCAATAAGTGCAGAAGAAAGGAGGAATCTGAAATGCCTTTGTGCATAAGCCCCTCTAAAGTTCCAGGTCTGAAAGGGATCTTGTGACCTTGTTATAATATGTGGGACCAGAATTTAATCCTTAAAATGACTGTCTTGCAGATGTTTGGGTTTCTGGGGGGCACAGTGTGGTAATAAAATCCTTTCTGATGTTCTTGCTGTTTAATTTTAGATTTAAGTCTCACTCCTGCTCCTATTGCCCATCTCCAGGGATCTTTTGATGTCCCTTGGGTCCTCCAACTTCTGTGTCCCCTTTATTCTAACCTTCTGCTACTCTCTCATGCTATTCTAACTCAACCTGTGACATTCTCTGTGTATTCAGATTTTGAGATCAGATTCCTCTTTTAATCTTTCTCCTATCTTCCATCTCTTATTCCTGCCAATTTTCTACATTGCTGCTTCATTTCAGATCAGTCTAGCTTTGTTTCTCCAGATCTCCTCTTCTCCACTGACCTTTCTCCAGTTGTTGTTAATGTATTTAAGATTATATTACCATTGCTCATACAGTGCAATATCTATTCCTGGCATTTATAGACTGGCCTGAAGAAATTACAGTACAGTCTAAGTTAACCATGACCGAGGGGGAGATGACTCTTGACATGGATAAGAACAGGAAGAGGGTTACATAATAGAAAGTCAGGAGATAATGTATTTGTTACACAAACAAATTATATAATTAAAAAAATAAAGTTGGTGTGCATGTGAAGGTTAACACAAGTAAGTGGGCTTTGAGGAAGGATTTGGAGGAGGAGAAGGCTGTTGTTATTCCAGGAGGAGGAGCAACAGCATGGAGGAGCAGAAAAAGTAAACTCCTCTGGAGGAGGAGGATACTTTGGAATAATACGGCTAGTGGAGATGGCAGAGCATAGGGCAGAGCATGAATGGTAGAGTTGTGACTGTAGGAAGGAATAGAGCTGTGCTGGATTTAGAAGGGTGAGGCTGAGGATTTTGAGTTTGATATGGAAGGCAATGCACTATGCACCAAGTTCACTCCCCCCACTCTGTATCACTCGTCTCCTGCCTACATCGCTGGCCTGGTCTCTTTCTGGTCTCCTCCTACTCTCATTCCCTTATCTTTCTTCTCCAGCCTGGATCCCCCTTTTATCTGTTCTTCTCACCAACATCTCTGTGCTTTCTTCCATGCTGCCCCTTGCACTAGAATGTGCTTCTCAATCCTCTTTGCCATGTCCTCTTCCCCATTTCATTCTTCTCTCCTGAAAGCTCTTTCCTGCCATCTCGTGTAGAAGAAGGTAAGGAAAACTCCCCCAGAACAAACTGACAGTCATCAAGAAGTACATATGCCTTACTTTGTAACCACATGATCTTGTTTTTGTGTCACCCTCATACTTCTTTTCCCCCTTTCTTATCTATAATCTCACTTTTTATGCCATGTCAGATTTAGGGGCAGATAATTCTTGTTCTTTATGCAGCAAGGGGGATGGGAAGGGTGGGAGTAAGGAGCTAACTCTACCCCCTTCATAGATTTTTAAGATTAACAGATTTTAACACCAGAAAGGACCATTAGCTCATCTAGTCTGATCTCTCTACATTTGTGTTACAGAATTGCACCCAGTTACCCCTGCATTGAACCCAGTAACTCGTGTTTGGCTAAAGCATAAATTGTAACAGAGTTACCTAATTAAGTCTCTTTCTGTAAAGCATTTTCCAGCCATCGAGTCACTTTGTTGGCTCTTTGCACCAGCTCCAATTTTTTGACAGCCTTTAACAATTGTTGACACCAGACCTGGAAATGGGAGTCTACTCTCAGTCTCACAAATGACACATGCAGAGGTAAAATTGCCTCCCTACCTTCTCCTCTCTATTTCCCTGTTCATACACCCAAGGATCATGTTAACCTTTCTTTGCCACAGCACTAGGCCTTCATATTCAGCTGTTTGTCCCCATGATCCCTATGTCCTCTTCAGAGGTGTGTGGTTTGGTTTTGTTTCTTTGGCATGTGTGTGGGTGAGGTGGGGGGGTTGGTGTGT
This sequence comes from Natator depressus, assembly GCF_965152275.1. Lineage (NCBI taxonomy): Eukaryota > Metazoa > Chordata > Testudines > Cheloniidae > Natator > Natator depressus. The sequence continues at coordinate 41,433,938 of NC_134245.1, forward strand.
GTTGTATAGACCAGTGGGCTAGCTTGCCTTTATTATATGCACTGCTTTGCATTATATTCAGCAATAATGCAAGAAAACTATGCAAAACTATCCTGTAAGACATTAGCTTCAGCAAGTTAACATTAGGCTTGAGGCCTATAAACTTTGAAGAGATAAACTTTGCACAGATAAATGGCCCAGTGGAAAACGCCAAGAATTTGGGGAGCTGAAAATAGAGTTTAAGGGGAAGTTCTGACCACAGGTGCATGAGTCAACCACAGAAGTGTCCTGGCAATGAACATATATAACAGGTACATGAGATACATCTAAGGCTACCCTCCTTGCTTGCCTATAAATCTTTTCTTATAAGTTTCTTATTTTCTTATAGGTTTGATTATTTGTTTCATTATAATAGGTTTATATTAGAGTATATTTTGGCTGTAACACAAGAGACCTACAGGCCACATCCTATATGTTGATCTAAGGCAAAGTTATCATACATACATTTGGGACCTTTCATCTAGATCAGTGGTTCCCAAACTTGTTCTGCCGCTTGTGCAGGGAAACTCCCTGCCGGGCGGGGTCAGTTTGTTTACCTGCCGCGTCCGCAGGTTTGGCCGATCGCGGCTCCCAGTGGCCGCAGTTCGCTGTGATCAGCCGAACCTGTGGGCGTGGCAGGTAAACAAACCGGCCCGGCTCGGCAGGGGCTTCCCCTGCACAAGCGGCGGAACAAGTTTGGGAACCACTGACCTAGATAGATGGTGATGAGGTAAAGCATAAGATCCAGATATGGCAGCGACCTTTAACATAAAGGGTGGCTTGGGGGGCTTCCTAAATTCATACCCTTTTAAACTTAACAGGTACACCACAATGTAGAGCTTGGAATGAATTGAAATAATTAGTTAGGACAGAAATAACAAATGTGATACCTAATCACAAAAGGGCCATGGTAACAAATGGACGTATATGATAATAAGTTGAGATCACTGATATACTAACCTATAGGAAAAAGACACCCCAACATTAGTAAGGTGAGGAAATACAAATAAGGAAAAGGGGAAAAATCCCCTACTGAATATGCATCAAACATAGTGGGGTCAGCGTAGCGTGTTATAAAAGTGGCATCCCAGCCTAGGAGAAAGAGGTGTAGTCCTTGGGAAGTGCCAGAATGATGGCCTCTGGTGATGATGGAAAGGTGATGGTGATGAGGAAGATGATGGCTAACATTTCAGGTTGTTCTGTAGAAGATGGAGTGAGTATATGGATGTGCAGATGTACATTCTGTAGTATCTCTATCTACTTCTGAGTTGGGGTGTTTGTGACTGTGCTAAATGTATTAATAAACTATATTTGTAAATATAAGAGTTCCTATAGTGTAAATGTTGCAACTGTGCACTTTGGGGTTCCCAACTATATAATAATTTTAATACTGGGCCTGACCTTGGGACAAGAACCTGTCAACCCTCAAAGTGATAACTGGGGATTCTGAAGTAATCAATATAATTAATACATAATCTAAAAATTGGACAACAGATGGGGTTTTTTTTGTTTTTTTGGACAAACTAGCTAGTTTGTCAAGCCAGTCTTGCAAAACTGTTATGAAAATTTGTCAGCCCAAGTACAAAATTTATGTCCACTCTTTACTGAGGTAACTAACGATAATTCAGAAAGAGACTTTACTCATTCATTTAAAAAGTCTCACCATTGGTAAGTATAATTTTGCAAAGCTGTGTTAAACCTAGTTAAATTAAATAGAAATTTAGCTTTAACCCTATCTATGAAACAACTAATACTCACTGACTGTAAGGCCAGAAGGGATTGTTAGATCATCTAATCCAGTGGTTCTCAAACTTTTTAGCAACCCAAGGACCCCCATTTTGATTTAATTTTTTTCACAGACCCCCAACCCCCCCTCCCCCAGCTCAGCCCCAGGCTCCGCCCCCACTCAGTCTCTTCTTTCAGGACCCCATCCCACCCCCCACTCCACTCCGCCCCTCCTTTTCCCCACCTCTTTCCACCCTGTCCCTGCTTCTCCCCCTCCCTCCCAGCACCTCCTGCATGCCACTGAACAGCTGTTCCCTGGTGTGCAGGAGGCATTGGGAAGGAGGGGGAGGAGTTGGTCAGCTGGGCGGGCGGACCCCCTGGAGTACCTTCGTGAACCCCAGTTTCGGAAGCACTGATCTAGTCTGACCTCCTGTACAACATGATATTTCCGTGAGTTATTTGTTTAAACTAGAGCAGATTTTTTAGAAGAACATCCAGTCTTGATTTTAAAATTTTCAGTGATGGAGAATCCTCCACAATCTTTGGTAAATTGTTCCAATTGTTAGTTGGTCATGCAAGATCTGCGTAAGGTCTAGGCAGATTTCATGTCCCTGTGTCAAGAGAGTACAGGGACACCCCCTTCTTCTTTGAGTGATAATCCATGTCTCACAACTGCTGGTTGCACATCCAGTGTGCACATGTTGGAGAACTTTCTAATCAGCAGTCTCTTTAGGGGTAGCCCATGCATTCCAGTGAGGTCATGATGAGTGCAGCCACCACAACACACCCAGTTCCTTCTTATTGCCAGTGGCGTGTCTCTGAGCAAATGTTACTATTCTGAGAGTACACACTTCTATCGTTAGCAATTTGTGATTAAGTAAAGTAGTGTTAGGTTTAGTGTTCCGGACGTGAAATTGTCAGTGGCCAAAGAACTTCTGCTTTTGCTGAGGACTTGGTGCTGGGGACTCACATGGTGGATCACAAGTTCCCAGGCTTTAAGAACAGCCTCTCAATGCTGGCCACATAAGGTGTGTGTTCTGGCTTGGCAAGGGGCATGTTTTGGATCAGCGTGAGATCTGTAGGTCCTTTGAAAGCGGATCCAGTGCTCAGGGGAGTACCTCCTGTTGGTTTTCCTGCTGGAATAATCCATGTGACAGGACTACCATCCTGGATTCCAGGCTTCCAGGAGCTTGGGAGACCAGAGGTTATCACGGTCCATGCTGGTGGTGTCTTCAAAACCTCCTGAAGTGCTGTCTAACTCTACCTCATTGAGGAAGCATTGGGACAAGTTGGACACCGAGCACAAGACTTCAGGGAAAAGACACGTAGATCGCCTTCCCCAAACTCAGCCCTGAAGCCTCACAAGAACTTGAGGCTGTCCAACATTAAAGGGACATAAAAACGCAGGAAAAAATTCCCTGAGCATGGGGGGTTCGTACCAGCTGAGGCAATGGAGATCTGCCGCAAATCTTGATAAGCTTCACCCCGCCATATTGTCATCATCGGTACTGAGACCTTAGGAGCATTCTCTGGCTCTGGTACTGGCTCCAGTGCAGTACTGGCATTGGCTGTGGTGCAGACACCCTCAGTGGCTCAGCCCAGCCACACCGTTGTGCCCCCAAGGCCAATGTCTCCACTACTGCAAGCAAAGGGACCGAACCTCTCTGCTGAGGACTTACATGGACCTCTAGCACTGCCTGTTTGGCTGTTGGCATCTTGGTTCATGGAACTGGCGCAGCTGTGGAGTTGTCACTGTACCCACTGGGGGCCAATTATCAGTCTTGCCAACATCTGGGAGGGCACCCTTGCTCCCGGAGGAAAACTACTTACACCATCCCTGGCCAGGTCTCAGGACTCTGCTTTCCTTCTGTCCTACATGAGGGAAGGAGACCTGTCCCGGCTAACGCATGAGCTGTGCCAACCCATACTAGTATTGGGATTGCTGGTACCAACCACTGTGGCTGATGGTGGCATATGATAGCTTGTGCCACAGTACTGTGCTGAACGGACCTCTCAGACATGGTTGAGGCATAGGTCAACCTCCCCTTACTTAGAGGGATCCTTCCCCAGCTCGGGTGAAGAACTATCGGCAGTAGCAGACAACTCCCGTGTGGCAGCCTCATGGGCATGACAAGCCACAACCGGTACTGGCAAACACCACCTCATCGCTGCCAGATGAGGACCTAGTACTGGACCAAGTGTCAGCCACTCCAGAAGATGATAAAATCTTCCAGGACCTCAGGAGGTGAGAGGCAACAACCTTGCAGATTTCCACTGAGGAGGTGCAGGAGACGCTGCACAAGCAGCTCGATTTATCTTGTATTTGTTGATACCTCCCTGAATAGTTAGTCCCATAAATAAAGGGCTACTGTATCCTGCGTAGGCTCTGTGGTGGACACCTGCATCCTTGGCACCAATCTCAGTGGGCAAATAAATATTACCAAACACTAGCCACAGGATATGAGCAATTCTCTTTGTACCTGGTACAGAGATTGCTAGTGGTGATGGTGGCAAATGAAAGGACATGTCAACGTCACTAGATTCCAAGGCCAGAAGAGACCTGACCTCCTGTATAACACAGGCTGTAGAATTTCCTCAAAATAATTCCAAGAGTATATATTTTTAAAAAAACATCCAACTTTGATTTAAAAATTGTCAGCGATGGAGAATCCACAACAACCCTTGGTAAATTGTTCCAGTGGTTATTTACACTCATTGTAAACTATTTATGCCTTATTTCCAGCCTGGATTTGCCTAGCATAACTTCCTGCCATTGGATTGTATTATATGTTTCTTTGATGGATTGAAGAGCCCATTATTAAATATTTGTTCCCATATAAGTATTTATAGACTGTAATCAATTCACCCCTTAACCTTCTCTTTGTTTAACTAAATAGATTGCGCTCTTAGAGTCCACCACTATAAGGCATGTTTTCTAATTCTTTTGTTCATTCTGGTGGGTCTTCTCTGAACCTCTTCAATTTATCAGCGTCAGGCCTCGACCCTATTGGAGGCAGCTTCCCTATTACGAGTTATCGGCCACCCAAGCCCTCCAGGAAGGGGCAGAGACTGTCAAGGAGGAAGTCTTCAGAAAGAGCTACCACTTGTTCTAACACTCCTTTTCCTTCTCTACAAAGTAGCAAATTTGACTCTGCACTCAAGGGCAGCCCACCACTCCCCTGTCTGTCCACCACTCCTATCTCAGTCTCTGATATCTACAACCCCTTCTCCCCTGCAACTCTCTGACTCATTTGCATCACATCTGCTCTGGCATCACTTCCAGTTGCTGGCCGTTTGGAAGTAGTGGAACTGGACGACACCAGAGGTTTCCAAACTCTTCTTGCTGCACCCCTTTGGGAATTAGTATGCCATGCATGTTCCCCGCCCCCCTCAGCACACAGGCAAAGGGGGGGGACAGAGATGGAGCAGAGATCAGAGGCCATGAGGGCAGGGGAGGAGGAGATCTCCATGTGATTAGTAAGCTCCAGGCCCCTCTCCTGCAGAGAGGGTTCAGTTGCTAGGCAGAGGGGGAGCGGCTTGTTGGGGATGCATGGATCCCAGGGGTTTGGCTCTGAGAAAGGGGTGCAGCTTTTCAGTCCTACAGGGTTGGGGAGTCCAGGGCCACTGGGCAAAGGGAATCCAGCACCGGGCCCGTCACAGGGCAGCCAGATCCGGCCTATAGGACCGTGCCGGAGCTAGTCCCCTTTCCCTGGCAGTGCCCCACCCTGGGTCCTGCTGGTGGCAGCAGCAGAGCTTCCCTGCCTCCTCGTTTCTCCCTCCCCCAGCAGTGCTGCCGGCGTCCCACCCCCTGCCAGACCCTGCTCGCCCAGGCCGACCCCTCTCTCCCGTCAGCAGAGCCCCTCCCCTTGCTAGACTTCCCTTCCTCTGCAGCTCAGAGCCTCAAAGCTGGGGGTGCTCAGGAGGCTCTGGAGGATGAGGGTGCTGCCCGTGGCCTGACCCACGGGAGGAGGCTGAGTTCACTGCCACATCCCCAGAACACCTGACGTCCAGGTACCTATGGGACAGCAGGGCCCGCCCCCACCGATGTGCCCTCGCACGTACGGTGCTTGCGATGTCAGGCTGGTGGGGGCGGAGCAGCATACTCTGATACCAGACCAAACCACCTCTGGTACAGAACAGGCACAAATCTTACCAAAACCAGAACTGTCCAGCTTAAATCCGGACCAATGACCTGCCTAGCTTTGGTTCTTGGCAGGTGAGAGTGCCTGGTGCAAGCAGCATATGGCAGCGGCTCAGTGCCCGCCGACTATAGGATAGCAGCACAGTGCTGGGCAATGGTAATGGAGGCCTGGTGGGCACGGACCCTGTGACCAATCTCCTCCCACGCCCCTGCCACACTCACCTCCCGGATAACTGTAAGGACCAGGGTCGGGGACCGGGTTTGCAGAACACAGGACAGCCAATATTCCCAGAGTGCCACTGCACTATGGAGAGTAGGCACTACAGGAAGTACCACCTAGTTGACTCAGAGTGACAGCACCCTGCAGCCCTCTGATTAGCCAAGCACCCTATTTAACCTCAGGGATTGGCCTGGGCAGTTGCGTGGGCAGCCACCTAGACTTTGACCACCTGTCATGCCATACTTTGCCTGATCTCCTGATCCCTGACTCCAGCGTTACTCTGACCCTACCTCTTGCTTACGGATTCTAGCCTGATACTACCTCTAGTCTCTAGCCCTGGCCTGACTCTGACCTTGGTTCTTGTGATTTCTCCAATTCAGGCTTGGTGACCACTGGGCCTGGTGGGCAGACCTCAGCCCAACTGTGATCACTAGGCCAGACTGCCTACATCCCAGTCCCTTACAATAATCTTGTACCTACACGCTTGCCCCAGGGGCATGCACCTCACATTTAATGGCCCATTGGTTTTCACAGTACCATTCTTCTCTTCCCCTCTCCCCCATCTCCCCTATCTCTATACGGGGACCCATTTCATGAGACAACAGTAGAAGCTGTGTGGTGCAATAGAAGAGGGGGAAGAGGTTCTATTGAGATGCTTTCTCATCCCCAAGAAGAAAGGGGGACTCCAGATGATATTAGTTCTAAGGGGCCTGAATGTTTTACCTCGAGAAGCTCAGATTCAGGTTGGTGTCCTTTGCTTCAGTCATCCCATCTGTAGACCGGAAGGACTGGTGTTCTGCCTTCAACCTCCAGGATGTGTATTTTTCACATCACAATATACTGGCCTGTAAACTCTTCCTGAAGTTCATGGTAGATGACAACCGCTGTAAATACTGGGTCTTGTGATTTGGACTTTCTATGGCACCAAGTGTATTTATGAGGAAGCTCGCAGTGGTGGCTGCCTGCCTCTGAGGTCTAGGTATTTAAATGTTCCCATATCTAGATGGCTGGGTGATCAGAGGTCACTTAGACCTCCAACTGCAGACCAACTTCAGGATGATCCTGGCATTGTTTGTGTGGCTAGGTTTGTTGGTGAATGAAAGAATTCACCTGGACACCTACGCGAAGGATACCATTTATAGGAGCCGAACAGGATGCCACCATGTCCATGGCCTTCCTACTGTTCAACAGGTTCTAGACGTTGTGGGACCTGTGCTCTTACTTTTAGTCATGTCCTCAAACACAGATAGGGACCTGCCTCAGACTTATGGGCCTCATGGCATCTTGTATGCTCTTCATCCCTCACACAAGACTTTCACAGCATACTGGCAGGCATCATTTGGACTTGCTGGTATGCATCCCACCATCTGTCTTCAAATCTCTGGATTGGTGGAAGGATCCCTGCAACTCATGCAGGGGAGTCCTGTTTAATCCAGAGCCACCATCAAGAACTATGATAACTGATGCCTCCATGCTAGGTTGGGGGGCATGCATGGACAGCAGTACAGCCCAAGGCCTCTGGTCAGCAGGGAGAAATGGTGCATGTAAATTTACTAGAACTCAGGGCTATATACAATGCGTACATGGAAAATTATGATTAATCTCAGAACACTATGGTTATCCCACTATCCTGCACAAAAAACACGACCACTCTCCCCCGAAAAAGACCCATTCCAAAGTGAAAAATAAAATATTGCATACCAGTTACCTTTGGTTAGTGCCGGGCTTTGCTCCTGTAATTTCCCCTTTTGTTTTAATGTACATCATTTCACCAAAGAGAAGAAACAGTCAGGATTTCCTGGGACTATGAGTTTTTGATACTGGAAATTAATTATTCAGAAAATACTTATAGTTTATTTCAGATAATCGTGTACTGACGATGGATAAATTGAGTTTAAGGCCAGAAGATGACCTCCAGATCATCTAGTCTGACCTCCTATATAACACAGGCCACCAGCACCCCAGCACATGTGCACTAAACCCGACAATGGAAATTAGACCAAAACAAAATTACAGTTTACAGGAGACTAGACTATTAAGTTCCACAGGCAGAGAAACAAGGGACTGGGGCGCATCAGTGTGCGAGGCCCTTGCAATGGCTGGGAAATGATTAAGTGAGATGTAATCCTGGCAAGTGACCTGGAGCCACATGCTGTAGGGGAAGGTGGAACACCCCTCCCACCCCCCAAGTGGGGGAAAATCCTTTCCCAGCCCCACATATGGTGATCAGTTAGACCCTGAGCATGTGAGCACGAACCAGACAGCCAACTGCATGCTTGAGAGAGAGAGAAGCTTGGTGCCACCTCAGAGCCCTGGCCCTCCATCCAATGTTCCATCTCCAGCCATGGCCAGCCCTGATGCTTCAGAGGAAGGATATTTAAAAAACAAGCAAAAACCCCAGAATACAGCTCGGGGCAAGGGGGAATCCCTGCCTGATCCCTGCAGACTGCCATCTGAAACCCTGAAGCATGAAATTTTAAGAACACAAGACATAAACCAGAAGTGAGCCTCAGGGCTGCTGAGCCCTGCCCCCTACCATCACAAGTACCCCTGTCCTACAATAGCTCTCATACATTTGCCCATTTCCTCCTTCTTGCCCTTGTTTTATTAGATTACATGGTGAGCAACTCTTTTGCAAGAGGCTTTAACTTTTGAGAAGGGGAACATTGACTCTCTGGTCAGTACTGGTGGTGGGGGAGGGTGCAGTTTTCACAATAGTAGTTGTTACATTGTTCAGGGTTACTTGTAATGAACAATAGGAGGCAACTGCCTATTACATGAAATAAAATGATTGTTTTTGGGAAACAAGTTGGCAGATGGCATAATTAGACACTTGGCATTTAGTATTCTCTCATTGCTTCAGAGCTGGAAAAATGGAAGTAATTTATTTCCTCTTGGTAATGCTCCTTTCTGGTCCAACAATTTATCAGAAATGTTAATCCAGCCAGCGGTTAGTGTGTGTGTGGCGGGAGCCAGGGGAGGAGAAGGAAGGGATTTAAAATTAGCTTGGAAATATTGCACAACTCATTAAAAATGTAATCATGCGTAAAATGAGATCAATGAAAATGTATCTAAAAGTGCAAGGAAAAGGCATTTTCTAGTGTGATTCTGGATTTAATAGACTGGACTTTAATTTAGTCAGTTTCCAACAAAAATCCCTTCAGGCTAAATAAAACAGATCCCCCTCCCAGTTATTGTATGGACAGCTAATTTTCTGCACCCTTCCTTCTAATATTCAATCTTATCTCTTGCTGGATAGAGGTTTCAGTATATTGCAGAGTTTGTTTTCTTTACATTTTCCATTACTGCTTTTTCATTTGCATGATAAATGATCAGAGGTAGAAACAGGATAAAACCAAGCAAAACACTTCATTATTAATTTTGCTTAAATGAGGGAAACTTTTATCCACCCTTTTTTTTAAACAGTGTTTATATGTGGAAATGGTTTTAAGATTCTTTCATTGTATAGCTAGAAAAAATGTCATAATATCTCAAGTTGACCTTTGCTTAATACAACATGGTTTGTTATGTTTTTTTTACTTCTGGCTTTAAACAACTAGTGAGACTCATTTATTGTTCATTTAATATAATTTATTCTTGTTGCAGAAATGCTTTTAAACGATAGTTAACATACATACTTTGCCATTTAATTCTTTAATGATTTTTTAGCCCCGATCCTACAATGAGATTGTGTGAGTAGACTTCAAGTGAATGCTGAGCAATAGTGGGGTGGCAGAGAGGCCCACCTGTGGACATCTCATTGTGGGAGCTGGGACCTGTGTATCTTACTATTCTTAAATAGCTTCAAGATTTTTGTAAACAAGATGTGACTTCTTCATCCTCATTATTTCCATGATAATCAGTCGTCATGTTTGGCTTCTGCTTGTTCATTTGAGACAATATAATTGTTTGCTGGTTTAGAAGAGATAGGAATTGTTAGTTTCACTTCTCTTTCCTCATATGAACATACAGGAGAATTATGTGAGGAATGAAGGAAAGAAGCTTTACATGTCGTGATTTGAATCACTTGGAAGTTTTGGGACAGGGAACTAGAAAAGTCATCACAATGTTTTCCCAACAGAATGACTTTGATAGCCATATACTGCACAAAAACTTTTAATTTTATGTATAAGTGGAGGTAGATTTGTCCTTTTTGAATCTGTTAACTGTTCATACATTTATGTACATTTAAAATCTATTTGTGGTAATGACCTATAATGTTTTGTAGCCCTGGTTCTCAAGCTGGGGAGAGACCATAATTGAGTAGTGAAGCTTTGATGGAATATATAGTCCTGCCCCTTTCAGGCTGAAAGGTGAGAAAGTCCTGCCCCAAGCAGCTTTTGCCATGTCAAAGTTATGATAGTTGGGGTTTAGATCTTGGGGGAGGGGAGGGAGAAGGATTTGATTGTCTTGTAGTTTCAGATACCAGCAACCCCTTTGGGGAGAAGAAAAACAACTGTGTAGATGCTATAAATAATGTTTTTCCCTCCCAGCAGAATTCTGAGTGTTTCTCTGAGTAATAGTAAAGTACTCACGTTAATTTAATCTTTCTGTTCCAGTTCTAAATGCTTTGGAGTTAAATGCTCTGGAATAAATTGCAGACTTGGAACATATGTAGCGGTGATATCCATGTGATAAATGTATTAACTATCTTTTCTCTATTTTAAGTATTTCATTATAGTAGCTAAGCATAGCAGCTCATAAATCTTTGACCACCTTACCTGCACTTTGCCCACCAGTTCGCCTCTCACAGTTCTTATTCTGATATTCTAAACCTTTGAACAGCTTTAAAAAGCTGCCATTATTTTGAAATACATGCTTATCATACTGTTTTCTTTCCCAATATTTTTAATCTCTTCCCATGCCTCCCCTCCCCCCCAAATTACAGTGCTCTGAAATGCACTAAAGGTAGTATTCAGTCCTGCACCAATGATAAGTTTAAAAGGCGGTAACTCTCAGCCGTTAGAAACAGAAGCTTTCTAACATTGGAAATTAGATATTTCCAGCTTTTCAAGGGGTGTAGAACTTGTTTTAAATTAAGTAGTGTAACCCATTGGGCTGGCTTGCTTTTATTATAGTCACTGCTTTGAATTATATTCTGCTTTTATTATATTCAGCGGTAATCTATAGATCGGGCTAGAGTAGGTCCTGAGATATCTAACTTTAGAGTTGTGATTTATGGAAAGGAAACCTTATTTTAGTTTTGTGTGTTTAATTTAGTGTGTGCCTAATTCATCTTTAACTCATACCAATGTAAATCAAGAGTACCCGAATGGAACCAGTGTAAGTGAGGAGAGAATTAGGCCCTTCATTTTTTTCTTTTCTTCTGGGACCTGTTAAACCCATAAGAAAGGTACTTTAGTTTTATAGGTGGTGGACCATAATAAACAGTTCCAATAATATTTTAAGAACTTGCTAGTACATTTCTAAAAGACACATGATGTATGTCACAACCTTTACATGTTGTTTGTGGCTCTGATGTTGCATTTGGAATGTCTTGCATAACTCACTGATGGTTTTTCCATTCATTAAACATTTATATCACATCATGCATTCCAAATACATAAGGTATGTATATGTATGTTTATGTATGTATTTATATATAAATAATACTTAAAGCAGTGCTATTATATGGGGCATTTATAACATCCTCTGTAGTTTGAAGGTGTTAGGCAACCTATTGTAAAATATTCTTGTGAGGGTTTTTTTTTTTTTAAAGAAACTTTAACACCTCCACCACATTTTGAAATGCTGCAGGAAGGAAGCTGTGTGTACAGAGAGAACTGCTCCTCCTTTGTTCTGTGAAATTCAGTTCAGGTTTGGCTAAATTATAAACTTTTGAAAATCTCCATACCCCTTCTGTCACTTGTGTTGTCAGCAAAATTTGGGTGATGCACCAAAATATAACTGAACAACATTGTACTCCAGGCAGGGCCGGCTCCAGGCACCAGCTTTCCAAGCAAGTGCTTGGGGCGGCATGTAGAACGGGGTGGCAGCCCGTGACCCGCGGCAGCAATTCGGCGGCAGCTCCGCCACCGTTGCGGTGGCGGCAATTCGGCAGCGACTGCTTGGGGCAGCAAAATTGGTAGAGCCACCCCTGACTCCAGAGCCAGGCCCACGCTGCTGCTTTGGCAGTGGTATGCTGCGTTAGGCACCCTGGAAGCAGACAGTATTGCCAGGAGAGTTGGGGGAGGGGGAGAGCCAGGTTAGGTTCTGCCCGAAATCTCCAGTCCAGACCCAGCATATGGCCCCAGCAACCCGTTCTTCCTCTCTGGATAACAGCCATCTGCTGCCAGCTGATGTAGTTAGTCTGGTAGCTCAAGCTGTTATGCTATGCTATAGGTTCAGAGTTCAAATCCTATTGATACTTGATGGGGTGTTGTTACAATTGCCCATAACATAATTTGTGTTCAGCATTTCAATTTTAAAAAAGCCCTTGGAAATTACATTTAAAAATACTGTTAAAAGATTGTTAACGAAGTCACAAAGTCAAGCAGTCGAAAGTTGGGAAATGACAGAATTTAAGTTGTCTGTGCAACCTTAGCTCTGCCCCCTTGCATTATGATCTAGTCTTTAATGGCATGGTTGCATGCTACATTTTTCATCGGCCCCCTGGCTCATTCGTTGCACAAGATGGATGGTGCTAAGTGTGAATCAGAATTTACTCTAGAAGCTGGAGGGTATGTAGGGACCAAGGTAGAAAACTGCAGGAAGAGAAAGTATGGTCTTCAGGGTAAAGCAAAGTGAATGCTATGCAGGGAAATTCAGTTCTATTCCTACTGCTCCCAGAGTCTTTCTGTATGGTACTGAGCAAGTCATTTCATTCAGAATATTGTCAGTGGCCCTTAATTGTTTCTAATTTTCTAAGTGCCAATATGAGGTAGATGGGGGCCTGCTGCATAAGTGCTGAGCACTTGCAGCTGAAGCCAATGGAAGCTATAGATGCTCCAGATCTCAGGCAATATAGTCTGTGGAGAAATGAGCACAGGGTTTGGAATGGGCAGGTCCTGAGTTCTAATCCTGGCTCTGCCACTGAGTCTCACTCTGTGGTATTAAGGACCATCACAAATCTCACCACTTCCTGTTCTCAGTGGAAGGCACATGTCTTTCACCTTCCTTTCTCTAACATAAACATATTGCAATGTGTATATATAGTATATTTTTTCCCCTAAAAGAAGACTCCACTGGGAGAGAATGAGAGGAAAAGCACATGACAGATGTTAGTCATGTTGCTTAAAGCACTACAGGAAGGAGTTCTGATACTATAGTGATAGGTTCTTATACTGCGTTCATCTAGAATAGAATAGAAATCTTTGTCTCAGTTTCTTCATCTGTAAAATGGGGACAATTCTATTATCTGGCAGTGGAGATAAATTCATTGAATTTGTGAGGCACAGTGAGGAAATGAATAATTCTATATTTTTATGCTGGAGGGTATTGGTGGCTGTGGGAAGTCACAGACCTTGTTGAAGCAGATGGGCATGCTAGCCACCTTTCATTCAGGCTAAATGAGCCAGCAAGCAAATGTACCTTTGTTCAGTGATAGCTGAAACAATAAAAGCCACTGCCCAAGGCACCAGTCAACATGGCAAGGCCTAAGCAGAAGATGAGCCCTGTGACCAGAGCGGTATCCTGGAGATTAATTGCAAATGCAGCAGTGGGGCATTGATTTTGATTGCAGCTGTCTGAATGTGTGTGAAAGGAACCAGAAAGCAAACAGACAGCAAGGAAAGGAATGTGAATGTGGTCCTGCAAGGAAGCCAAGGGAGAGAGCTTCCTTTGGGCACAGTACTCACTGGAAAGGCAGGCTTGGAATTTGTGAGCAAGGAAGTGGCCTTCTGTTTTGTTTCTACTGTTTCAGGGAAATAGGCCTTTGTGTTCATTCTTTATAAATAAAGCAGGATTGCATCAAAGAAATATCCAACTCCTATTACCAATTTCTCCTGCTAATGAAAACAACCAAGCAAGGTTACCAATATTGTCTAACTGGTTGGGGCAAGGAACAACAGTAGTCTCTAATTGAATTATAAGTATAAAGATATTGAACATCAGCCTCATTCCTTGTGCACTGCATGTAGCATGGATTGTGCATGTGTGGAAAGCGTGTGATCATAAAATTAAAGACTGACATAATGTATATGCACAAGGTAGTCAAATTAAGGTTGTACAGGCAATCTAAATTTTTGACCCCACTTGCACTTTGAATTACTGCCATTTCTCTCTAAGCTCATTGAATGCACTGTTTTTAATCACTGATGGGAGTTCCTCTTCTCCAGTTCCATTCTAGACTGTCTCCAATCCAGCTTCCACCCTTTCCATTCTACCGAAACAAAGTCTCTAAGGACTTCTTCCTGTCCTAAGGTCAGAACCAGTACTTCATCCTCATCCTCTGATACCACAAACCTTCTCCTCTCTTGGCTTCCGTGACTTGGTTTTCTCTAGTTCTTTCCCTCCTCCGACACCTCTAATCATTCCTTCAGGGTCCTTTTGGAGGATCCTGCTCATCCCTTCTCCAGTTTTTGTGAGGGTTCCACAAGGCTCTACTACTGCCTACTTGGGGTCCCTTTCTCCTCTTTCTCTAAATCTTATCTCTGGGAATTCTCATCCACAAACTAATTCAGGTACCATCCTTATGGGGGCGATTCACAGATTTACCTCGCTAAACTCCAGACATGTCTCCTCCTTCTGTCCAAACTAAAATCTCGGCCTGACTCTGACATCTCCTCATGGATGTCTAGCTGTCAGCTGACAGCTAATGTGTCTAAAGCAGAACTCTTAATCTACCCCCAAGTCCTCTCCCCTACCTCCTGTCTTGATCCCTGGGGACAACACTACCATCCTTCCGGTAACCGTGGCATCATCTTCAACTCAAAACCTCTCTCTAGGTCCTAACATCCAGGCTATGTCTAAATCTTGCACATTCTTTCTGTGTAAGAGCTGTAAGATTCAGTCTTTTCTATCCATCCACATGGCTAAAACTCGCATCTAAGCTCTCAGCATTTCACATCTTGATTATTGCAATATCCTTTTCTCTAGCCTGGACAAATGCAATTTACCCCATTCAGAATGCTGCTGCAAAGATCTTTGCCCTAGCTCATTATTTTGACTATGCCACTGCTCATTACATCCCTCCACTGGCTTCCCCCTTATTGGATCAAACAGAAGCTCCTTGTTTTCACTTTCCAGGCCCTTCACAGCTTGTTCCCACTCTACCTCTCATTTCTCATTCTCTGTCAAGATTTTGACTCACGATGCCAGCCTCCATCATCCACTTGTTAAACCTTCGTGCTTCCCTGTGTTTGTCTTACTGTTGCACCTAGGATAATGAGGTCCTAGTCTATAACTGCAGCTCCTAGGTGTTACGATAGTACAAATGATAAAAAATAACAACTCCACTTCCAAATTTCCAAGTCCTGCTGAAAAGCAGGGAGACGTTGGAGCACTCCAAAACTGGTTGAAAGGTTATTGGACAGTGTAAAAGTTGCTGTTGTGCCCTTATAATAAAAAATACAGTTTGATTCATTACTAGTTTACACAACCATAAAACTGAAGTAACTTCACTGAGATGAATGTTATTAAACTTCTCTAAAACTGGAATAATACAGTAGTGAAATAGAACTTAAGTTCTCATATATCTCTTTAATCTCAAAGTGCTTTGCAAAGAAATGAAGTATACCCCCTCCCCACACGGAGGCTTATGTATGTGTGCTTGGATATTTCATCTCAAGATGTAATAAATCCAGCTCTGAGAGGGTGGGAAGGTGGGTGCAAACTTTTATGTCTACTGGAGGCTAAATTCTGCACTGACTTTTACCCTTTGCAATCTACTCGGGGGGGGGGGGGGAGGAGAGCTGGGGAGTCCTAAGATGACAGACTACAGTTTCTCTGATCAACAATACAAGACACAGAATGAGAAAGCAGGTCTCCTTAGAAATAAAAGCCTGATCTAAATCGATTGAAGTCAATGGAAAGACTCCCCTTTACTTAAGTAGCCTTTGAATCAGGCCTTAACACAGGGAATGAAATTGGTGATTCACAAATATGTGAGATACTGGACTTCATTTCTAAATTTTACCTTTAACAAGAACGATATAGTAAGGAAGAAAGACCACATAAACTTTATAGTTGATTTAGGGCAGGTAAGGGAAATTTGTAGAAATCTTTAACATATGCAGATCAGGACTAGATTACATTCCCTTATACTGTATGGCATTAAATAACAAATTTACTGTACCACTGAAAATTATGGTCCTGATTTACCAATGCGTTATTACATTTTTGTACCACTGTAATTCCATTACTAGTAGTAATACTGGAGTAATGTAGTATTGAATTGGGCCCTACATTTGAAAAATCATAGCCAGCTGGGGAGGTACTGTTGAGTGTGTCCCAATTACAGCATTAAACTGGTGACCATACCTAGTATTCTCTTCTTATGTTCTTGCCTGCTAAGTAAGTCTCTGTCCCCCTAAGCATCTTGAAAAACTCAGTTATGTTCTCTCTAGAACATCTTTTATCCACTGTTCAGTTTTGTTAGCATTTCCACCTGTTAATTCTTGATGTTTTATCATTCCATTCTCCTCTTTCCTATCTGCTGAATCTATCCTGGGTTGTATGGTACATTGTCTCTTCCATGCGTGCTTTGTGGTATGCTGGCCTCAGTCTGGCACACAAGTCTAAACGTGATCTATCGAAGAGACTTAAACTTTAGTCTAAGGAGGGCTTTAATGATTTCTCCAGATTTGGATTCTGTCCCTCTCGTCGTGCCTTGTTAGTCTTTGATTACATTACATTATGAAAACAGTTACATAGTTATTTCTAGAGTCTCTCCCAAGTTTTTCCATTCTGTGTCTTCAGAAAGTGCCAGTTTAATATATAGCTTCTAATCCTACAATTTCTCATCGTAAGCTTAACTAAAATGAAAATCAGTTGTATTATAATCCTTTTCCTATACGTTATCGGCTTTACCTCATACAGCAGTTCAGTATTGTGTACAAACAGATTAAGAGGAAGACACCCTACAAATGGATGTCCAGACAAAAAAAAGTTTTGGACTCCATACAGGTTTGAGTCATCACTTTCTTCTTCACTGCCTTTAGCTGTAACTTCACCCTTTGGCCTTGGTTAGCTTTCTAGTTTTTACTTGTCCATTCAAAGCTGGTGCTTTTTAGTTGCCATACTTAATGTATTATGCTGCTGGGATGTGATGTGTCATATGACCTTTTAAAATCCAAGCAGATTATAGCCAATGTTTTCCTCCTGTCTGCTGTCTATTACCTCCTTAAAAAATTCCAACAGATTTGTCAAACAAGCTTTACCCTTTATGGGGCTCTGCTGGCTACTTCTTATATCAGCTCACATTTCTCCAGATGTTTTGTGATCTCATCACTTACTAATGTCTCCACAATTCTGTCTGCTACTGAAGACAGACTTATTACTGATTACTTTGGTTATGAATTTATAATATCCTGTCTCCTTCCTATTAGAACTAATTTTGATTACTTGAGCATCCTCAAAGAATATGGGTTTGAAGTTTAATGGAAAGGATCCTTATTTGCTCCACATCAACTTAGAGGGCTCTTTTTCTTTTCTTTCATTCTTTATTGTTTTGATATTTTAGAATGCCCTCAAGCGTGCTGGGTGTTTCACAGGCAACACCTAAGACGTGTCCCCTGCCCTGAAGAGTTGGCGGTATAAGTAGTTTCTTTCCGTGACTGCTTTCTTTCCTTTTTCCAGCCTCTGTCTTTCTTATCATTCTGACTCCTTCCCCAGTCCCTCCTATATCTATGTGTTTGCTGCTTCACTTTCTCAGTTGTGTTTTTGCCTCCTGTTCATACAATTTATAAGCCCTTCACAGTCATGGGGGCTCTTTAATCTGGTTGTTGCTCTTGGCTGGCCAGGCTGCTGCTCCTATACCCAGAATGGTTTATTTCATTTATTACATCAGGAGTGTGGCTGAATCAAAGTGCCTCTCGTTTTGCGGTGAAGACTGAAAAGACCGAGTCGCTTCAACAGTCCGTTTGATGCTCAGGCCCTGAAGGCAAAAAACACGTTGTTGTGAACACTGCCTAGCCCTTGGCTGTGATGGAGATGACTAATGAATCTCTGATAAGAAATACAAGTAGTCTAAATGTTACATATTTGATGAAAGTTGCTGTCCCTGAGACATCTGACTGTGTTTTCCTTGAGTCTGCTCTTGAAAATTAATTTATTTTACCTAATTTCCAAAGTGCTGATTTTAGACTTTCCACTTTTATGAGCACCATTTCTTTGTGCCAGGTTTCAGATATGCTTTCGAGAGTTGGCATCCATAAATAAATACAGCCAGCTGGAGAACTGGTTAGAAGATAACACATGAAATCCCTTTCAGTTTCCATCCTCCAGAAGAAAAGGCTTTGTCATGGAGAATGAGAGAAACTAACAGTTTGTACCAAGGTTTCCCCGCATTTGAGAGCATGGATTGTTGGAATGGCTGAGAACGATGGTATGTCTATGTAACAAGATTTATGGGAAAGCCATAAGCTCCATGAAGTGTATGCTATTTGGATCTGATACAAGTCAGCCTTTCCATTACATCTCTATAGCTTTCTGCATATTTGTGATTATCCTCATGAATTATGTAAGCTGTTGCTTTCAAACGAAAGAGACGTTGAGAAGGAATTAGAGAACATTATTTGAATGTTTACAGTTAACTCCAGATCTGAGAAGGCTGAATATTTTGTCCACCGGTTGAAGAAATGCAGTCTTGTGTGGAACCAATCTGCTGTCATGATAAAGGGGCACACAGCTCCCTCTTTCTTGGAAGCTATTGCTATCACTACCACTAGAGTTTCTCCGAATATTAAAGGGTGGATGGAGAAGAAGCCAGGTTAAATGTTGTTGTGCAGCACTAAAAGTAATGGCTCCTTCTCGAAGACCATAAACTGCTTAGTTGTGGATTCCCAGTTTATGTGTCACGGTAGCGATCCTTGAATTCATTGAAGACTGGTGTGATGGACTCTTATCTACTCTATTGTCAAGTGTTTGTATTCGTTTAACAATTTGATTCCCAGAACTAGATGAATCCTTTATTTCAGAAAAATGAACTACAATGCATCGATTACCCCCTTGTAATTTCTCTAAACAGGAAACCTGGCAGGAGGTGAAGATGATGGGAGCCATATAAATGCTTGTAATGAATAAGATATGTGTCTGTTGCTGTTTGCATTTGGTGGGCCCGAAGAGGGAGAGCCAGTTGTGGAGAAAGCACTCTGATTAACTCAGATGATAAACCTCAGAAAATGTATGCTTAAAACTCATTTGAGACAGTTTTCTGGGTAGTTTTCTCAGAGGCCAGTCTCTCATGAGAGACTGTGCCTTCAGGATAGTTGTTCTTGTGAACTTTGAAGTGAAATGAACTGTTCTAAGAACTAAAATAAAGAGACAGTAGCAGTCAGTTTTTCTTTTGCCCTGTTTAAATATTTTAAAGGGTCTTTAAAGAAAAGGAATCCCAGTACACTGCTGCAATATTGTTAGGCATATATGGGCATGGTCGGTTCTCTTCATTGCATTATTTAAAGCCAACATGATGATGGTTACCTATTTGGAACAGACAAAAACAACCAACACAGGTGTGCAAAAAATTGTCTCAGCAGGCTGGTAAAGCACTAAAGGTATTATCAATGATTGCTGTAAGTTTGAGCAAAATAATTAGCCATAATGCAAGACTGTTAGAGTCCCTTCCTGTCCGTTGGTGAGATGTTTGCATTTGATACAATGATTTAAAGATAGAATTATGGAAAATTTGGTTCAGGGTAAGTTGGGGCTGTCTAGATTTTGCTCATTCAATAGCTACCCTGCTGTGAAGTCTAATATGTGCAAAAGGCTAAATTGCTGCAACCCTCATATTGTGATGGAGTTACAGTCTGCAAGCTCCTGCGTGTGATGCAGACTCTTCATTAGGACCAAGATGAAGCCCGTAGTCTCCATGGACCTTACCTCCATGTTAAATATGAGGAAGAGTGGAGCGATACGTAGCCTGCCTGGGTTTAAAGCCTCTATGTGAAAGACTGGTATACCTGTCCACGTAGCACAGGCATTCTTTATATCCTTGGGTTACCAGAATAACCAATTTCAGTTTCCATAGCAAAAGGAGGGAAAGGCAAGGGGAAAAGTTAACTTCTAGTTCTGATTCATCAGTTTTATTGAGCTTAAATTCTTTTGTTTTAATGCACACTTGATTGAGCCAGCATTTATTGAAGCAGTTATGGTTTGTAGGAGAAAGACAGTTGAAGAAAGAACAAATGAATCTAATGTAAATCAAATACTTAATGCTTTATAGAAACTACAAAGCCTTAAATGTGTATTCTTAATGGTAATTTTACAAAACTCCACTAGGCAGTTTCAAATGGAGCTGACAGTGATTGTTTCAGTCTGGAGATGGTTTCCTTTCACATGCTAATCACCTGTTCATGGTGATATTTCTCTCCTTAGTTTCAGTCAGTGAATTGAATAATTTATGGAGTGAATTTTGTTGTAAATTTATTGTCACAAGCAGGTTGTAATTTCACTAACAGTACACTTAAGTTATTAAGTTAAAAAAATAATGTGGTTGATAGGATAGTGCATTTGGAGTTTTTTTTTCCCCAACAAGTTCACATCTTGTATATTTTCAAAACAGAGTATTTACCTAATTTTTATTCAGAATCTGATCTGCGAAAAGGGAGAGGGCATTAACATAAATGGGATTGCATTTGCACACTATTGTTGAATCTGGGAGTCGTAAACAAATTACGGAAGATTTTATATAGACAGAAATAGCATTAAACTGCATAGCTCTGTTGTAGTGCTGCCTTCGTTTCCTATTTGTTTCTGAATAATTGTCCTAAGCTTGCAAATGATGAAATGTTGAAGTTACAGATGAAGGGGTTGCTGTGGAGAAAAGCAAATCCTTTTGCTTTTGTCTTGATTTTGGTGCTAAGATAGTGGATAATTGTCACCTAGAAAGTTTCCTGCATCCTGAAGAGCACCAGCAGAAGAGAGAGAAACAAAAAAAATCTAGATTCATGATTCATAACTAGACTCATGATTCACAATTTGGCCTTGAGATGTCAGATTTACCTCCACCTATATCAAATGTCCCTAAATGGATGCTTATAGTTTCTATTCTATGTGATAAAAGTGAAGGTTTGGCTCAAAGATCATCATCACAGAAATACACAAGATTTCATGTGGCTTGCAGGGACACTTTTCCATTTGCACATGCATAACTGTCACACATGTAACAGTGTCATCAAAGCTAAGTTAGAGCATAAGGTAGATGTCACAGGGTATCACTAAAATGCCACAGAGGCGCAGCCATGCCCCTGTAGCACTTTAGCATAGACATTACCTACTCCGCCAGGAGGGCTTCTTCTGTCAGTGTAGGTTATCCACCTCCCCAAGAGTCGGTAGCTAGGTTGACAGAAGACTTCTTCCATTGACCTAGCACTATCTACAGCAGGGGTTAGGTTGGTATAGGTACATCTGTCAGGTGTGTGGATTTTGCACAACTGAAAATTCCTAGTGTAGACCATACTACATCTGTCCTGTTTGATGTCAAGTAATACCTGCTGTAGCCTCTACTGAAGTTATCTTTCTCATGTACTGATTATTTCCAAAGATTTGTGGTAGGGGATATTTTTATTTCCCCATGGTCTCCTCTAGACCCTTGTCTGAACAAATATCTTATCCTCTCACTTTACACACCTATCTGTTCGAAGTTGGCCAAGGGCCTGCCTGACTTTACTAATGCTGGAGCAGATTTCCTTATCAAGGGAACCATCACTTTAGATGGTAGTGCCCAAATTCTTGAACTGATCCACATTTTTCAGCTGTGTGCCTTGGATGAAGATGGCTGGCACTGGGGCATTGGAATGAGGTGCTGGTTGGAACAAGACCTCTGTCTTCCCAGACCGATGGTGAGGCCAAAGAGCTGAGATGCTTCAGAAAATCCATCAGTGATGACCTGAAGGTCGTCTTGTCTATGAGCCATCAGGGTGCAGTCATCTGCAAAAAGTGCCTCGACGAGAAGCCTCTCCAGTGTTTTGGTGTTAGCATTGAGTCTTCGAAGATCAAAGAGGGAGCCATCGAGTCGGTAGCAGATGTCTATCCCCTGATCCAAGTCCCTTGTGGCATGGCCAAGGACACAGGCAAAGAACAAGTTGAACAGCACTGGAGCCAGTATGCAGCCTTGCTTCACCCCATTCGAGATTTTGAACGCATCAGAAAAGTCACCACTGGTGAGCACTTGCTCTGTCGTGGAGTCATGGAACAGACAGATGTTTGGTATGAGCCTTCTTGGTAGCCCAGTTTATGTAGAATAGCCCATAGAACCTCTCTGTTGACCGTATCAAAAGCTTTGGTCAAACTGATGAAAACTGCAGACAGGTCCATGTTCTGCTCTAAGCATTTGTCCTGGACCTGCTTTACAACAAAGATCATGTCCGTAGTGCTACAACCTGGTCTGAAACCACATTGCGCTTCTGGCAGATTCTCCTCAGATATGTTTCCAATGAGTCTGTTCAGTAGAATGCGAGCTAGTATTTTGCCTACAGTACAGAGGAGAGCAATGCTTCTGTAGTTTCTGCAGTCAGCTTTGCTGCCTTTGTTTTTGAACCATGATACAATAATAGCATATGAGAAGTCTTGTGGCATTTCTTTCTTCCTCCCAAATGCTACTCAGGATGTCATGAAACACCTCGATAGTCTTTGGGTCTGCTCCTTTATACAATTCTGCTGGGATACCCTCCTTTCCAGATGCTTTCCAGAGTTCAGTTGTTTGATGGCTTTTATAACTTCCTCAACTGATGGAGGGAGATCAAGATCCTCTTTGATGGGTTTCTCAGGTAAATGGTCAAGGACACGCCAATCGACTGTGAATGGTCTATTGAGCACTACTGAGTCTACTGAAGTATTCAGCCCATCTCTGTATGATTCCCTTCTTGTCTTTGATGAGGGTTGTGCCATCTGCCGACTTCAAGGGGGCTGTGCCAGATTTAGATGGTCTGTAGACTGCTTTGAGAGAGTCAAAGAACATTTTTGCGTTGTTTGTATCTGTGTAATGCTGGACTTCTGCAGCTTTCCTCTCCCACTGCTCATCCTGCATTCTCCTTAGTTCAGACCGGGCCTTGCTCTGTAGGTACTTAAACCTATCTTTCTTTGAGATGAAAGTGAGTTCATTCTGCCATTCAACAAATGCTTTCTGCTTGTCATGCCTATCTCTAGAGACCCTACATTATGGCTGTCATTCTTCTGGCTGACATTTGGACTGGAGTCCTTTTGGAGCTGTTCAGCATGGATTTTGTGGACTGATTCAAAGCATTTGCTTCCTCAGCAATTATATATATGCTGCCACACTGATCAGGGACCAACTGGGTGGGGGTTAGCTTAAAAAGGCATGTGAAAGATGCAATTTTGGGGGCTACACACTATCATTTTTCTTAATTATTTTCTTGCCTCGTCATACTATGAGTTTCCTCAGAAGATAGCTATAAACACCAGTTTCACTTAAACTGCATTTGTTGAGGGGAAGAGATGTGATACAAGCTCATTTTAACCAAAGAGATTTATTTACAGTATTTTCTCTTCTGTGAAGAAGATTGCAGAATGATTAAACTAAACAATTCATCTCTAGTCTTTGATGCCCAATAATTCCCTAATTCATCCCCACTGGATAGGTATACTGGGATTTCTGGCTGTATTGTCAGTAGTTTTTCCTCTATTTTAATAAGCATCTTTCAGTGAGGTCTTGGGATGAGTTAATAAGAATAATGCAGTTTTCAGTATTAAATTTTATTTCTCTCTGCCAAGTTGTGGTAAGACTCAATTTGGTTGCACAATACCCTATAGCTGAACAAAACTATCCATATAAGAAAGCTGTCATATTGCCTACTCCAGAAGTCCTTTCTTGCCTTCACCAGTCTCCATGCTTGTTCACCAGTTGGCTGAGTGATCTGCCACTCTACGTTGGACTATGAATGATGGTGTGGAGTTTTTTCAGGCCACTACGGTCCTAAATAGTCCTCACTCTATGGTATCAGAGAATCATAGAATATCAGGGTTGGAAGGGACCTCAGGAGGTCATCTAGTCCATCCCCCTGCTCAAAGCAGGACCAATCCCCAACTAAATCATCCCAGCCAGGGCTTTGTCAAGCCTGACCTTAGAAATATCTAAGGAAGGAGATTCCACCACCTCCCTAGGTAACGCATTCCAGTGTTTCACCACCCTCCTAGTGAAAAAGTTTTTCCTAATATCCAACCTCAACCTCCCCACTGCAACTTGAGGCCATTACTCCTTGTTCTGTCTGTCATCAGCTACCACTGAGAACAGTCTAGATCCATCCTCTTTGGAACCCCCTTTCAGGTAGTTGAAAGCAGCTATCAAATCCCCCCTCATTCTTCTCTTCCGCAGACTAAACAATCCCAGTTCCCTCAGCCTCTCCTCATAAGTCATGTGTTCCAGTCCCCTAATCATTTTTGTTGCCCTCTGCTGGACGTTTTCCAATTTTTCCACATCCTTCTTGTAGTGTGGGGCCCAAAACTGGACACAGTACTCCAGATGAGGCCTCACCAATGTCGAATAGAGGGGAACGATCACGTCCCTCGATCTGCTGGCAATGGCCCTACTTATACATCCCAAAATGCCATTGGCCTTCTTGGCAAAAAGGGCACACTGTTGACTCATATCCAGCTTCTCGTCCACTGTAAGCCCTAGGTCCTTTTCTGCCAAACTGCTGCCGAGCCATTCGGTCCCTAGTCTGTAGCGGTGCATGGGATTCTTCAGTCCTAAGTGCAGGACTCTGCACTTGTCCTTGTTGAACCTCATCAGATTTCTTTTGGCCCAATCCTCTAATTTGTCTAGGGCCCTCTGTATCTATCCCTACCCTCCAGCGTATCTACCTCTCCTCCCAGTTTAGTGTCATCTGCAAACTTGCTGAGGGTGCAATCCACACCATCCTCCAGATCATTTATGAAGATATTGAACAAAACCGTTCAATTGAAGATATTGAACAACCCTTGGGGCACTCCACTTGATACCGGCTGCCAACTAGACATGGAGCCATTGATCGCTACCCATTGAGCCTGACAATCTAGCCAACTTTCTATCCACTTATCCTCTTCCAATGAGTGCAAACACTGTGGCTTTTGCAGGCAAAATTTCTAAAACCTGTTCTAAGATGAGGAGGTCTGTAATTTCCATTACTGATGGGATCTCTGATTTGAGCCAGCAAGTTCTTCTTCTTTCTTCCCCTTCAAAGCCATTGCTTGGGGCTGTACTGTATCAGGAACCTGTTTTTTCTGGGAATTTACGGCAGTGGGTGTCTACGGAGATTCAGATCCCAGTGAAGGTCCTACTTTTGTGCCAACTTCTCATCTCCTCCCAGATAAGTGGCCTGAGATTTCTCCCTACAGAAAGGGGCCAGACTGATAGTTTAGGATTCCTGGACCTCCCGTCTATCATGGCTACTTTCAAAGGAGACTTCATTTTTTTTTCCATGGAATTTCTATGGCCTGTTATACAGGAGGTCAAACTAGATGATCACAATGGTCCCTTCTGGCCTTTGAATTTATGAATGAACCTATGAATATACCTCTGGATAATCCTTAGGTCTGCGCATAAGCCTGTGTGAGGCTTACTGCTGGGCTGGATGGAGGAACTCTCTCTGAGAGTGAGATTGGCATAATAAGAGAGGGAGGAAATGCTGCTGTTTTTGGGCAGTCAGCTGGTGTTACCTCCAGAAGATCTCTGACATGTGGAGGTTTCCCAGTGATCTATATAGTCTCCATGATTTGTATTTTTCCCCCCCTTGCCTGTGTAAGACCTCTTGGAGAAGTTGTGGGATGCTATGTGTTCCATTGCCAACAATTAATAAACATTCACCTTTTACATCTACTTTTTAACAGTGTTTTAAGAGATCAAGTGTATTTCTATGCTTAAAACGCTATGCCACTGTAGTGCTTCAGTGTAGACACTACCAATACTGATGGGAGGATTCTTCCCTCGGCGCAGGTAATGCATTTCCCTGATAGGTGGCAGTTAGGTCGATGGAATAATTCTTCAGTTGACTAGCACTGTCTATTCCAGGGATTGTTTGGCATTACTACATCTCTCAGGTGTGAATTTTTCACACCCAGGAGACATAGCTCTGCTGATGTAAGTTCCCAGTGTAGACCAGCCCTTAGTGGCAATTTCCCTGAGGAGCTAAACTGTCTGGGGAGCCTTTTTCAGCCAAAGGCTTCTGCTTGCAGAACAACCTGCTGGAGGAGGCAAGAGCTGGGCTTGAGCATGACCATTTTCAAGACTTGCCTTTTTCCAAAGCTTGCCCGCAATAACCAAACATGAGTAACACAAAAACTAAAATCTGCCAACCCAGGGAAATGCAAAGAACAAGGTCCATTGTGGACACCTACTGTGTGTGCAAATCCTAATTGCTGCAGACTAGATTGTACCTTATTCTGAGAGGAGTCGGACTGGAATGAATGGACTAATCAGAGTAAGGCACTACTCAGCATGAATAAGGGTGGTACAGTTTGGCCCGGTACTTCTTTTAAGATACTTTTAGTGAGGTCTAAAGAAGGTCTCAGAAATACCTTTAGATTGACAGAATATCCTCCTTGGCTTTTATATGGCAAAGGGTTTTGCTGGCGGGGCATTTAAAATGGCACTGGAGTACCCCGAGGGTATGAATATGATTAAAAGTGTCCTGGCATGTACTGATATTTCTGCACTTTCAGAACTAAGTTCTCTGCACAAGTGGTACATGTGTCGTGCCTTCCTGTAGACAGGATGCAGGAGCCAAGTCTTTTGTTTATAAAAGTTGATCCTCTCCTATGCTATAAAACTAACACAGTTGCACTGTGGGGTCACATGTCTACAGAAACATGTTGTAGGTGTGCAAACATTGGTAGAAGCTTTAATATATTTATTTCTGGACACACCTGTCCAAAGAACTGTGAATGCTTTTAGAGACATTATTAAACAAAATAACAAATAAGACAACACATCCATCTCTGAGTCAAAGCTGCACTTTATCGTAGAAAGAGATTAATAATGGGGTGCTCTGGGGCTGGGTTAGTAAATATGTTTGTTAAAGGTTTGGAGGTTGATGGTGAGCTGGTGAAGTTTCAGGCATTTAGTAGAATGTATGGGGGGTTGAGAACAGCTGCAGACTTAACTGCATTAGAGAATTAGGTAACAATACAGACAATGGCATTTGATTTAGATAAACTGGGGGTGCGGGGGGAAGTAGTCTGCATTTCATGTATTAATGGCCTGCAAACTTGCAGGATCTACTGAAGAATTAGACCTGAGTCACTCTGGACATGCAAACAGAGAAGAGTTAGAAAATAAAATACAAAATGTCATCTGGGGCCCTGTGACCAGTATTGATACCTTCACCTCAAGAAAAATATAACTGAAAAGATCCAAAGAGGGGAGATGAAGGGGATTAGAAATGTTGCGAGCAGGGCATGTATATAATAAAACATGGCAAGAAATGTCAGATTATTTATCCTGGAAAGTGAAAGATTTAGAGGGACTTGATTCAATATTTAAATTTAAGTATAAGGAGCATAGTGAAAATGCCTGTCCTGCCTTCTACTTCCCGTGCATAACGGAGCTGATAGACAGGAAAAAGAGAATGATCTGAAATTTCTTCCCCCCTCCCCAAGCTACAAAGGGCTCCAATTTTTTTCTTGTATCTAATAGTGTAAAAATGATTGTGCTTCAAGTTAGTTTAATCCAATTCGAAAAGGTGGTTTAGTGTACTTCAGTAGCTGGACATCTTGTAGGGCTCTTAGGTGGATACCTTGGGAGAGCAGTTATTGGTAAAGACTTTAGACTCTAAACTTTCATTGCCAGCTGCTACTCTTACTCAGCTCTTACTCTTAGAACATGCACATTCTCTGAATGGACTTCTTTTTTGTACTGGGTGAGTCAGTAAAACTGTTGAGATTGTATTTTGGAAATTCTGGATGCCCCCTTGAGCAGTTCATCTTTCTGGCTTTTGCATTTTAATCTCTACAACCTGCTCTATTCTCTGTTGCCCCTTACAGCCATGGAAACAAGTTAGCTGTGCAGCTGTATTTTTGTTCAAGTGTGTTTTCATTTACAGTAATAGAAGATGACTGACTATTCGCAAAAAGAAAAGGAGTACTTGTGGCACCTTAGAGACTAACGAATTTATTTGAGCATCAGCTTTCGTGAGCTACAGCTCACTTCATCGGATGCATTCACTGTTTACTAATTCCCAGAAACTCCTCATGGATCCTTCCTGGCTGGATTTTTAGTAGGGTTTCAATACCTGTAAGTTAATATGAGAAGGCACTTGTTGGGTAGTGTGAGAGGCAGAAGTAGGTGACCAGGAAGTTATCACTCTTATTCTGCTCTTTCAGTCTGTTAGCTGCGTGGGTTGTCATTGCTAATTATTTAAATAGTCAAATAGCATCAAAAGTATGTTCTGCTATGCTAGTCTGCAACTAGGCCTGAAAAGGGTTGGAGGCCAGAGAGCATCAAGAGACATTATCTGTCCTCGAAATAGTCCACCTGGACACCCTCCCCTCCATTAATTATTTTTAAATATCTAGAGGACTCATGGCATAAAATCAAAGAAAGCAGAGTGATACAATTCACTGGTTTAGGAGTGCTCTTTTCTTTTGAAAGTAGAATGCACTGTACAAAGTTTAGGCGTCCTGGTGAATTGGGTTGGGTATGTGGTATAATAATGAGTGAGAGAATACGCAGTAGACTAAAAAAATGATAGGTACAGTAGTCTCCATCCTGGAGCTTTTGGATAAATATAGCATTGCTAGTTAAGCATTACGTAGCACTCTCAGTTCTCAAAGTGCTATACAAATTAAGTAGTTAATTTTTCATAAGATGCTGTGGCAAATTGCCGGTACGATTATGATGGGTCCCACGCTTCCTCTTCTTGTGGGGGGTTCAGGGCACAGTTTCCTGCCCCAGAACTAGGGTATCTACTGTCCCACTAGTAACCCAGAGAAGGGGAGTGGAGAGGGAGGGACCCGGGCCTACCCTCTACTCCGGGTCCCAGCCCAGGGGCTCTAGGGATAGTGGTAAACCACTTGAACTAGTGCTTCCTTCCCCTGGGCTACTTCCCTCTCCTGCTCTTCAGCTTGTGGGGCTTCGTGCCCTCTCTGTCTGCACAGGCCGGATGTCTCTTTACCTAGGGTCTTGGTCTTCTAGCTGACCACAGTACTTCTCCGCACTGCTCCTGCCCTTGTCTGATTGAAGCAGGGGGGTTTTATCAGGTGACTGACTTCAGGTGCTTTAATTGGCTTCAGGTGCTTTAATTAATCTATGGCAAACTTTCTTCCCTCCACAGGGAATAAGGCTCCCTTCTAGTACTCTCTTGCTGCCCTCTGGCCATGCTGTATCACAATGTCCATAAGGTAGGTGGATAAACACTATCTCCATTTTATAGAGGGATACTAAAGAACAGAAGTTTTGACTTTCCCAGTGCAACACATCTCACTGATATCAGACCCAGGGACAGTACTCAGTGTTCCTGGCTCTTAGCTTTGTGCTCTGTGCACTAGACCATTCTATGTCTCAGTGTGAGTGTGGTAGAGCAGAGGATTGTCAGTCACATTAATGTAGACTCCAGCTAAAAGCAGTATAGGTAAATCTGTTTTCCTTGAGTACTCCTCACACTGCTAAATACTGGTCAAGTAGATTAAATTAAAATGGATTTGTTACTATAATGTTTGCAGAACTAGGGATAGAAGGAGGACTTCATAGTAATCAACTGTATGTATCGTTTTAGTTTATATATCTCTAGCTACTTTTCTCTTGTCACTGTAAATCACAATTAAAAATTGAGAAAGCATTTCCACTTTTCATTTCTCAGATTAAATTCCTGTTAGAAACCCTGTGTTGTTTGTATGGTTGTGTGTGTTAAATTTTTAATTTGTTTCATTTGTCTGTTCAATTGATGTAGCTGATGTGCATCCTTTCACCCCAGGATGCAGGTTAATAACCTCCTAACCTGAGAATAAAAACATGATAAAAGGAGAACACCCCATGGCTTTGGGGACCATTTATAATATTTTATCTTTTTTAAATCTGCCCTTTATTTTTTTATCCTTTTTGCCTAAAGCTTTCTGCACTTTCAATGGCTTGATGGACATTTAAAAAAATTAATTACTTCAAGTTTTGATGGAAAAAAATAATTCATAGCAAATCTGCAAGAAAGCTAACCACACTTACCTTTTCTGAAAGTCCTTGCAAAATGAGAAGGGGAAATATATAGTATCAATAATTTGTGTTCATTGTCTGAAAAATACTTTTTTTACCATTTGTTCATAGTTCAGGATGGGAGGTGCCAAATGAATAGTGCTCTTGAATCATGAAGCATGATCAGTGTGTAAAGGAAGTATTCAGCTACTATTAAGTGATCCAAGATATTTTGGATGGCATGGATGAGGAGAAAAGGAAAGGGCCAAAGGTATTTTGCATGGTATGGAGTAGTTTGCAGATGTAATCGTGATACTTATTTTTTTCCTCGTGAAATGCGAACTCTTATTATACTTAATAATGGTGACTCTCTCCATATATCATACTCTTGAGTCAGATATGATCTCTGCACTTCAAAAAAGTGAGGGTCAGGGTATTCTGCTGAATAAGGGCTTTCAAAAGCAGTAGCCTTAAGAAGGTCAGACAGGTCAGGGGGAGAAAGGAACACGTGAACCTGCACCAAAGAATCTCTGGGGTCTTGGAGATGATGAGGGAAAAACACCCCTCACCCTGCCTGAAGAGAGAAGAGAGTGGGGTTTGGAGGTATTGGGAAGGAACCCCTGGTAATGCCATGTCTTTGTACTGACCCCCACTGTAAGTTTAGCACTCGTTAATCAGGAGAGAAGGCCCAGTACTTCTACCAATTGCACAAGCACCCAATGTAGTGTGGCTCAGTTCAAGTTTCTGGAAACATCTGGTTCATGCTGGGTGTGCTCTGACACTCCAAACAAATGTATCCTGAACAAACTTGAGAAATACAGCCTCAGCAAACCTACTATACAGTGGCAGCACAACTGGCTGAAGGATTGTGCTCAGAGTAGTTACAATGGCTTACAATTGTGCTGGAGGGGCATAACGAGTGGGGTCCCACAGGTATCTGTCCTGGGTCCAGTTCTGTTCAATATCTTCATAAACTATTTGGATAATGGTGTGGAGAGTATATTTATAAGATTTGTGAATGATACTGTGAAAGTAGAATGAATTATATTGAAATTATAATTCATTAAAGAAATGCTGCTTGAAAGGTTTGTTGAAATATAGTTGTCAGGAAGAGAAACATTAAGGAGTGTGAGACAATGGGTCCTCAAACTAATTAACTTAGAGCTAGGAGATTGGTAAATGTTAGTATGCAAATAAGATACGTATGTATATTTGTCAGTTTCTGCTTCCTTTTGTCTCCTATGTTAAATTGGCTTTGGCTTATCTGTATAAATAAGTTAGCTTGAGCTTTTGCCGGAGGCTCACAGTCACATGGGTGCATTGGCAAAGCGCTTTGCTAATAAACAGAGTGGTCTGACAAATTCAGTGAGTCTTGAATCTGACTTTGACAATACCAAGATAGGAGGGGTTGCAAGCGCTTCAGGGGACAGGATTAAAATTCAAAGTGATCTTGACAAACTGGAGAGAGGGCCTGAATTTAATAGGATGCAATTCAATAAAGACAAATGCAAAGTACTCCACTTAGGAAGAAATAATCAATTTCACAAGTATAAAATGGGAAATGACTGCTTAAGAAGGAGCACTGCAGAAAAGGAGCTGAGGGTTCTAGTGGATCGCAAACTGAATATGGGTCAAAAATATACTACTGGTGCAAACAAACAAACAAAAAACCAACCCCCCCAAACCATGACTATCGTTCTGGGAGATTTTAGCAGGGGTGTGGTAAGCAAGACACAAGAAGTAATTCTTCTGCTAAACTCTGTGTTGATAAGGCCTCGACTGGAGTATTGTGTCCAGTTCTGGGTACCATGCTTCAGGAAAGATGTGGACAAATTGGAGAAAATCCAGAGGAGGGCAGCAAAAATGATTTAAATGTCTCAAAACCATGACCTATGAGGAAAGCTTGTAAACACCGGGTTTGTTTAGTCTGGAGAAGAGAAGACTGAGGGGAGATATAACAGTTTTCAAGGACATGAAGGGTTGTTAGAAGGAGGAGAGTGATAAATTGTTTTTGTTAACCTCTGAGGATAGGACAAGAAACAATGGGCTTAAATTGCAGCAAGGGCGGTTTAGATTGGACATGAGGGAAAAACTTTCTGTCAGGGAGGTTGTCGAATCTCCATCACTGGAGGTCTCTAAGAACATGTTGGACAAACATCTGTCAGGGATGGCCTAGATAATTCTTTGTCCTGTCTCAGTGCAGGGGACTGGACTAGAGGACCTATCGTGGTCTCTTACAGGCCTACATTTCTATGATTAGCATAATTATTCCTCAACTCACATTACATATTTTGGATAGAGCCACTAACACATC
This sequence comes from Natator depressus, assembly GCF_965152275.1. Lineage (NCBI taxonomy): Eukaryota > Metazoa > Chordata > Testudines > Cheloniidae > Natator > Natator depressus. The sequence continues at coordinate 41,466,570 of NC_134245.1, forward strand.
TTACTCCAGACTGATAAGGTGGTGGCTTGAACTGGTGGCTTGAACAGTTAGGAGGTCACACTGGTGATGCTGGTGTATGTAATTATTCTGATGGGACTGTTGTTGATGCCCTCATTCTTTTCAGTCCAGAGCCATTAAGGAGTCTCAATACTACGGAGAAATTTGGGGCCTTTTCTATTACTCTTTCATCCTGGAACACTATTCCTTTTGCATTTCACTATATAAAAAGAAAATGCTTGCCTACAGTAAGATCCAAAGTGACTTTCTGCAGGTTTATTTTAACTGTTATATTATGGTCCAATTCCCCTCTCTGCGTTAGGGGGATCAGACTAGATTTTAAAAAAAAAGAAAACAAATATGTATACAGAGTAACATCTGCTGGAAGAGACAGGTTATAGCTTCAGTTCAATAGGTAGAAACTAATCTTGCACAAAAATATTTTTGAGCATGGGAATAGCAGATGCTGTTAATATTTACTACGGTAGCAATTGCTTTAGTATCTAGTTGGTGACATCTTACACTTCCTATCTACTTTTGCTGTCCACACTGGAGGAAAAGTTAGTGACATGGGGTCTGGGTATCTTACTAGTGCAGCTCATTTATTTATGCTATATACATCAGTCCTTGAACAGAGGTGGTCACAGATGATCCACAGGCACTTCCCTTTCTGAAACTTCAGCCCAAAAAAACCATTGTCTGTCTGTGGGAAATGGCTCTACTCCAAAAATTGACTCTAGTTAGATCAAGACAGTGCAGTCTCCCTCACGGTTTGCAACACCTTCACCCAAAGAAATCTGAATCCGAAAAACTAACACTACATCATCCCCCCACCCCAAGACTGTATACTGCTCTCATGGTAAGAAAAAGAACTTGTCAGATTATGTAACAGTGCCATCTGGTGACTCCCTCCATAACAGTATGTTTGCACAGCTTGTGACAGCATTAAGGCCCAACCTGGTTGTGACTACTAGGCACTACCATAATATATGGTATATAATTAATGGGCCTCACAATCAAAAGACATGTTTACAATTGATACAAGGAAACAGATGTTACACAATGCATAATTAACCTTTGGGACTTGGTGCCACAAGGCATTTTTGAGGTCAAGAACTTAGCAAGATTAAAAAAAAAATTAGACAGTTTATATGAATAATTAGAACCTTCCCAGATACATCAAACAGAATAAACTTTATAAGGGATATAAACCTTTCTGCTTCAGGGCATAAGTCAAGTACTAAGTGCCTTAAATTGGGCAGAAACTTTCCCTTTAACAAGTTATTGCATAATTGTTTATTACAGGATTTCTTGTGCCTTCCTATGAAGCATCTAGTTCCAATGGCATGCTGGTTTAGTTGGACCATGTCTGATCCAGTATGGCAATTCCTATATTCAGAAGTAACATATGTTTCATGCAGCTAAATGAAAACTTACCTCTTATTGTGACTCTATATGATCAACTGTTGTTTCAAGATAAACTGTTCATAGTTCAAATATTAGCCAAGTGAATTCAGCCTGTGTTTTATCGCTAGGCTATTTCAAAACCCTCCATTTATAGGTCAAGGTTAAGAGGGTCTGGAAAAACAGACATCTGTGTTTGTTATGCAGTAAAGTGTAATGAGCACTGGTGACTCTTTCTTTCTTTCTAATATACTTCAGCTGGGCATGGAAATGAAAACGATTAAACTTATAACCCATAACTCTATAGGGAGCTGATTGGTAACAAAATTGAAGAATATTTACCGTAGCTAATGGGAAAGTTGCTAGATGACGAGAATGTGATGTTTTATTTGTATATCTGATGGAAAGCTAGTTAACAAGTGTAAATGAGCATTTTAATTAGAAATAATCTTCAAATTTATGAATTCCCAATTGTATAATAAAAACAGATAGGATATTAATTTTACATATTTGAAATATTCTAAATTTAACTTATTTGTGCATCTAATATGTATATTTTCAGTACATAGAATGGATGTTATATAAAGTATATACTAAATATTAGTATACTTAGAAACTTACTGTTATGCAGCTTACTATATACTAATTCACTGTACATTGTCTTAAGGTTTAAAAAAGCCACTTACCAATACCTCCTAGAGTATATGTACGTGGCATTATGTATTTGTCAGCCAATATGCACATACCATGGCAGTGTTGAAGCTTGTGGCATATCGGAATGTGCATGTACAAGCACCTGAATGCACACCCTGAAGTGCTGTTGCACTCATATAGAATCATAGAAGATGAGGGTTGGAAGAGACCTCAGGAGGTCATCGAGTCCAACCCCTGCTCAAAGCAGGCCTAATTCACTCATGGCCTAATTCACTCATGCCTTACACCAGTGTAATTCCATTGAAATCTATGGAGTGTAAACCTGAGCAATGCAGTGGTGAATTAAGCCATAAAATGGCTTTTACTAATCACTAGACAAATACTGTAGGATGCAATCTTGCATTGGTTGTGGGATGTTCTACGTTGGACTTATTAGAGCTTTTACAATTCTAAACTCAAGGATATAGTTTTAATTTTTTAAAAATGAAATGGCCACTTTCTAGAGAGAAGGGGCCAGTTCCTGGCCTCTGCCAAAGTCCCTTTGTGTTGCCCCAGCAGTGCCAAAGGGCCTTAAAGCTGCCCTAAGTGAGAAGCTGAGGATTCCTCTGGGCTGAGAGGGCCATTACAAGCTAATATAAGTAGAGAGAAGTGCTGGGGCTGAACTGACTTTTGGCCAGTCTCAGGAAAGGTGGTGTGAAGCCTTTCCCCTGCCCTCCCCCCCATCTCCCCTAGGGATAACAAGCATTGCTCCAGAATGCTGACTGACGTAGCCCCAAAACTTCTAAAATGTGTCCATTGACTGTGTGTAACAAGTAGTAATCAGTAAAAGCCTTATCTCTGTTACAGCAGTCTGCTTTTTTCGTAGGCCCAAGTTGCTAGGATGTGGTCACTTAATGAGGTGATGGTGAAGCAAATCTTTTGGCTTATCCTATTATCTAAATGTCGGGGCTGCTTTCAGTTCTGATGCTTCCCAGTTCATCCCTGAGCACTCAGGCTGTGGGCTGTTTTCCCTACTACTTGTACTTTCCCTAGGAGAACAGGTTCTGTTTTAAAAACACGTTCTCTGGCAGGTTTTAATTAACAATGTTTTTGAATACTAGTATAGCAAAGTTTAATGCTTTTACAAATATATTAGTTGGCCGTGGTCAACCCTAGTGGGCAGCAGAATTAAGTTTACTTTGGGAACTGTGACTCTGAATGTCCTGACATTTGTGTGTGTAATATCTCAGCCTTATAGGTCCATGAATGCAGATATATTTCCATATAGCTTGTTTAAAAATTAATTTAATGCATATATATTATGGGCAGACTACATAACAATATAAAAATTACAATGCCAGAGGTGGATAGTTCATAATTCAGGGAGACAATCAAGTGTAAACATGATATTATAGGAAGGGTCAGCCTTATTTTTGAGGAATCCATTCCAGCACAAAACTGAATCAGGGACTCTTGCATCTGAAAGTAATGTGGCTACCTGCTGAGCTAAGGCAGACCCGGCTTTTTTCCCCTGTCAGTGGTTGTCCTGTTTGAAGCTTGCAAGCAAAGGGTTCAGCCAAAGGCATCAAATATATAAAATCATTAAGAGAACCCATTGCTATAACAGGGAATCAGCAAGCCTAGAGGATTTGGTATTCTCAGTGGCTATGTGTCCAAGTGCTAATCAGATCCAGACCTGCTTCACTTGTGAGCCTCAGTGAGATGAGACAAATTCAGAAAGATAAAGATGTTAATATCTTTTTAAGTATTCAGGCACCATGCCTTTTTTCAACCTTTTTTCATTTGTGGACCCCTAAAATTTTCAAATGGAGGTACAAACCCCTTTGGAAATCTTAGACTTAGTCTGGGGACCCCAGGTTGAAAACTATTGCCTTAAACTCTATTTTACTGTCATACTTATAATTTATTCATGTCTGGGTGCACCTATAAATCAACAATACCCTTGTGTGTGTTATGCTATTAGCTTTAAAATTGTATAAATCTGTGCTCACAGAAGAAGATGGGGAGAGTTCTTGTAACAGATTATAGAAAATGGGTGCTGCTGGGCCAAGCCAGCAGGGGAAAATGGCTCCCTAGATTTGGAAACTCTAGCTCGGCCCCATTAAAAATCCTCCACCATCCGCTATGAGGAGGCACAGGTTTTGTCCCTGGATGGTTCATCTGTTCTTTAATATGTGAGTAGCAGATGGATCGGTTTTGGACCCCCCTGCCCCCGCTTCCTCCCTGCACTCCCCACTAATCACAAAGAAGCGGAAGGTCTGACAACCCTGAGCAGGGCAGAATGACACCACTTGCAAGGAGGCCCCAATAGGCCTAGATAAAGTCTATAAAATGCTAAAGCAGATATGTGAAGAGCAGATTCTGTTTAGGAAATTATCAGAGGATATCCCTGAAATTAAAGGCACAGCTGCAGCACACCACATTAGTTTGCAGGGGCTACTTCCAGGATCAGAGTCTCTCTACTTTAGAAGACCATATTGACTCTGTTAGGACCACTACAGACTAGCAACTAAGTTTGATCCAAAAGCTGCAAGATAGTTATAAGAGATACAAAAATGATACACGATCTGGAAGGGCAATCCAGAAGAATCCTGTGAGTGTGGTGTTCCCTGAGAAAATGGAAAAGGGCAGGCTAGTAGAATTTTTGTCTAAGACCCTACATGAAATCCCTTCCTTACACCCTGATGCAGAGCTGGGCGTAGATCCCACCACTCCCTAGCCCCCAAATCTAGGGTGTTTATATTCAGATTCCTAAACTACAGTGTGAAAGAATCCATCCTTAAAAGAGCCCAAGGAAAGGAAACCTGAGCTGGAGTAGGCATCAAATAATGATTTTTCCTGACCAGGGGTGGGATGCAGTTGAAAAAAGAGCCCTGTTCTCTATGGCAAGGAACTGGCCAAAGAGAAAGGACTGACCTATTTTATAGCCTTCCCAGCTTTTTTAAAGATCAAGCAGGAGAGCCAGCTCCTTAAGTTCTCCAAGCTAGGAGAAGCAGAATACGACATTGTCCCCATATGAAAAAACAGGGGATCTAGCATTGCAATTCAGAAGGTGTGTTTCTGGGTTGTTGTCACCAGAGAAAAGTGATCCAGAGAAGCACCCACCTCAGCTCTGCCTCCCCCATGTCTGCCATCTTGCCCGTATGTAAAGCCATCCAGAACAGTCAGACACTCATACTCAAATCAGCACACCACATCAGCCCTTTCAGAGGGACACTGGGGGCTACTGATTTGCCTAACAAACTGGGGTTGGTCAGCTATTGATCCGGATCTCCTCAATCCATTTCTAATCATTGTTATGGAGTTCTGTTTTATTAGTTTTACGGTTCAGGAGATTAGGGGGGGTTGCCGTCCCATTACTTGCTAAAAATGTTTTTAAGAACAGCATGCCAGTAATGGATTTTAGTTGAAATTGCAGATGGTAGTAATGGGTAACATACCAAGAGTTGAGGGCAATATTTCAGTTCTTATGGCTCTTTAAATAGCTGGCCGTCAAAGGGCCATACACTGATATTTTGAACCCACGTGTCTCTAGAAGGTGGTGGAGTTGTTTGTTCTTGTTTCCCATCCCTCATATTTTTTCCCAGGGGATCCCCAAACAGATATCTCTTGTAGCATCCTAACCTTCATTGCATACTTATAGGTGTATTTTAGCCCAGAAACCCTGTTTGAAATGTACTCAGGGATGTTCACCCTCCTTATCCCCCTGCCTTTTGTAATGCGGGGGGTTGGGAATATTCATTTGTTTTGCCTTTGACTTGGAGCAGAGGGGATACCCCTTTTTAACATCCTGATTTTTGTCGTCCTGCTCTGACTTGAGTGTGTTGCTCTGTCACACCTTTTGTCTTTTTTTACAGCCCACCTTCTCTCAACTTCTTAATCACTCAGCACTTAACCTCTTGCTACTCTGTTTTCTCTTCTCCCTCCTCTCCTTATGACTTTCCCTTGATATCCTTCATCCTGGAGTCCTCACCCTACCCGAACCCCTGGGTCTTGGTGGGCCTGGCATAAGATACATGTTGGGATGCTGCCCCCTTTGAGTACCAGTGGCTAACCTACTTACATGAGCTGCTTGGAATATAAAAGGAATTAGTAACCTATATAAAGGAAAAAAATTGTTTCACTTAAATTTGAAAGCTGATATATTATTCCTCCGGGAAACCCACCTTGCTGCGTCTGAGTCTGAAAAGCTTTGAAAAGACTGGGTTGGTGATGGTATTTTTAATAATTACTCTGCGAACTCGAAGGGGTGCCAATTCTGTTGAGTAAAAAATTGAACACACAAATCCTATTAACTGATAACATTGTTAACGTTCGTCTCTCCGATGTTTTGTACACTCTTACTAACCTCTGCCCCAACAAAGACGATCCCTCCTTTTTCAGTCAATTATTTTCCAGATTAATTGACATATCCCTAGAAAATCTGATCCTAGAGGCGAGCTTCAATGTAGCGTTAGACCCGCTTTTGGACAGATGGGGCAGACCCAGCGATCCCAGTCCATCGCTAGGCGGAGCATTATTGCCCAGATGGAGGAATTGAGTTCAAAGGACAGGAGGATGCTGCAGCACCTTAGAGAACACGTTTTTCCTCACCCATGCAGCCCACATATTCATGGATCAGTTATTTTTGGGTACAAGGTGGTTTAGTGAGCTCTGTTATTAAAAATGAAAGAAAAGTGATCATGGTGTCTGGTCACATGCCTGCGGTGTTGCAGCGCTGATCTCCTGAAAAACTAGGGCAACCAGAAGGTGGAGTTTAAACTCCTCTTTACACAATTGGAAAAGTTTGTGGAGGAAAAAATAAATATTTTCTTTGAGACGAGTGACCACCCCTGGATCTCCCAAGAAATCTGATGGGACGCTTTCAAGGCATGCTTAAGGAGCAGGATAATAAATATCCTATTCCTCCCATAAAAAGGCCAGTCAGGCTGAGCTGGTGAATTTTTAATAGAAAAGTTCAAGGAGGCAGACCTCAGCTACTGATTCCTCCTTTGGATAAACTCCAAGAGGTGACCAACAATCTCAGATATGAAATTAATACATTAACCTTAGCTCAGGCTGAATTTGCTTTGTTTAGACTAAATCAGACATCTTCTGAATCTGGCAATAGGGCTGTGAGATTATCAGTGCATAGACTTGGAGTGAATTCACTAAAAGCTAAAATCTCCTCAGTTCAGTCTAGTCAGGGCCAGATACTCTCAGATCAAAAATGTACTAATGAACAATTCTCCAAATTCTACTAATGCTTGTATTTTGAGGAAATCTCACCCTCCGAAATGATTAATTATTTGAGCAATACACCCAAAATCTGCTTTCGCACATAACATAAGAACAGCCATACTGGGTCAATCAAAGGTCCATCTAGCCCAATATCCTGTCTTCCGACAGTGGCCAATGCCAGATGTTTCAGAAGGAATGAACAGAACAGGTAACCATCAAGTGATCCATCCCCTGTCGCCCATTGCCAGCTTCTGGCAAACAGAGGCTAGGGACACCATCCCTGCCCATCCTGGCTACTAGCCATTGATGGACCTATCCTCCGTGAACTTATCTAGTTCTTTTTTGAACCCACTCCCAATTCTCGGAAGTAACAGAACAACAACAAATTTGCATAGCTTTGAAATTATGGATACCCTGGCAACATGAAAGCGGACAAGGCCCTGGGACTAAATGGCTTTCCTGCTAAATTTTATGCCCAATTCAGAGAGACCCTGGCTCCCAAATTGGCCAAAGTATACACTGAGGCTTTTGATAGATCACGTTGCCCTCTTCAATGAATGAAGGTCTAATCTCAGCCATGCATAAATCTGACAAAGATGCCCAAGAGCCTGCTTGCTATTGACCTATATTAAGTATTGTCTAAAATTCTAGCTGGAGAATTAAAAAAAGTAATGAGGTGCATACTACACCTAGACCAGGTGGGTTTTATACAACAGAAACATGAGTTGGGCAACACTCATCAGCTTAGCAATGTGATGTTGTACTATAAAAACCTCTCAAAACCTATTTGATCATTGGACATGGAAAAAGCCTTTGACAGAGTTAATGGGACGTCTTTGTTCCTCATTCTACAAAAACTTGGATTTGGTCCCTCTGTCACTTCCAGGATTAGATTTTTGTGCTCCAGTCCTAACCATTCTGTTGTAATCAATTACTACATCTTCCCTCCTTTCAGTCTTCACTGTGGTCCTAGATTGGGCTGTCCACCCTACTATTTTATTTGGCCTTACAGCCTCTGTCACTGCAAAGTAGAGCACACCAGGGGATCCAGGGTATAAAAATAGGGTCCCAAGAGATGAAAATAGGCTTCCATACTTTTATTTATCCGCAGCCCCCTACAGACCACCCCCAACATATTACAAACTAGTGAATTGTTTGGGAAAATCTCAGGGGACAAAATTAAGTGGCACAAGGTGAAGGCTCTCAGTATCTCTTGAGGGGTGCATAGCGTTGCCCTTTAAAAAATATTTTTCACTGGCAGTAGACTGAAATCAGGTACTTGGGAGTCCTCTTTCTTAGAAGTATAAAAGAAATAGTCACATTAAGTTCAATCATCTTATCACACAGTTTTGGATTTACATAGATTGCAGGCCTTCCCTCTAGCCCTTTGGGGCAGTTAATATATTAAAGATGAATGGCCTCCCAAGACTTCAATTTTTCCTTAGCTCTTTGGCAGTTTATATTCCCCCTTCTGTTTTTTGGCAGAATTAACAACATTTTTAAGACCTTCTTGTGGTATTTGGGCAACAAGCCCAGATTATACTTTGAAAAAAAATGCAGCTGCCTATCAGATCAGCAGACTTCGGTCTTCACAACCCTAGGTTTTATGGTGTATCCTCAGAATTGAGCCAAGTGATGCAATGGTGGAGCCCCCAACATTCCAACTCCAGGCTTTCCAGCCTGGCTGTACATGGAGGAAGGAATTGTAGTCCCACTACCACTAGAATCCATCCTAAACGCAGACTTCTACCCTTTCTCTAAGGAGACATATGTCACAATTTTGGCTGCTAGGAAAGCCCGGGAACTGGTTGCGTCTAAGTTTAAGTGCCTCCCTTGTTACATTCAGAGACTTCAATTTGGGGTAATTCCAAAGTTTTAATTGCTCACAGACCTTTTCTGTGGTCTGACTGGATGAAAAAGGAGATTTTGAGCATATCCCACATAACTGAAAATGATTCTTTCATGTCCTTTCCTTGCCATCTGGACCTATTCCCCTAGCTTGGTCAGTTCTCTGAAGTTACTCACAGTCCTATCTTGTCATGATTAACCTAAATAACTTTGTCATCTGCAAATTTTGCTACCTCACTATTCATCCTCATTTCCAAATTATTAATATTAAAGAACCTGGGACCTAGTCTGGATTCTTGAGGCACCCCAGTGTTAGCCTTTTGTCAGTTAATCTTACTCTTTGCTTTCTGTCTCCTGCCAGTGTTTGATTCATGACAATATTTTGCCTCTCACCCTATGGCTACTTAGCTCAGAGGTCCCCAAACTGTGAGGCATGCCTGAGAATGTTCAGGGGGAGAGGGTCCAGGCCAACCCCCACGGGGGTAGGGAGGGAGCACCACTCTGGCCCCAGCGTGGGCCGCCAGTCGTGGCTGCTGGGAAGGGTGCAGATAGATTCCATTACTTGTGTGGGGAGGGGAGTGACAGAAAAAATTTGGGGACCACTGACTTAACTTCTTCAGTAGCCTCTTATGTGGGACCTTCTCAAAGGCCTTTTGGAAGTCTAAACAAATTATGTCAACTGGTTCTGCTTTATCACTACTTTGACATGCTCAAAGAATTCTAAGAGATTAGTAGTCATGATGTTCATTTGCAGAATCCAGTCTGGATAGGCCCTGTTATATTATGATCTTCCAGGTGTCAACCAAGTTGCTAGGTACATACAGATAAAACAAAAAGCCCCAAAAACTTCTAAAAACCCCACCCTAGTAAAACAAGATTCCCCACCATAACAGTTCTTCCCGGGGGAGAGGATGAGAGAGAACAATCACATGACAGAAGTAAGTCATATCGCTCCATGTACTACTGGAAGGGGCTCAGATACAGTGATGAGTGTGGTAAAAGAACCTATCTAGAACGGAAGAGAGTAGGATAGCCATAACAGATTTACATTCTTTCAGATTAGGATTTGTATCTGTGTGGTCTTCTCCACCCAGAATTTCTTTTCTCACTATATTCTATGGAATCTTTTATATGCAATGCTATTCCACTGCCTCTTCAGCCTAGTCTCTTTCCTATGCAGCGTGTAACCAGGCTTCACAGTATCACATTGGTTTTTATTATTGCAGCATGTTTTTGTAATGCCTATTAGATCAAGGTTCTCATCCACCACAAGTCCTTCTACTGTACCTGTTTTTTTTAACCGTCTTGCATTTGTATACAGACGTTCATAGTTTTATTCTTAGCTAGATGCTTGTTTTTATTTAACAGCTTAATCTGTCATTTTGCAGATAATCTGTTCTTATCCTGTCTCTGTTCTAGTTCACTTGTAATTTGCACCTTACCCAGTATTGGGTACACAGATACCATTGTCTTTAACAGACGTCTCTGATGTGCTCCTCAGCTCCTGCCAGCTTTCCCCTAGCTCTTAGTTTAAGAGCTCCAACAGCTTATTTATTTCATGTGCCAGTAGTCTGGTTTGATTTTGATTAAACTGGAGCCCACCTCTGTGTATAGGCACCCTCTTCCCCAAAATGTTCCCCAGTGCCTGTTAAAGTTGAACCCTCTTCTTTGCACCATTTTCTCAGCCAGACCCTGAGACCCTGAAGAAGTTCTTTGAGTTTTTTCTCTGCATATTCCCACTGTTGGGGATGTGCCAACCAGTGCAGCTGGGATGGTGGAACCTTCTGGTAGCAGCACCTGTTTGGGCACTCATGCATCCCTTCCACCCCTACCCCTTGCATGCGAGCGCATTCTGAGGGCATAGCTATAGAAGGGGATGTTAACCTCTCTGATCTGACATCTATAGTTAGATAAGGGCTCTTTTACCTTGTTAGACTCCTTATTGTTAAGAAGTTTTTCTAGTTATTTTTAAAGTAGGTTAGATTAGGATTTTAGCTGGAGGTAGAATACTCACCAGTTCTGGCATGGGCGATCCCAGTGTGAAGAAGCAAGGGTTTATAAGCTGCATGTCGTGCCCAACTGTCTGCCAGGTGTCCAGTGTGCACATTTGCCTGAAATGCTTAGGTGAGAATCTTTCTCTGGTGCACTGTGCTATCTGCAGAACAGATTTCAGACCCTTCTGTTACAAGAGGCCTTGTCAGTTGAGCCTCTGGAATCTGATAGTTCTAAGGGGTTGGAAAGCAAGGATAGGAGATCTGAACCAGCTCCAAGCAAAGCATCTGGATCCAAGAAAGCATCTACAATGAAGGTTTCAGACTGGGTACTAAGCTCCAGTTCCAAGTTGACTGAACTTCTGGTAGCCAAGTCCTGTTATCCAGCTCCAAAACTCTTAGTCTCTGTCTAAACCAGTCCTGAACATAGACCCTAAGGATCCAGACTACTTAATGGAACCAACTACCTTAATTCAGAAGAAAAAGGCTAAATTTAAACATCTCAGGTAATTCTTCAGACCATTCACACCACATAGAGAACTAAGGACTTAAGACCTCTGGATCATTCCAAAGGTATGGACCCAAAAACAGAGGCCATCAGATCTGGGTACAACAGCTCAACCAAATACTATAACAGTTACAGCACAGATTCATCTGGGCCTGCAACTTATACCGGATCCGGCCACATCACATTTCTCCTGTTAAGAGACCGAGACCAGACATTGAGTGGGGGGAGATCTGTACCCCTATGGCCTAAGACTCCAACTGGCTCACCAAGAAGGACTAAGTCACTACTCTCCATGTTTCAGATTCCTACCTCAATTATTTTCTCTGTTGCTTCAGTTTTGGATCCGGGTTGAGATCCATAATCAGATGTGGTATCTGACACTCATATCTAAGACTCAACCAGTTCCTGAACAGAGTCTTCTTCCTCAAATGAACACCCCCAGATATCCTAAGTATCAAACAAATGATATGATGCCAGATGGGGGTAATTTGCAAGACAGGTCCATGCCACCATAGATGCCCTGGCCATATTAACCAACCCTTACTTACCAAAATCACTCTAAAACCTGACTCTCCTATGCGGAACATACAGATCTGAGGCGTCTGGATCCAATAGCCAGGGTTACCTTAGTGGAAGACATACTCTTTGATGAAGAGTAATAGGAAAGGTCTCCTCTGGACTATTCCCAGCAACAAGTCGTGGTACTAGGAAGTGGCTCATCTACAGATGAGAATGTTTGTAGCTGCATTGTTTCCTTCTGAGGATGCATTACAATTTCATAAGCTAGTGGATAGAATGGCTTCAACTTTAAAATTACCATCAGTAGCTTTGGAAGATGCCACACATCTGGTCTTTGACATTTTGGGTCTACTGCAAAGAGTAAAGTCTCTGCCTATGTTAGAAGGTGTCTTGCAACCAACAAATTTTCTCTGGACCAATCAGTTGTCATGTGAACCAATTTCAGAAAAGGCTGACAAGTTGTATCAGATCCTACATGAACGATTCTCCTGCTTTCATGTACAGCCTCAGCCTAAATCTCCTGTTGTAGCAGGAACAGTTGTAAGATCTAGGTCAGGTAGTCAATATTCTGCTAATATTCTGACAAAGGGGAAGAAGTTGGACTCCAGGGAGAAAATTGTTTTCTTTGGCTTCTACATATATTTGGCCAATTATAAAGCGGTCATGGCCAGGTATCATTTTCACTTGTGGGAGAAGATCTCAATCTTCACCACGAACCTCCCAGAGGATCAGAGAAGGTTAATAGCTCTTATTAAGGAAGACCAAAAATGTGGCTAAGCATGGCTTCAGGGCATCATTTCATATCTCTGATTACTGCCTCAGGATCCCTGGTATCAGCAGTAGCTCGCTGTAGGCATGAGTGGTTAGAATCATCTTCTCTTCCTATGGGAACGAAATCTAAACTAGAGAATCTACCCTTTGACGGGGAGGGATTATTAGTGCAAAAACTTAGGAGGTATTGGAAAAGATGAAAGAGACAATCTCCACTGCAAGATCTCTGGGGCTACTGCCTCCTTATATAAAGAAAGCATCTACATCTGTGTTCAGGTGTCTCAGGCAAACCTTCTTCCTCTTCAACTTTATACGTTCTCTAACAGTAGAAATTTTTTTTATTTTTGTGGTATTCTTAAATTTTGGCCTGTGGCTTGTGGATTTCTGTTGAATTTAGTGCTGTGCATACAGTATGTAAGGGTGTGTCTACACTAGACACTCTAGAGCAGCAAAGTATAGTAAATCCATCTCTCTGAGAGGTGGTAACTAGGTTAATGGCACTGTCTATGCTGAGGCTTAGGTTGGCTTAACTACATCTTTCAGCGGTATTAATTTTTCACACCCCTGAGCAACGTCACTAGGTCAACCTAAGTTTTAGGTATAGACTAGCCCTCAGATGCTCTGTGTGCAGACTGTTGATTTCTCAATCTCTTCGGAAAACAGTTTTTTAAAGATCAGTCATACAATCAAGGGTTTCACATAATGGAAATCAGTGAATCACAAAATAAATATATAAATTAGAGCGCATGCTCTCTCTAAATTTTTATTTCTCATTTATTTATTTGTGATTCATTGATTCCCAGTATGTGAAACCCTTTATTGTGTAACTGATTTTTAAAACATTTTTAGACTTTTGCCTCCTTGCTGCTGCTGTTTGTTTTCCAGGAGAGCCTGGAGGCCACAGTCACGATCAGGGTGCCCTTGTGCTGAGCACTGTACACACACACAGTGAGAAACCGTCCCTGATCTAAACACTTTACAATTTAAATAGACAGGACAGACAAAGGGTGGGAGAAAGGAAATATTGTCCTCATTTTACTGTTCAGAAATTGAGGGGGAAAAGTGACTTGTTCAGGGCACGTAAGAAGCCTATGACGTGTCCAGCTTAGTACCTAACCCACAGGACAATTCGTCCTCTATTTTTAGTCCTAGATCACTAGCACTTTTTTTTGTAATTGATTTTTAGATGGTGTAACAGGAAATTCAAGTGAAAGGGCTTGACTGGGTATGTATTGAATTAATAGTGCTGTGCCTAATCAACAGTTGTATTCAATTGTTATCTTCTGATCATTTTTGTTTTTGCTAATTGTGAATTGAAGATCTCAGCTATGCATCTGGGAAATATCAGTTTCCTTCTCCAACCATTAACTCATTCTATGCTCATTGACTGACTGATCTAAGGTAATTCAGACTCTCTCCATCCCATAAAGTTGAAGGAAATTGCTGATTGGTGGTGGTTAGCACTGCCACCTACATATTCCAGGCAAAAGCCGCACTCATCCTCCTCAGTGAGTGCAGACAGACCAACCTTACGTGGCTGGATGTTTGTGCATTGAACATTTTGAAAACCCAAGCTGGGATCAGAGTAACTGAGAAGTAGAAGGAGAAACACCACAGAACCAGTGGGAAAACAGTGTCTGAAAGGTTAGTCCAACCAGCCTTTTTGTCCCTTGTGGGACACACATTTCCTAAATAAACCCCACATCACCTCAATGGGTTGACAGCATTAAGAGAATGTACAGCTGTGCCCAGTGATAGAAAATCATTGCATGTGATGAGAAATTTCCCCTGTGAATCGCAGTAAAGGATATTTGCACTCACTCTTTGAGACATACAGTGAGTATTGAGTATTAATATTATGAAATTTGTTCTGACATTTGTGAAGTTCCTTGATTGATTCTTATCCAGGTGGTCTTACTGAAAATAAGATTTATACTCTGAAAAAGGAAGAGGTGAGGGGGGATACAGCTGTGGAACCCATGTCCCCCTGCAGGAGTATTGTACTCTTCTACTTTTGAACATTATACCTTCATGGGTATGTCAAATGTGCTTGCAAATGCAGATGGTGATTTCCTTGTGGGGACTTTTTTGGCGGTGGGACAGCTGAATAGTGAGACAAGGAAAGAGGCAGGGGAGATGCGTGACCGAAGTGCATTCCTCTTCAGTTGATTAAGCTCAGTCTGATAACTTTGACTGAATTAAGCAGCTGAACTGTAGTACAATGACTTGATGAAAATTTTGCCGGTGTTGGCATTGCAAAATTTAGGCTTCTTGTAGACATGTGACCACCAGGGTGTATATCACAGCTTGTGTACCTCATGATAGTGCCTATAATGTCAGTAATAATGTTCAAATAACACAACTCTTAGTTTATTTACTTATTGGTTTATTTTGCTTTACAGTCAGTACATAAAAATAGGAATCCGTACAAAATGTTGGGGGTGGCCTAAGAATAATTAAATACATAATGTCACAACATGTGAAATTAAAGAATCAAGTAAACTAACCCACACCACCACTATTTTTATTTCCCATCTCAACACAAAGTCTTTCCCTTAAGCCCAGAAATATCCTCTGGAGAACACCACAACCTCCCATTTCCCTCCCCCTACCCCTTCCGTTTGTTTGTGAAAACAGATGGGCTTTGCATCGTGTTCTGAAGGATAACAAATCTGGACTCTAGCTAACCCAGCAGAGGAGTGAACCCTTATGGCTAGAGGCCTTCTTGGAAAGCCACCCTTTGTTTCATATTGAAGGGCCTCCAGTGACAGTGCTTCTGCTGATTTTCAGCTGTGGCAATATGGCATGGGGAGGAAGTCTCTCAGGTAGTGAGTTCCCACTGTGGGATCGGATAGATTAAATCTAACACTTCGAACTGCACCTTTAGAGAGGCGCCCAGTGCAGATCCCAGGGCATCAGTGGGTTATAATAATCTTTTACTGTCCTGCCTACGCCTTGGGCACTTTTCTTAAATATTATTTAGAATGTGGGCATCTTTCATATTAATTAAATGGTAACTTTCTATATTCAATGATCAAACTATCTAATAATATCTGCTTTAGAGCAATCAGGGGTGACAAAAATAAAATATGAATGCTATTTTTAATACTAATGATTTGATCCCTGAGGTTTCTATCAAATTAAATAAAGAATCAAATTAACCAGCTAGTGAATTAAGTGGAAGAGCCCAGAGAAACAGTAGCCACTCCATAGTTAAAATGGAAGCTAACATCTTGCTATAATTCTGATTTTCAATTCCCCCCTCAATTAAAAAAAAAATCCTGGTGAAACGGCACATGGTACATCTCACCCTACCCGATGGTATAATTTTTCTGTGAAGTTTAGAAAAACATCAGAAAAGGAATTTTAAAATCCTGGGACTATATCCCCTAGTGCATCAGAGTAGTGCTCGGTGAATATGGGGGGCATAGGTGGGGTTGCACGTTCTTTCTGCTCCCTTGATACTGCAGGCTGTTGGTGCTTAAATTATCCCTGGTAGAAACTGGAGCAGCCCCAAAGCTGTTCTGACATGTCAGCAGATACCTTTCCTCAAGGGGCTCTTATGCTGACCCTGCCCTTACATTCCCTTCCTTACTCCCTCTTCCCCATTCTGGACCTGGCATAGGGCTAGGAGAATCCTTAGGGCAGCTGTAAGTCCCCTTTGTGCCATTATACTAGTGTAAAAGAGACTTGCTGGTGGTGAATATAGCCATGGTGTTTGAAATGTCCCTGTCTGTTTAAGGAATCCTGCATATGCATTACTTCCTCCCTGCTATATAAAACTGTGCTTGCCGGGGAGAGACAGACCACTCAAAGCAGCTGAGAGTCAGATATCTCCAATGGGTGTCCTAGTGGACTTTACTATTATACATATATTTCTTGCTAAATTTCTTAGTAACCTTTGGGGAAAGAACACTACCAGGCATTTACACAAATATTACAAATGTTTTTGAAAAATAGTTCCCCATACTGCAAGTATGCAGCTTAGCTGGCAATGATATCTGTCTTTCTGTACTCTATGCATCCATTGATTTGTTACAAACACATTCTAGTCTGAAACAGCTGATGATTATAATCTCTGTCAGCTTCCATGATGGCAAAGAGATCTTTATGGCTGAATTACAAGATGGCAGATGCTGCTTCCAAGGCAGAGATCCCCAAGGACATTAACAGCCAGCTTCTCATAAAAACTCCTGGCCTTTTTGGCATATGGGGTGTGCCAGGGGATGGGAGAGAGACATTCTGGTGGAGTAACTCTTTGGGAGCCATTATGCACTGGCATGTGTAAGAAAGCCCTCAGATTGCTGTAACTTGGGCTACAGGACAGTTCAGCCATTGGCAGTTCCCCAGGTTTGTGAGAGGAAGGCAGAAAGGTGACACAAAACAACCAGTGTTCCACCTCTGCCCCATGGGTGTACCCAGCACTGTTGTGACATTCCTGGGAACCTGGCCCTAAAACTCAAGAAGTAAACTTGGCTTTCATACCTGACTGACTGGATGAATGAAATGCTTGTAGGACTAATTCAATGGACCTATTAATAACACAGCATGTTGAAAGGGAAAGTTGATAATGTGGATGGGTTTTTGGAAAGAGAGAGGGTTTTGTTTTGCACTTTAGAGGTAAACTGGGACTAAACTTTTGGATCCCAACACTTAATTACTTTGAAAGTTTAAATCCAGGCCCAAACTTTGCAGGTGATTGTATCTAATTGATGGAACCAATGCCTCAAAAAACTGACATCCCTTGGCTCTGAGAATGTTTGGATCTGGATTTCAAGTTTGGAGCTCAAGACCAATTTGCTTTAGTTACTTTCATCTATTTCAGAGTAACAGCCGTGTTAGTCTGTATTCGTAAAAAGAAAAGGAGTACTTGTGGCACCTTAGAGACTAACCAGTTTATTTGAGCATGAGCTTTCGTGAGCTACAGCTCACTTCATCGGATGCATAGCATATTGTGGAAACTGCAGAAGACATTATATACATACACATGGTCTCTGTGTGTATATAATGTCTTCTGCAGTTTCCACAATATGCTATGCATCCGATGAAGTGAGCTGTAGCTCACGAAAGCTCATGCTCAAATAAACTGGTTAGTCTCTAAGGTGCCACAAGTACTCCTTTTCTTTTTTCATCTATTTGTTGTGCTATTGACCTGACCCATTATTTTTCTCATTTGTGTTTGTTTGCTGGGTCACCCGAAAACTTCATATTCTAGGAAAGTTCCAAATTAGCTTTGAAAAGTGACTGGGAGATGTACCTGCTTTCAGTAGAGAAATACATGTCTTTGCCCATGAAAAGATACGTTGCTCTGTGTCATTTATCTTAAGAGGATTGTTGTAACTCATTTCTGTTGATCTTTTAAAGTGTAAGTAGGTTGATTACTAGACCCTAAAAGCACCGAGGGCAACAAACTATTAAGTATGTGGACATTCTGAAAATCTTGTAACGACAGCATACAGAATGGCAGAGCATGAGAAGTACCCACAATTAGTATGCTGATTATTTATATATTGCCAGAAGTGGGATAAGCACTTTACAACAGAGAAATGAATGGGGAGAATTCCTGTACACACATTATGACGGTGAATAAATCTATACAGTCTATTAAAACATGCATTTATTTTAATTATTTCATTTTTAATAAATGGCCATGTGGATTATTCGAACATGTAAGGGTGTTTCTTCGGTGGTGATAGTGAGGAGCGGATGTAGTTGGAATGGGGAAAAGAAAGTGAGAGCATGAGAAGATGTGGCGAAGGAAAGACAGGGTGATAAGGAGCTGGAGAGGGAAGTATGTGGGAGTGAAGAGAGAGGATAGAAAGGACCAGCAGCACACAGAGAAGAGAACATGGTATAAGGCAGGTGAAAAAACAGCCGTGGGCATTCAGGAGTGTTATAGAAAGGTGCAGTAATGAATCTATACTTAGGTGAAGTCTACTGAAATGGGGGCAGTGACTCATAGAGGATAAGGCCAGAAGGGATCATCTAGCCCTGGGGTAGGCAACCTATGGCATGTGAGCTGATTTTCAGAGGCACTCACACTGCCTGGGTCCTGGCCACCGGTCCGGGGGCTCTGCATTTTAATTTAATTTTAAATTAAGCTTATTAAACGTTTTAAAAACCTTATTTACTTTACATACAACAATAGTTTAGTTATATATTATAGACTTATAGAAAGAGACCTTCTAAAAATGTTAAAATGTATTACTGGCACGTGAAACCTTGAATTAGGGTGAATAAATGAAGATCGGCACACCACTTCTGAAAGGTTGCCGACCCCTGAATTCTAGCCTGACCTCCTTCATAACAGACCAGAGAACTTCCCTGAATTAATGTCTATTGAACTAGAGCATATTTTTAGGAAAACATCCATTGTGATTTAAAAATTGCCAATGGTGGAGAATTCATCACAACCCTGTTCCAATGGCTAATTATCCTCACTTGAAAATGTATGCCTTATTTCCAGTCTGAATTTGTCTAGCTTCAACTTCCAGATGCTGGATTTTGTTTTACCTTTGTCTGCTAGATTGAAGAGCCCCGGGTAAAATTTTTATTTCCCGTGTAGGTACTTAAAAACTGAGATCAAATCAGCTTTTAACCTTCTCTTTGTAAAGCTAAGCAGATTGAACTCCTTGAGTCTGTGGTTGTAAAGCAGGTTTAATCATTCTCATGGCTCTTTGCTGAACCTCTTAAATTTATCAACATCTTTCTTGAATTGTGGCCACCAGCACTGGACAGAGTATCTCAGTAGTGGTTGCAATAGTGCCAAATACAAAGGTAATATAATTTCCCTACTCCTGCTCAATATTCCTCTTTTTATACATCCAAAGATTGCATTATACTTTTTGGCCACATCGTCGCACTGGGAACTCATGTTCATGTGAGCCCAAAGTCTTTCTTAGAGTCACTGCTTCCCAGGAGGGAGTCCCCCATCCTGTAAGTATGGTCTTCATTCTTTGTTCTTAGATGTATAATTTTACATTAAGTAATATTAAAATACATATTGTTTCTTGCACCCAGCTTATCAAGCAATCTAGTTCACTTTTATAAGTGATCTTTTCACCTCATTATCTGCCATTATCCATATTTGTGTCCTCTGCAAACTTGATAGTGGTGATTTTGTTTTCATCTAGGTCATTGATAAGAATATTAAATAGCGTAGGGCCAAGAACCAATCCCAGCAAGACTTCACCAGAAACACATCTGCTGAACTATGATTCTACGTTTACATTTACATTTTGAGAACTGTCAGCAAATGTTTAATCAATATAATGTGCCATGTTAAGTATGTACTGTTCTAGTTTTTTAATCAAAATGTCAGGCTAGTACCAAGTCAAACACCTTACAGAAGTCTAAGTATAACACTATTACCTTTATCAACCAAACTTGTAACTTCCATAAAAAATGTTATCGAGTTAGTATGACATGGTCTATTTTTCACAAAACCAAGTTGATTGCTATTAATTATTCTGCTCTCCTATTATTCTTTATTAATCAAATCCTATATCAACCCTTCCATTATTTTGTTTGGGATTGATATCAGGCTGACAAGCCTATAATTTCCTGGGTCATCCTGTTGACCCTTTTATAATATTGGCACAATATTACTGGCACAACTTTCTCCAGTCTTTTGGAAATTGCCCCATGTTCTAAGACTTATTGAAAATAGACATCAACAATCCAGAGGGCTGCTCAGCCAGCTCTGTAAAACTCTTGGATTAAAGTTATCTGGACCTGCTGATTTCAAAATGTCTGACTTTAGTAGCTGCTGTTAAATATTCTTCTGCATGACTATTGGAATGGAAAGTGCTTCATCATCATATGATATGACTACACCTGTTTTTTCCTCAGATATAGAACAGAAATATTTATTGAATACTTCTGCATTATTACTGACAATTCTGCCATTTCCATCTAGTAATGGGCCAGTGGCATTGTTAGGATTTCTTTTGTTCCTAATATAATTTTTTATTTTCCTTAACTCTTCAGGCTATATATTTCTCCCTGTTTCAGAGTAGCAGCCGTGTTAGTCTGTAAAAAGAAAAGGAGTACTTGTGGCACCTTAGAGACTAACCAATTTATTGGAGCATAAGCTTTCGTGAGCTACAGCTCACTTCATCGGATGCATTCAGTGGAAAATACAGTGGGGAGATTTATATATACACAGAACATGAAACAATGGGTATTACCGTACACACTGTAACCAGAGTGATCATGTAAGGTGAGCTATTACCAGCAATTAATTTTCTACAATTGCTAGCTTCTGACTAATATTAATTACTATCAACTTGCACTTGCTTTTGTCATATATGGGTTTTGAAATTTTTTTTAAAGCTGTCTTCACTTCACCTCAAGCAGGAATGAAGCAATGAAAGGTAGACAGAGACTCAGATGATACGTTCCACTGTTGCTGGCTGTGTCCTTCAGGGGAGATGAAGGGGTAGTGTTGGGGCATCTGCCTGGATTCTGTGTCCCTGATCACATCTCTTTTGGTGAGGGTGGGGGGAAAGTAGGCAATCCTCACCAGGGAATGGGATGCAACAAATAGCACAGTTGGTGAGTGCTGATGGTTAGTGCAAATCATGTTTGAGTCACCATTTTTGTTCGTTTTTAATATCTATATTTATTGTCTTTTATTAAGATTGCTTTGGGTAATATTTCAGGCACCTCAGTAACTCGGAGAGATAGTTTAAGATGCCAACTCAGCAACATACTTAAATTCATGCTTAAATTTAAGCATATGAGGAATCCCATTGAAGTCAATTAGATGAGTTCCCTTTTATGTTTGCTGGAAACAGTTAGTTTGCCGTCAGTTTAGGGTCAGCGTAGAACACAAGAGCCAAATCCCTGCTGCTCTTGGCTTTCAGTGTGCAGAGAACAGTTGCTTATCTTGGGTCTGTCTAGGTTTTTAGATGGCCTTTCTCACTGCAGTGTTTAAGCACTACTAAATATCACAGTATCTAAATATCACATTTGCTTTATCCAATAGAAGCAAGAGCTTGAGGCCCAGGCCAAAAGGCCCTCCTGCCCTCCTCCCCTGATTGGCCCTGATTATAGCAGAAGAATTGTACAGATTATCCAAAATTTGGGATGAGGTGCAGATGGTTCATGGTTTCTGGAGTTCTAGAAGTACGACTAATCTCCTGCCCCTTGGCGTAAAGGACACTGAAGTAAGGAAATACTGGCCTGAAAAATGACACTGAGTAAAAGCTCTGCTTTCATCCCCCTGATTCTGTTTTAGCAGAATGCTCACATTGTCTCAGTGTTAACATTCTTTAACTGCTTCCCAAATTACTAATGCTTCACATTGCTTAATCCATTCTGCTGTAATAGCTTTATTAGATTAAACTCCCCATAGAGCAAGTGAGGAGCAGTGGGATTATCACACTGCCTTTTGAGCAGCCAGGAAAGACAAAATAAATGGTTAACAAACTAGAACAAAGAAAAGGAGTACTTGTGGCACCTTAGAGACTAACAAATTTATTTGAGCATAAGCTTTCGTTACATCCGATGAAGTGAGCTGTAGCTCACGAAAGCTTAAGCTCAAATAAATTGGTTAGTCTCTAAGGTGCCACAAGTACTCCTTTTCTTTTTGCAGATACAGACTAACACGGCTGCTATTCTGAAACTAGAACAAATTCAGTTTTTAGGTGATCCACTGTTCTTAGCTTTCATAGAGGAGGTAACTGCAGATTGAATGCAAGTGTCCCTATTATTCCTTGGTTAAAGAATGCCTTTTAAGCAGCCTGAAGAAATTCCTGAGGCAAAAAGAAGTCATAACAGTAAAAAGTTCTCCCCCCCGCCCTTTTTATGTGTTACTAATTGCATCGTGCTGACTGCAGGGACACTGTGATGATAACCTGAAAACTTTATTTTCTTTTTGCTTTACTTTTGACTAAGCCATAGGTGAGCTAGTAACAGTGCTTTATGAAGTATCTCCCAGAGTGTTGATCCTTAATGGCTGATTTTTTTTAGTAAATCTAATTAACTATTTGAAGTATTTCGTCAGGAGGCTCCCGATTACTACACACACACAGTGGGTGGCTCTTTTAGATTCTCTTAAAAACTCAGTTACTTCACAGCATTCTTAAAATCCTAGTCTGCTGGAACAATTTGAATTTTGTTATTAGAGACTGCTGGAAATCATAATTCAATAAAGACCAACTCATTTAAAAATGCTTCACGCTGAGCATGCATTAGGTAACTTAGGAGACACAGAAATACACATACTAATATTCAGGTCTACACAGGAAATTGGTACGGCACTGAGCAGTTGGAAGAAGCCTTTTGGTTGTTTTTTAAAGAAGCTGCAGCAAGATTGGAAAGAATGTATTTTTTTTTTTAAGCAAATTTATTCCTTCCCCCTCCCCTGTTTTTTTCCTCCCTCCCCCCCCCCTTGGTTGAAGCAATGGCTTCTGTCCAAGAAGAATAGGAAAACATAGCTGGGGAGAGTGAAAATATTTTTGATCAACATTTCTATAATATTTTTACAGATAAATAAGGACACTGACATGTTCCTTTTCTTAAATTCCTTTGCATGTCCCCTGTTACTGGTCTTGAATGAGCTTGGGAGTTCTAAATATCTCTAATGCCCCTTCTCTCCTTCTGTCTCTCCTGCTCCCTTTATGGCAATGGTATTATGGCCATAGAATATATAGTCTTGCCATAGGGGAATGTGTTTCCTGCTCGGGTTTTTTAACTACATCTGCAGACTGCAGCTGCAGCAGTCTTTGAAAAACACCGGCCTTAAGAAAGGTTGTCATTTTCTAACAATGAATTCTTCTTCATGGGACACTATACTATTTCATTCCTGCCTCATACTGTCCAGCATCAGTCTCCTGCATTTCATTTGCAGCTCAAATTTACCATCTGACTTTTGGGAAAGTATTTTTTCCCCAAAAACTTTTTTTTAGGAGCTTGTCATTAGAATCACATTTCCTGACAACATCACAGGTTTCCATCCTTGTCTCCTTTCTTCTGTGTTCTTCACTATTCTCAGACTTGTATATCCCTTCCGTTTGTGCCTTTCATCTCCTGATCCCAGGTCTGTACCTAACTCGTTTCAATTCTCCGCATAACCTGGGTTCAGAAAATAATTGTTTGTTTTTCACCTGTGTTCTTTTGCAGCCTTCTTCTCCCACTTTTTCTTTCTCTCCTTCTCCCCACTTTTACCACTTTTTTGTTTAAATTTATTCCTCACCAACTTTTTAAATCATACAAAATAACCAATATTAATTCTTCCTCTCTGTTTTGGGAAGAACTGAAAATAAGAACTGGATTCCCTTCTTTCTTCCTCTCTTTTCTGGCTAATGTTGGATCAGGGGGGCTGCACTATCTCTGGAGATGATGACCGGGTGGGGAAAGGAGCTAAAGTAAAAAATAGTTCTCTGTGTTAGCAGTCCTCTGTATACAGTCGTTTTTGGAATAGAATTGGCCTGGCTTGAATACTTTCATAAAATTAAGCTGACTTCTCACAGCTAGGGCAGAATACGGAGTTCTTTAACTAGGAAAAATGCCCATTGAAGTAAGTGGCATAGTGCCAGGGTTGGGCCATTAGCTAAAACCTACTTTAGAATGCTTCACGCACAGGAGTACACTTCCACTTTACACCATTACATAGTACATTCTTCCAGACATATTTTGTACTTGTAACCCCTGGAACGGGGGCATTTGATTATTGCATTGTTCTCTCTGAGGCAAAACAGGTTTTCTTTCCTCCCCTAGGTTAAGATACTGGGAGTGAACCATAAAGGATTAACTACATTATGTTTTAATTATCACTGCTATTTTTAAGATTTGCGTTAAATTAAAGCAGAAGGGAATCTGAATCTGTTACCTTCTGATTCATGTGGGTGTCTGCTGACAATCAATGTCATTTTTAGATTTTTAGGGTCTTTTTCAGCATTTATTTCTGTATATTGATGATCTCAGGAAAGCAGGTCAAATATATTGGAGGAGAGCACTGAAAACTTTCCTTGCTCTGCCCATCCGTTCAGTGTTTCTGTTCCTGTTCATTTTCTAAAGTGTTACATGTGGAATACATATGTCTTTCTGCTGCAGTACTATGGCAGAAAAAAACACAGAAGGAAATCAATAAACACCTGTTATTCCCAGATCTACAGTTATTTGGGCTCAAAAGTGCCTGCAGGCAAAGTTAAAACAAAAATCCCAGTAAGTCTATATGCCTTCACAGATTTTTTTTTTCCTGCATGAGGTTTTTTTAATATATTTATTTCATTTTGTTTCATCTTATTTTATCCCAGAGTGGACCCTTCACTTCTGTTATTTTACTGCCCTGGATTTGTTCTCTCCCAAGTATAGATCCCCTCCCCCACACTTCCCTCTTGCACCATATTTTGTATTCAGCAGAGTGGAGATTTTTCAAAAGGCTGAAGAATTCAACCTTGCTTTAGTAGCCCTTACTTCTTTCTCAGCAGGTTTCCTAAGTTAGGTTGCCCCCTGCTGCTTTAGTTCCATTAAAATAAAGCTGGATATAAAATATGTTTTGGGACCTGCCATTAGAAAAGTGTATACTCAGTGTAATCTACTGGAACCAAATCACTTGAAAGCAGGGTTGAATGTAGAAATAAAGTGTAATGTAGTAGCAGATAAATAAATAGTTGGTGTGATATGGTTTCTTTAAAAAAAAAAAAAAAGCAATGAACATGTTAAATATGAATCCTTTTTTCCCCAGAAAGAAAATGTGTTGGAAAAAGTTTTTTGAGCAATTTATAGATTGACAAAAAACGAGTGTGAATCATATGTACAATATAATCCTGTTGAACAGACACTTGTGTTTGACCAAAATGACATACTATTAACTAGATGGGTGAGGTAATATCTTTTTTGGGCCAACTTCTTTTGGTGAAAGAGACAAGCTTTCGAGCTACCTGAAGAAGAGCTCTGCGTAGCTCAAAAGCTTGTCTCTTTCAACAACAGACGTTGGTCCAATACAAGATATTACCTCACCCACATTTTCTCTTTAATATCCTGGAACCAACATGGCTACAATACTGCAAACATATTCTTAACTAGTCCTTTCTTTACCAAGGTTTGAGGTTCTTGAAGTTTTATGAACTATATGTTCATTTTCTACATGGCTCTGTTATTGTGAGATCAGCGTCAGACTGCATTTTATCATTGGTGAACTAAGATGTATTTCTTAATGTATTTCTTTGTTTATCTATGTCATCACTACAGTGAAGGCTCACCATTTGTTCCTGTTACAAATTCTTAGGCCCCAGTCCTGCAAAGATTTATGGACTTTGAGTAGTCCTATTGAAATCAGTAGGGTTGCTCACTGCATGAAGTTAAACATGGAAATTTTGTAGGATCATGGCTTTGTTTTGGGGCTGGGATTAGAGTATTATTGTACTCCATTGTAATTAAGGCCATGTCTACACTATAGAGTTAAGTTGACGTTGATCATAAACCGCTGTAATTACATTGCTTGTGCATGTCCACACAACGCTCCTTGAGTTGGTGGAGCACGTCCATAGTTGATGCTCTAACATCGACAGAGAGAGTAATGCACCATGAGTAGCTATCCTACTGTGCAACTCGCCAGCTTCTCCTGCTAGGAGTTCTCGGAATGGATCACAGTGTATCATGGGGGTGGGATCACCATCCCATGATGCAGTTTTTTCCGTCCCATAATTCCAAGGGCTTCCGATTGCATTTTGTGCTGCTTTTCAACTGCCCAGTAAACTTTGCGCCCGCCATCTCTGCCTGAAAACATGGATCCTGCACTGCTCTGCAGTCTTGTGATGAGCATTATCATAGAATCATAGAATCATAGAATATCAGGGTTGGAAGGGACCCCAGAAGGTCATCTAGTCCAACCCCCTGCTCGAAGCAGGACCAATTCCCAGTTAAATCATCCCAGCCAGGGCTTTGTCAAGCCTGACCTTAAAAACCTCTAAGGAAGGAGATTCTACCACCTCCCTAGGTAACGCATTCCAGTGTTTCACCACCCTCTTAGTGAAAAAGTTTTTCCTAATATCCAATCTAAACCTCCCCCATTGCAACTTGAGACCATTACTCCTCGTTCTGTCATCTGCTACCATTGAGAACAGTCTAGAGCCATCCTCTTTGGAACCCCCTTTCAGGTAGTTGAAAGCAGCTATCAAATCCCCCCTCATTCTTCTCTTCTGCAGACTAAACAATCCCAGCTCCCTCAGCCTCTCTTCATAAGTCATGTGCTCTAGACCCCTAATCATTTTTGTTGCCCTTCGCTGGACTCTCTCCAATTTATCCACATCCTTCTTGTAGTGTGGGGCCCAAAACTGGACACAGTACTCCAGATGAGGCCTCACCAGTGTCGAATAGAGGGGAACGATCACATCCCTCGATCTGCTCGCTATGCCCCTACTTATACATCCCAAAATGCCATTGGCCTTCTTGGCAACAAGGGCACACTGTTGACTCATATCCAGCTTCTCGTCCACTGTCACCCCTAGGTCCTTTTCCGCAGAACTGCTGCCTAGCCATTCGGTCCCTAGTCTGTAGCGGTGCATTGGATTCTTCCATCCTAAGTGCAGGACCCTGCACTTATCCTTATTGAACCTCATCAGATTTCTTTTGGCCCAATCCTCCAATTTGTCTAGGTCCTTCTGTATCCTATCCCTCCCCTCCAGCGTATCTACCACTCCTCCCAGTTTAGTATCATCTGCAAATTTGCTGAGAGTGCAATCCACACCATCCTCCAGATCATTTATGAAGATATTGAACAAAACCGGCCCCAGGACCGACCCCTGGGGCACTCCACTTGACACCGGCTGCCAACTAGACATGGAGCCATTTATCACTACCCGTTGAGCCCGACAATCTAGCCAGCTTTCTACCCACCTTATAGTGCATTCATCTAGCCCATACTTCCTTAACTTGCTGACAAGAATACTGTGGGAGACCGTGTCAAAAGCTTTGCTAAAGTCAAGAAACAATACATCCACTGCTTTCCCTTCATCCACAGAACCAGTAATCTCATCATAAAAGGCGATTAGATTAGTCAGGCATGACCTTCCCTTGGTGAATCCATGCTGACTGTTCCTGATCACTTTCCTCTCCTCTAAGTGCTTCAGAATTGATTCCTTGAGGACCTGCTCCATGATTTTTCCAGGGACTGAGGTGAGGCTGACTGGCCTGTAGTTCCCAGGATCCTGCTTCTTCCCTTTTTTAAAGATTGGCACTACATTAGCCTTTTTCCAGTCATCCGGGACTTCCCCCGTTCGCCATGAGTTTTCAAAGATAATGGCCAAGGGCTCTGCAATCACAGCCGCCAATTCCTTCAGCACTCTCGGATGTAACTCGTCCGGCCCCATGGACTTGTGCACGTCCAGCTTTTCTAAATAGTCCCTAACCACCTCTATCTCCACAGAGGGCTGGCCATCTCTTCCCCATTCTGTGATGCCCAGCGCAGCAGTCTGGGAGCTGACCTTGTTAGTGAAAACAGAGGCAAAAAAAGCATTGAGTACATTAGCTTTTTCCACATCCTCTGTCACTAGGTTGCCTCCCTCATTCAGTAAGGGGCCCACACTTTCCTTGGCTTTCTTCTTGTTGCCAACATACCTGAAGAAACCCTTCTTGTTACTCTTGACATCTCTTGCTAGCTGCAGCTCCAGGTGCGATTTGGCCCTCCTTATATCTTTCCTACATGCCCGAGCAATATTTTTATACTCTTCCCTGGTCATATGTCCAACCTTCCACTTCTTGTAAGCTTCTTTTTTATGTTTAAGATCCGCTAGGATTTCACCATTAAGCCAAGCTGGTCGCTTGCCATGTTTACTATTCTTTCGACTCATCGGGATGGTTTGTCCCTGTAACCTCAACAGGGATTCCTTGAAATACAGCCAGCTCTCCTGGACTCCCTTCCCCTTCATGATAGTCCCCCAGGGGATCCTACCCATCCGTTCCCTGAGGGAGTCGAAGTCTGCTTTCCTGAAGTCCAGGGTCCGTATCCTGCTGCTTACCTTTCTTCCCTGCGTCAGGATCCTGAACTCAACCAACTCATGGTCACTGCCTCCCAGATTCCCATCCACTTTTGCTTCCCCCACTAATTCTACCCGGTTTGTGAGCAGCAGGTCAAGAAAAGCGCCCCCCCTAGTTGGCTCCCCTAGCACTTGCGCCAGGAAATTGTCCCCTACGCTTTCCAAAAACTTCCTGGATTGTCTATGCACCGCTGTATTGCTCTCCCAGCAGATATCAGGAAAATTAAAGTCACCCATGAGAATCAGGGCATGCGATCTAGTAGCTTCCGTGAGTTGCCGGAAGAAAGCCTCATCCACCTCATCCCCCTGGTCCGGTGGTCTATAGCAGACTCCCACCACTACATCACTCTTGTTGCACACACTTCTAAACTTAATCCAGAGACACTCAGGTTTTTCCACAGTTTCGTACCGGGATGAATTATGAATATTACATGGCTGGTCCTGCAGTATTTCATGAGCTGTGACTCTGAACAGGAATCCATGGTGCCTGCCCTGCAGTGTGCTATGGAAAGAAACACTTCAAGATTCATGTTTGTATTCACGGAGCAGCCACACACAGTGGACCGTTGCTATTGGGCTTGGGAAACAAGAACCAAGTGGTGGGATTGGATTGTGATTAGGAATGGGATGACGAGTAGTGGCTGCAGAACTTTCATATGCACAAAGCCACCTTCCTTGAACTCTGTGTGGAGCTCACCCCTGCCCTGCAGCACAAGGACACCAAAATGAGAGCTGCCCTAATGGTGGAAAAGCACGTGGCAATCACTGTGTGGAAGCTGGCAACTCCAGACTGCTACCAGTCAGTTGCTGAATCAGTTTGGAGGTAGGAAGTCCACTGGGGGGTTGCAGTCATGCAAGTGTGCCGAGCTATTATTCGCCTTCTGCTACGAAGGACTGTGCCTCTGGGCAATGTGTGGGAAATAGTGGATGGCTTTGGGGCAATGGGATTCCCTGACTGTGGCAGGGCGAGATGGTACTCGTATCCCAATTTTGGCCCCAGACCATCTTGTGACAGAGTACACCAACAGAAAAGTCTACTTCTCTATGGTATTGCAAGGCGCTGGGGGATCACCAGCATTATTTCACTGACTTCAGCGCAGGGTTGTCAGGGAAGATGCATTAAGCAAGATTCCAATAGGGGATGTGGAAATGCTCATAGTGATCCTGGGAAACCAAGCCTAGCCTTGTTCCTTGTGGCTCATGAAGCCTTACACTGGAAACCTTGACAGCGGCAAGGAGCTCTTCCACAACAGGCTCAGCAGGTGCAGAATGGGGGTAGAATGTGCATTTAGCAGATTAAAGGGTTGTTGGCACTGCCTTTTTGGCAGGTTAGATCTCCATGAGGAAAGTATTCCCATGGTCATAACAGCCTGCTGTGCTCTGCATAACATTTTTGAAGCCAAGGGAGAAAAATTTCCCTAAGGGTGTACTATTGAGGTGAATCACCTGGTGGCTGATTTTGAGCAGCCAGACACCAGGGCTGTTAGAGGGACTCAACGGGGGGCTATTCGAATCAGGGAGGCTTTGAAGCAGCATTTTGACAATAAGCCCCAGTAATGTGTCTTTCTGCAATGAATTAAATAATGCCTGGCTCACCTGCCACATTGAATGACCCATATAATGATTCCTGCCTGAGCGTTAATTATAGTCTGCAAATGTGTTGATTGCCACTGTGTCTGAATTTCTGTTGCAACCACCCTTGTCACAAATAAAGGATCACTGTAACCCTAAATTTTTATTAAACAGCAATACACAAATTAACATTTCTTACAAGGGACATGACAGTGAGCAGCACTCTCTGAAGTGAGGATCTCACAGCTGTGTGTAACTCCAGCTATCATTATGGAAAATGTCCCTAGGGGTGGAGTGCAAGGGATACTGCAACAGGCCAGGAACATGAGGAATGTGTGTGGGGAGTTTGGGGAGGGAAAGGAAGGCAGTGTGATATGGGCTGCAGGGGCAGTCGAGCACACGTGTTCTGTCTGCAGTGCAATCAGGGACCTCGGGATCTCTGTTTGGTCCTCCATGAACTTTATTATCTGCTCCTGGCCTTGTCTCTTCTGCTGGCTACCCACTTCTAGTTTCTCGTTTATTGTCTCTCTCCATGCTCTGTGGTCGCTATTGGCCTGATCTGACTATTGCAGCATTTTTTGAAACATATCCTCCTTACTCTTTGTTCGTCATCTTATCTGAACGAGGCGCTCTGCCGGTGTGTAGGAGCTGGCCCTCAAGGGCACATCTGCAGAAACAGAAGAAACAATACACAGAATCAATACTGCGTGTGCACTCTCAGTCTTGAATCATAAAAGTTACGTACACCTGTTTCTTACTTTCCTTTGGCAAGCATGCAGCATGGCTGGAGCACTAAGAAACAAAAGAACGGCCATACTAAGTCAGACCAAGGGTCCATCTAGCCCAGTATCCTGCTTTCCGACAATGGCCAATGCCAGGCCCTTCAGAGGGAATGAACAGAACAGGTAATCATCAAGTGTCCATTCCTTGTCACCCATTCCCAGCTTCTGGCAAACAGAGGCTAGAGACACTAAACATGGTGAGTTTGGCCTGGGGGCGGAGGAATGGTGGGGATGGTGCAAGGCGGGACAAAGGGTCTGGGAGGTTTCAGAAGGGGATCAGTACAAGCGCCTAGGGACACTATTCTGAACACTGGCACCGCTTTCCACAGGCAGGGGTGATGGAAGCTGAAATCACACTATTGAGAGTAACCGAAGATGAAAGGGTGCATCTCCTGCGCATGTGTAGCTTCAGATCGGGTCCGTATACTGCTCACCTGTGTGCTGCTTTGGTTCCTACAGCAGTAATTGCTGATTAGTGTGGCAAAGTTTCTTACAAAGCAGCTCTGCCAAGGAACCTTCGGCAGAGGATTGCAGAGCAGAAAAGTTTCCTAGAGATCTCTGTGGAGGATTATTGGGAGATCTCGGTGTGCACAAACAAACTTCTCCGCAGGGCCCCCACTGCATAGGTGGAATGCGAAGCAGATGCAAACAGTACCTAGTGTTTGTTAATTTCTATCCCTTCTCCCAGGTGCACCATGTAACAAAATAAAGGACACCTCTACCACATGTAACCATGCGGTATGAAAGAAAAATCAGTACTTATCAGAGATCGCCTCTCCTGCTTCAGGCATTAGCTAGACCCCTCCAGGGTCAAAAAGAGGTCCTGGATTGCCATGCCACCTTACAAGCCTGTTGCTTGTCTCACATCCTCCTCCAACACAACCTTCAAGTCCACCACTTCATCCTTGGGGTTGATTCTGCTGGCCGCTGACTCCAGTCTCCACAAAGTATCTGAGGATGGCATGTAGAAATGGCATGCTTTTGTTGCTGCACCAAAACAACAATTGGCTTCCCTGCCTCAGCTTCTTGATCTTAGCATGGCACAAGTGCATGTCCTTTTCATGCCCCTTCTCTTCCATGCCACGAGCAATCTGCTCATAGGTGTCAAAGTTCCTGTGGCTGGATCGGAGCTGTGACCACATTGCCTTCTCTCCCCACAGATCCAGTAACTCCGGCATACTCCATGCAGGAGCCCATTTGCTGCAGAAAGCCGGCATGGTCAGCTGGGAAGATGTGATCTGAGCTGTCCATGCCAAGCAAACAGGAATGGAATTTCAAAAATTCCTGGGACTTTAAAGGGGGAAGGGCACATGCCTGTGTACCTGGCTGCAGGGCAGTGGAGCAGAAACTGCTTACCAGAGCGGTCATGATGGGCATTGTGGGACACCTTCTGGAGGCCCCCTAGGGTGACGTAAGCAAGCGCTGTGTCTTCACTGACCCTGCATTGCTCTAACTTTGTCACAAAAAGCTCTATGCTTCTCGTTGAGGTGGTTTAATGATGTCGGCGTAGCAAGAGCGTTAAATCGGTGGGAGGAGCTCTGTTGTGTGTGCACCTCCATTGTTTGGTCGATGAAACCTGGCTTTTGTCAACAAAACTATGTAGTGTAGACAAGGCCTAACTTGTCACAATTTAGGGTAGGATTTTCAAAGGGGATCAAGGTAAATAGGTGCTCAGCTCCAACAAACGGGCTCCTAACTCCCTTAAGCTCTTTTGAAATCTCAGCCTTAATTGCTATCTGTGAATTTCTGTGTGTGGTGGCTTTAAGCTTCCCAAGAGGTGCTGAGTGCCTTTGTCTCCTATTTGAAGTCTGGGGCAGTCAAGGTGGCTCTGCACCTCCCATACATTTCAAACATATAGTAAATATCCCTTTGCCTACTAGCAAAAAGTGCCCCTTACAACTGTAGTGTAATCAGGAGCCTGGACGTTATGAGTGGGTTCAGAGCTGTGAGATGTAAGTTTTTTTAAATGTAAGAAAAATGCAGAAAAAGTTATGTTTTGACTAAATTGAAATGTATGTTGGCTGATTCAGCTACCCTGTGATGTCATAACCTCATGACCCAGCCTTCCCTTGTCATTTAACACTGTCTTGAAATCAAACTGTAGGTTTCTTGTTTTCCAGTGTTTTCTGTATTTCTCTAAAAAACAATTAAAAAAAATAAACAAGAGATTGGGGGGGATATTTAAATATGAATTTTAGAAAAAAGTATATTTTGTTGTTAATCTCCGAACCTTCAGATGTAAAGTAAAAGAAGGAATTAAATCTAAATACACAATTTAGGATTGTGAGCCACCAATCACAAACCATTCACATTTAGCTCTTGCAGTTATTCTAACCAGAACCTAAACCAAAGTCTATTAATTTATTTAACTTTACATTCATTTTCACATTTGTAAGATACACCTACTGGCAGTCTCTGGGAACATTAACAGTTAAGTCATTAAAAAAATAACGTTAACTAAACCAACGTTATCGAATACAAACTGAATAACTCCTCCACCAAACCCCCCAAAATGCCACACAAACAGCTGCCTTAGAAAATGCCTCACTAATAGATTAACTGTGGAGTGCTTCTGAAAGTAAATAAGCTATGTCTTAGTCAGGCCAATGCAGGGTACATAGCAGCATTCTAAATTTCTCTTGAAAATTTGTTAGGTCAAGCACAAAATCTTCTCTGTGACCTAAACCTTGATGAATAAACTGATATTTATTTGCTTATTTTTAAGAATATTAATCTGCCCCAGACAAACAGGCCATGGCTGCTGGCTAAGTCAGTATCTCATTCCGTCTAGTTTGTAACATGTTTGCTAGGCGATACAATGGTCACCATTAAAAAAAAAAGTCAGAATTTTTCAACAGTTACCGTACTGTTGTATGTGAGATACATTTTTCCCCCAGTACTTAAAGAAGAAAATAACTGTGTTGTGTCTTTTAGTTTCATTTTGGCTTCAGCATTTTTTAACATTAAAAAAATAAATTTGAATATTTTTTAACAAAAGTGATTTTGACCACAAATAGAAATATTTCATTGAAAAATGTTGAAACAGAACATTTTGACTTTTTCTGATGTATATATTTTTTGACACAAACAATTAAGTAAAACTGACTCATTTGCTAACCATTCTGGTATAATCAAATCTACATTTTTGGCCAGCTCTTCTTGTGGTAACTCTGGGTGAAGCAACCTGCTGTGCATTATGAACTGTATTTTATACCAGGCCTTTGATTCTTGAAAGCTGTCAGTTGTCTGGTAAGACAGACATTGTTCCCACCACAAAGAATATGGTACTTACTCTCCCAGTAGTCATGGACTCAAATGCCAGCAATATGCAGATTATACACAGTTCTTCCTGTCCTTCACCACATGCAGCCACACTGCTACCACTAAGGTGGCCCAGTGCTTGGATGAGATCATCTCATTGATGAACAGTTGAAGCTGAACCTGAACAAAACAGAGGTGATGCTGGTGAGCAGAAGAAAGTATTTTGAAGAGTTTGCAGCCCTGGTGCAGTCTTCTTTGGTCGAAGGTTCACATCCACATTTGGTAAATTCAGTCCTGAGTCTAGGAGTACTCTTGGATTCGTTGCTGATGCTGAGGTCACATAGCAGCATCTGTGAACAATGCTTCCTGCCATTTCCAGTTGGTTAGGAGACTCTGTTCCTTTCTGGTAGATGAAGAACCAGGCCTCAGTTATTCATGCTTTCATCACCTTTGGGCTGGTCTACATCAATGCAATGTACTTGGGCATGAAGCCTTCAGCACTTGGGAAACTCCACTTAGTACAAACCAGTTCAGTGCCTCTCCTCAGCAACACAGGCTACCACAAGCACATCATGCCTGTCCTCTGCTCTCCACGCTGTCTTCCTATAGAATTTTGAATCAGGTTCAAGGTCGTAATCGTTATCTTCAATGTGTTCTGTGGGCTGTGCCCGAGTTACCTAAAAGACCATCTAAAGCTCCGGGACAAAGACCGTTGTTGATAACTCTCTGCTCCTGTGGCACAATGGAACTGTGACAGTGTGTTCACCCCACACCAGCCCTGAAGGGGTTAGGATGGCTCAGAAGGGGCCAATTAACCTTCTAGGCCACACGAGGGGGAGATTAGGTTTGATTGATAAGGCTGATTGATGATGAAGCCCAGCTGCACAGAGGCAGGCTGAGCTTGTATAAATTAAGGAAGTCGTGAGCAGTAGGGGGGCTGCAGGGAGAGATTCTGTAGTTGCTCTCTGGGCACAGAGAGGCAGGTAGGAGGAAACCCAGGGGTGAGCAAAAGCCCTGGATCCTGTCCGTGATGGAAAGGGTATCCCCAGAGGTGTTGCCTGGGATAGGCAGAGTAGGAAGAAGCCCAGGGAAAGAGCAGCAAGGGTTGAGACTGTGTAGATCTCGGCCCCTGATGATAGGGTACTTGGGCTGGAACCTGGCATAGTGGGTGGGCCCAGGTTCCCCAACCAGCCGCTGGAGAAGTGGCACAGACTGGGAATTACAGAAGATTGCCTGAGATGGCACATGGGCAGATTGTCTTGTGGGACTTGGATACCCTAGAAGCGGAAACCTATAGTGATCTGGTCAGAGGTGGAGTCATGAAGAGACAGCACCCTAAGTCCTGGCGAGTGGGAAGGCCTGGGGATGAACAAACGACAGAAGGGGATGTTGGACCAGACCCAGCAGTGAGAGAACCATGTTACAGGAGTGCTCGACAATCAGAGTAAAGCTTGCCTGTGAGGGAGTCAGAAGTTTCTCTGGGGCAGTCCAAGATGGTGGTATGAACTCCCCCAAGAACTAAGGAACTTCACAAACCTCACCACTTTCTGCTACAAGTGTAAGTCATATTTCTTTGTCCTTGCCTCCACTAATGTAAACATGTAACTACAGGGGTGTGTGTGTGTAGGTTTTTTAAAATTATACTGTATAGATAGAGGGTTTTTTTTTATTATACTATATATCTCTATCAAAAGAAGACACTCCACTGGCCTCCTTTCTCTCTGTGGGGAGAGGAAGAGAGAACAAACATGTGATAGATGTGCAGTTGTGTTGCTTAATGCACTATAGGAAGGTGCTCAAATACTACAGTGATGACCATGGTATAGAACAGAATAGAACCTAAGGGCCATTGTGGGCTCTTCTCCTCACACCTCTCACATATAAGCTATGTCCAAGTCCTGCCACTATTGCTTCACAACATTGGTAAGATATGAGCTTTTTCTTCTTTCTATCCAAAAGCTCTCATCCTCTCTGTTACTGAAAGTTCCTCTTCTCCAGCCTCTCTAGCACCCACAACTCCTTCCATTAGTCACAAAATGTATTGATCAGATCATCTTCCTTTCCTGTTGAGCTGTGCACATTACTCACTTCTCTGAATCCCTTCATGGGCTCCCCTTTCCCCACCATATCAGTTTCCAGGGCCTTTGCAACTCTGCCCTTTCCTGTTCATTCACCCTCATCTCTTATCTCCCTCACATCATCTTGATCATCAATGATGCCATGCCTGCATTAACAATGCCTTTGTTTGCTTTTC
Source organism: Natator depressus (assembly GCF_965152275.1). Classification (NCBI taxonomy): domain Eukaryota; kingdom Metazoa; phylum Chordata; order Testudines; family Cheloniidae; genus Natator; species Natator depressus. Next base: position 41,503,337 of record NC_134245.1, read on the forward strand.
CCACAATTGTATTCATGCATTCTTCCATGATATTTCTGCACATGCCCTTCCTGAGGTAATCCAAACTATCACTACTTCCAAGTTCAACTCACTGCTTAAGATCCACTTCTGCCAATGATGTCTACAAGAAATTAGTCAATTAAAACATTAATTTCTTCCCCCTTTCTAGTCCTTGTTCCCTTCTTTTCTCCCTCTATGCTTTTATCTATGGGTAATCTCATCCACAAAAACAAATGCAAACACCATCTCTGGGTTGACCACTCACAGATCTACTTCTCTACTCCATACTGCCTCCTTCTGTCCAAACATAAATCTCGCCCTGTCTGGTGATGTCTTCTCATGGATATGTACCCAACACCTAAAACCCAGCATGGCTAGAAAAGAGCTCTTCATCTGTGCCAAAGCTCTCCCCACTACTTTCTCTTTCAATCTCTGTGGACAACACCACCATTAAGCCCATCACTCAGGCCCGTAACCTGGGTGTCATCTTCAACTCAGATCTCTCTCTATGGCTCTCATCCAGGCTATGTCTAAGTCTTGCAAGTGTATTCTAAATAACATCTGTAAGGTACAGCCTTTCCTATGTGCCCACAGAGCTAAACTCTTGTTCAGGCTTTCATTATCTCTCTTCTTGATTACAGCAACATCTTTGTCTCTGGCCTTGACAAATGCAATCTTGCCCTGCTCCTATTCATTCAGAATGCAGCTGCAAAGATCATTTTCCTAGCCTGTTGCTTTAACCATGTCACCTGTCTCTTTGCATCCTTCCACGGGCTCCCCCTTCTCTCACATCATACACGAGCTACTTATGTTCACTTTCAAGGCGATTGTCAGCCTGTCCTCATCCTACCTCTTGTTCGCTATTGAGATGTTCTTGATTCTAGACGTTCAGGATTCTGGTGCCATATAATTTAGCATTTCTCTGCTCACCCTCACTCTTGTAATTATATTTTTAAAATGTCCTGTTGTACCTCATCATCTGAGAAAGAATAGTCTGAAATGTTTTGAGTGCAGGGGAAGACTCCTGGCTAGGTTAATGATGCCATGTGTTTAGTTTTTCATAGCCAATGTATTTTCTTCCCTGTTGTGTCTGGTGGTGTTTTTCATTTTCTCTTATTCCTGTAAAATACTGGTGCAGTATGAGCACTGCGTTCACCCTTAAATCATTCATTCAGTTTGCATATACACTCTACATCTTTCAAGCCCAAGAATGACTAGGGCTCATTTCAGCCAGTACATGAGACACTGTTCCAGGCATTTTCTTGTTTTAAAATACTATCTGCTAAATGTTTTGAAGATTGCTTCTAGATCTTGGGAGGAGTAAAACAATTTTATTTGTCATTTTAACACAAGTAGGCTATTGGGCGGGGGGGGGAGAACTGGTCTGGTCTGTACACTTCTCAATTTTATATCAGTAAGGACTAAACTCACTTGGGGGAGCTGTTTAATCTGATATGGTGCATCTATTGTGCACATAAAGTAATAGTCATATAATTTTAATATGCTAAATTACTGTATGTGTTATAGTAACATGACTGAAATGATTTTGAGCAGCACCAGAAGACAGAGGCATTTAATTTTCTGACTTCCTGCTGAATGAAGAATGGAAAATGTGTTGATTTAACTCTAGGAAAATGCACAATAGATATGGGGTGGTGGGGAGAAAAAGCCCCGGTACCATATCTAATTTCATTAGGAAACTGTAAATGGCAAAACGATGAAGAGGCAACATTTGAAAGGGCTGGTAAAGCACACGTTTTGTGTCACATCAATCATGTGCTTTTAATTTTTCTACGGCATTGCTCTATAGTGGTGTATTCCTGTCTTATGATTCTTCGAGAGCTGGGTTATAGTATTAAGACATACGTGTTTTGCTTGCCCTGCTGGGAAGATAGACATTTCTGAGCTACAGCTGGAATTTCAGAAAATGTACTTTCTGGAATGTCGTGATGTCATTCTTTATTGGTAAAGTGGGATCCTAAACTGCCCCTGCTATCCTCATTGAAGCTCAAGAGCCTGACTCAAAAAGGCCCCCACCCAAAAGAATGAAATGTATGGCCATGTGTCTGAGGTTTTGTTACTTTCTGCTAAAACAGATTTTAAACACTTCCCCTCCCCGCTGGCCAGCTCTCATTTTCTGCTTCGTCCTTTCATAGGCTGTTTCTATTCCATGCTTTAAAGCGGGTAAGAGTTGTCTCTATTATGGTAATTAAGCTCCCAGGAAACAGCCTCATTAGATTAATAAAAAGTAAATAAAGCAGACAAGGACACACTTTTCTTTCCAGTAGCTCAAAGCAGTTGAGCAATGAAGTTAACATCCCACCCACTTGCCCACCCACCTACTTATACATAGTTTACAGTATACCTACACAAGCACAGTATGAAATAATGATAGTTTGTTGTAGAAACTGGAGTTTTATTGTAATCTCTTGTTTCCACTCACTCGTAGCTTTCAGAGGACTTTTGTTATGGGGCTGAAACTTTCAAATCTTGGTCTCCGTTCACAGATGAAGATTGTTTTTAATGTTTGAAGGAATTACTTCAGTTATTTTTAAGTTATAGAAAAGTTAAATCTTAATTTTTAAAAATGTAGTGACTTGCTTTTGCTCACCACTGTCAGAAACAACTGAATCAATAAAAGCTTCTCCAAACTTGCACCCTGATAATACCATCGGATCCACATAGGCAGACCCTGTATGCATGTGGCGCCTTGTTGACTTCCGTGGGGTTCTGCACAGGTGAGTTTCCAAACTGGGGCTTTGCCATATGCATGTACTTTATGAGAAATAGTTTCCTGGCTGTGTTGGAACAGAGAAACTTAAATTGAAAACTTGTATAAATTAGTGAAAAATCACTTTTGAGCCAGCACAGTGGGCATATCCTAGAATTATCAGCGTAACGGAGTACCTCCTTCTTTGTGACATCGGCCATTCCGCTGGAAGCATTGTATGTTCTTCCTGTCTGGGACAGGCTGAGACTGCTGTTGCTGATAATTTACATGAAAGAGATTATAAATGTTGTATTAAAACACACCCAGCAAAATCCATCAAAAACCAAAATGTTTTTTTTTTCTTTTGCGAAGCTGTGGCAGGGACAATGTAGTCCAGTATGAAGTTGCTCTGTTAACCCAGCCTTGCTGAAAACAGTCTCTCATCAAACAGTAATAGCAGCAGCAGCAGTGGGGTGAGCTCATCCCTACCCAACCCCTGCAAAGTGTGACCGGCATTCTCAAGAGCCCTTTCATCTCCGTGAGGTGTGACAGAACACAGCTGGAACCATTTTAAAACCTAACATTCATGGGCAGTTTCTTGTTTCTTTTCCTGCCTTAATTCTTCATAAAAATAAAGAAAAACAATACGCGGGAAAACCAGTTCGTCCAAAGTTACACTGTAAACATACCCCAACACACCAGAAAATGCAAAAGTTAGGACTGTTGGTAACATCTAGCCCACGTTGCACATAGACGTTCTCATAGTTACTAGTTTGGCAAGTCAAGAGGTGACTCTACTCTGTATTCGCAAAAAGAAAAGGAGGACTTGTGGCACCTTAGAGACTAACCAATTTATTTGAGCGTGAGCTTTCGTGAGCTACAGCTCACTTCATCGGATGCATACTGTGGAAATTGCAGAAGACATTATATACACAGACACCATGAAACAATACCTCCTCCCACCCCACTCTCCTGCTGGTAATAGCTTATCTAAAGTGATCATCAAGTTGGGCCATTTCCAGCACAAATCCAGGTTTTCTCACCCTCCGCCCCCCCACAGACAAACTCACTCTCTTGCTGGTAATAGCCCATGCAAAGTGACCACTCTCTTCACAATGTGTATGATAATCAAGGTGGGCCATTTCCTGCAGAAATCCAGGTTCTCTCACCCCCTCACCCCCCTCCAAAAACCACACACACAAACTCATTCTCCTGCTGGTAATAGCCTATCCAAAGTGACCACTTTCCTTACAACCTGCATGAAAATCAAGGTGGGCCATTTCCAGCACAAATCCAGGTTTTCTCACTCCCCCACCCCCATACACACACAAACTCACTCTCCTGCTGGTAATAGCTCATCCAAAGTGACCACTCTCCCCACAATGTGCATGACAATCAAGGTGGGCCACTTCCAGCATAAATCCAAGTTTAACCAGAACGTCTGGGGGGGGGGGGGGTAGGAAAAAACAAGGGGAAATAGGCTACCTTGCATAATGACTTAGCCACTCCCAGTCTCTATTTAAGCCTAAATTAATAGTATCCAATTTGCAAATGAATTCCAATTCAGCAGTTTCTCGCTGGACTCTGGATTTGAAGTTTTTTTGTTGTAAGATAGCGACCTTCATGTCTCTGATTGCGTGACCAGAGAGATTGAAGTGTTCTCCGACTGGTTTATGAATGTTATAATTCTTGACATCTGATTTGTGTCCATTTATTCTTTTACGTAGAGACTGTCCAGTTTGACCAATGTACATGGCAGAGGGGCATTGCTGGCACATGATGGCATATATCACATTGGTGGATGTGCAGGTGAACGAGCCTCTGATAGTGTGGCTGATGTTATTAGGCCCTGTGATGGTGTCCCCTGAATAGATATGTGGGCACAGTTGGCAACGGGCTTTGTTGCAAGGATAGGTTCCTGGGTTAGTGGTTCTGTTGTGTGGTATGTGGTTGTTGGTGAGTATTCGCTTCAGGTTGGGGGGTTGTCTGTAGGCAAGGACTGGCCTGTAGAAGCCCTCTACACCAACATTGTGAGGGGGGTGAGAGAACCTGGATTTCTGCAGGAAATGGCCCACCTTGATTATCATACACATTGTGAAGAGAGTGGTCACTTTGCATGGGCTATTACCAGCAAGAGAGTGAGTTTGTCTGTGGGGGGGCGGAGGGTGAGAAAACCTGGATTTGTGCTGGAAATGGCCCAACTTGATGATCACTTTAGATAAGCTATTACCAGCAGGAGAGTGGGGTGGGAGGAGGTATTGTTTCATGGTGTCTGTGTATATAATGTCTTCTGCAATTTCCACAGTATGCATCCGATGAAGTGAGCTGTAGCTCACGAAAGCTCACGCTCAAATAAATTGGTTAGTCTCTAAGGTGCCACAAGTACTCCTTTTCTTTTTGCGAATACAGACTAACACGGCTGTTACTCTGAAATCTACTCTGTATGTTGAATAAATAACAATGATCGTAAAGGTGGGGGTGAGTGGCCTTCTCACTTGACCCCAACTGCCCTATGTGTATATTCAGGCAGCTCATCTTACTTTAGTCACTAACGTTCCTATTTACTGGGGTTTTTTTTAATACTCCTGATAGCCTTGCAGAAAAAATGCAGGTGAGAGGGATTCTATTCTTTCTTGTGCATCTCTAACAGAATCACTTACTACATTCCTCCTAGCCACAACGATGCAAATCAGTTGAAGGAAATGAGACCTGTGCATGTGTCACTTGGTGAATATAGCAACCTCTCTGAACTTCGGTGTGTCTTGACTTGAACGTAGTACAGTAATGCAGATGACATTTTGAATTGTTGGCTGTTCTTTTAAACCGTTACTGTAAAAATGGATTATAATCATATGTCTATCTCCTTAAATAAAAATCTCCTTTTTATTTAAGCTATTACAACCAGCATGAAGAAATTTGTGACCAAAATATATGTTTGAATTAAATGTGCGTGACAGTTTTTGAGTGAAAGGAAAAAATTAATGTCCACTGGAATCTTGCAGTACATTGACTTCTGTGCTTCAGCTAGTAGTAGCAGATTGATTCAAGTCAGTCAAGTCACGGTTTGGAATAAACGTAGGAGAGTTTTCCATGTGTTCATTATTTCAATGTATTAAAAAGGAATTAAAACAACCAATACCGCTCACCCCTTTTAAAACATTATATTAAAACCACACTTTTTGAACAGCATTCCTTGTTACACAATGGCCACAGCTGAGGCAGGGTAGCTCATTGAAAGTGCAAGCATAGATCTCCTTAGTTTTTTCAGCAGACAGACTGTGATGGGAGAATGAAATTAGCAGTAAAAGTATTAAAATATTGATAGCAATCATTCCATGTCCAGGCTTTGCCAATTAATTATTAATTTTACCTTGAAGGTTAGTATTAGAGTCAGACTTTGCTTTATCATGCCTTCACTTGGCAAGATGTTTGACTTTATTTTTTAAACATTATCAGGTCTCCAGCAAATAACTCTCATTTTATGTGGTTGGCAGTTGGAATTTACTTTGAATGGCTTCATAAGATGAGAGAAAATATTGTGTTCTGGAGGCTTCAGAGAAGAGGTAAATTAGCATTGCCTCTGTCATGTATCTCTAGTTCCAATGGAGCTGTTTATCCTATTCTACTTTCCTTAAAATAATGGTTCTTTTTCGTATATTAGGGAGAAACGTCCTAAAATATACACAGCGGGAAATATTTTTATATTGTGTGCTCAGAATAACCAGGAAAGGCACAATGTGAAACTTTTTTTGCTGTAAAACAAAAGGGCCCTGTCGTTTTAAGGAGGGATAGAACCCCTCATCTGAGCAGGGCTAACTCTTGAAGCTATCCCAGAACTTCTCTATTTGTGCTATGCAGTGAATATAATGTGTGACCCTTTCATTTTGTTTGGTGGGATTTGGGGATTAGAGTAGAACGTGTTACCCAGTGGTTGACCTTGTATAAAATACCACTGAACAAGATGGTGCACCATAACATTTTCTTTTAAATAAATTTTTGTGTGTATCTAGCTATTGCCTGTTTTATCCTCCTCTTAAATACACGTACTTGGGGAAATCTTATTTAAATGAATCTACAACTACAAAAAATAAATGCTTTAACAAAAAGGTATTAATATGAACACAATTCATATGACATTATATTTGTAAGTTTCTTAAACAAGGCAAGCTTCCTAATGCTGCTTTTAATTTTATAGTGAAATATGTTTATTTCTTTAATATAAGTCTAGGTATTCCTTTGGGCTCCAAATGTAGAAGCACTTATGCACTTTACTCTTGAGAAGGCCCACTAGCTTTAGTGGGGGACTGTGCATATGAGTAAAATTATGCATGTACATAAACGTTTGCAGGATTTAAGCCTTGGTTTGGTGGATTTGCGTTTCCTATATTGCATCCCAAGAATAAAAAGTTTCAGAGTAACAGCCGTGTTAGTCTGTATTCGCAAAAAGAAAAGGAGTACTTGTGGCACCTTAGAGACTAACCAATTTATCTGAGCATGAGCTTTCGTGAGCTACAGCTCACTTCATCGGATGCATCCGATGAAGTGAGCTGTAGCTCACGAAAGCTCATGCTCAAATAAATTGGTTAGTCTCTAAGGTGCCACAAGTACTCCTTTTCTTTTTAAGAATAAAAAGATGTGTTTTGTTCATCTTAAGGGGAAATGCCTTTTAATTTCTGAAATTATAAACCATTGTTCTCTCCTGCATCCTTTGTAAATTTATAAAAACTTATTTTAGAGAGTCTGATTCCAAAATGAACCAATTTAAGAGGTCATGTCATAAGACCTAATAGAATCCAGTGATTCTGAAAAGCTGAACCCCCAAAAGGGATTTAAAAAAATTGTTTTGGACATTTTAAAATAAAGTGAGGATGTTGACAAATTATCAGTGTTGTATGCATCGGACTTCAATCTCTTTAGGACCTTTTAAGAAAAATGTAAGAAAATTGGCTTTCTTTCACAAGTCACATCTTGCTTATGAATTCTGATTGCCCCAAGGCCCTGATAGGACTACTAGTGTGCTTAAAGTTAAGCAAATGCTTTGCAGGTTAGGGTCCTAATTCTGTCTCTCTGATCCTGCTTAGCTATAAGCACGAGTAGTTTCAGTTATGTTCATGGGACTAAAAGAACAGGAGTACTTGTGGCGCCTTAGAGACTAACAAATTTATTTGAGCATAAGCTTTCGTGGGCTTTTCGTGGGCTCATGCTCAAATAAATTTGTTAGTCTCTAAGGCGCCACAAGTACTCCTGTTCTTTTTGCGGATACAGATTAACACAGCTGCTACTCTGAAACCGTTCATGGGACTGTGCATATCAGTAAAGTATATGTATAGTTGTTTGGAGGTTTGGGATTTATCTTTTGATTATTTCTCAAGTTAGTTGACATAATTCTCCAAATTTTTATTTCTGTGGAGTTGGTGAACAATTGTGTGTGTTTATTGTGTGGAAAGCAGGATTCTTTTGGTGAAAATGTTAATTTTTCAAAAATAAAAATTTTTCACCTGGGACAAACTGGGAAAGACTGGGATTGGTTTTGACTTCTGTTGGATTTTTGATATCCTTCACTGAGAAAAATTGTTTACAGAAACCGCAAAACTTTGGATAAAATCAGGCCTGCACATTCTCATGAGAACTTATGAAAACGTTTTTCCATGCACATAATTGTGAATCGGCAGTTGATACTTTCACAGCTATAAACACAAATATTATTCCCTCAGTTGTGTAATAAACAGTGTGTCAAGTCCTCTTTGAAGTTGTAACAATAACTTCTTATTAATTTAAAAAAAGATTCTCAGGGTCAGATTCTGATCTCAGTTGCACAGGTGTAAATCTAGAGTGACTCTATTAGTCAATGAATTTACTTTGGATTTACAGTGCTATAAATCAGACTGGGATTAAAGAAATCGTTCACTGGTAATGAGACTGTCATACTAGGTAAGCCTACAGATGCCCAACATCTGCAGGAGAACAGTGCCTTGTAGAATCTGCCTTTGTCCATGTATGTACAGTACACAAGTCAACACTTTCTGATGATATGTACATATATGAAATAAAGAGCAATATCTTCATAGGAGATAAAAAGAGTGTTTTGTAAAAAGAGCAGTTTATGACATAAAGTTTTTGCTAAGATCAATTATGGGAACAAATGTAGGATTGAAAAGAAATGTAGAGTGATTGATATAGATCAGAATATATAATTGATAGGAATACTGGGAAGAATATTTAGGAAAAAATACATTGTTTTGCCGTTGCCACTTTCATATTCACTAACTAAAGGTAAATTTTTTCCAAACTAAATTGTAGACTCTGATACTCAATATATACAGTGGAGAGTTGATCTTGAAATCCTCTGATTACATGTCTGACTTTTCGTATCTGACATCAGTTGTATCTCTGGTAGTTATGGATTTGTGCACTGAACAATGCTGAGGTAAAGCTGTGGTTAAGAGGATAGTTACAGCATGTTGTCTTACCTGAAGCTAACTACATCTCTTGGGGATAACACAGATTAAATAACAGACGTAGGCAACCAAAACAACAACAACAAAAAGGAAGGCAGGTCTGCTTGAGCAAGTTCATGAAACTTTTTGAGATTTTAAATTGTAAGGATTTAAAAAAAAATATTCTCTAAACACAAAATATATTAAATTAGGCCTTGTTTGTCTTAAAGTTGCAAAGCTTTCTTCCGGTTTGAAGGGAGAATCTAATACACTTCCTTGGAGTATTCTGTTTCTTCACTCTCCATTGTTTCTCTTGGAAGGTCAAGGCTTTATGCCCAACGTGTGAGATTTAGGGATTTCAGTCAGTGCTATGTATTCTGGAGCCTTGGTGACAGGAATGTCCTCAGACAAATAATACTAGTGGAGCCCAGCAAAAGGAACCCTTCTAAAAACATAACAGGGATGAGGGCTCATTGCTAGAAACCTTTAACCTTAGACAGTCCTGGTCAGTATGGGACAGGATAGAGGTGTGATAAAAATGGTTAATGAAGCTTGACTTAAAAGATTTGTATTTTATTTCTTGTTCGTGCCCCAGCTTCAATGGTATTAGCATAGGTCTAGTACTGCAAGTTTGTTAGGTAGCTTGTGTTTCCTCTGCGGCCTGTACAGTAGAACATTTTCCTTTTGTTGTAGTGATTATGAAATCAGATTACCATTCCTCTTGCTTACCAAACAAGGACATGCAATGGCTTCACCTCTTTCAGTGAGTTCACTATTTCCCTTAGCTCCCATGGATTACTTTGCATGGCGTGTATTTTACAATCCAGCTCTTCTCTGTGAATGTGGTACTCGTTAAACGTTATCCTGTCACCATGGTGGGAGAACATCCAACTTGTAGTCACAAGTATTTTAATCACATGGCCATGGAGTCTGAACCTGATTGCAGGTTAATTTGGAATAAATAAATTATTATTAGGTTCAAGCCCCAAAGTTGGGAGAATATAGTTTGCTACTGAGCAGTAGTGAGCAGAGCAACTAAATGCTAATGAGAAGCGTTTTGTTTGGGGTGGGAAGACGTTATCTATATAAAAATATCCCTTAGAAGTCCTATAGAAAGGTAATGGCCAAATGTCCCAGAAGAAACACAGGTAACCTGTGGAACTGTCTTGTGTGACTGGTTTGTTTTAAAGTGATACTTTTCTTCATTAACAGTACACCATTATCGTGCTTATTCCTGAAGGACTCTATGGGACATTCAGGACAAGAAAGCACAATGTATTTAGAAAGTCATTCAGGGCTTATCTTCACGGTAGCGTTAGCTGGGGGTAGGACTCCAGTGCCTTATCTACGCACAGAAATATCTAGCTTTAGTTGAGTGATGCTTTAAATTTGAGCTAACTGGGCTGTAGGTTGCAGTTCTAGTATTGCGGTGGAGATGTAGTTACTCTGTGCTGCTAATCCAATCACTCTGTCTGGCCGCAGGGTGACTGCTCTCACTCCAGCTAGGCTTGAGAGGAGTTAGCTTGAGTTATCTAGACTCAGGTTAACGCTGCAGTGAAAACAAGCCTTGAGAAATCTAAGAAACTAGTGTAAATGGAAAATATACAAACAAAATTGGGAGATGGCACATATTGATTCTAACTCCAATCCTTTTTGAAAAAATTCTTTCCACAGTAGCAGACTTGCAGCTGTTAACTAATCCCATAACAAGTGGTATTTAGCCACACATTTTCCAAATTAAATATGCTAGCATGTTGGACTAGCTTCGTACCCTGTAATACACACACTTTCCCTGCTAGGAAAAGAGAATTAAACCAAAAATTGCCCCAAGCAATGTGAAAAGCGGAGGAAAGGAATGGTGTGTGTGCCCGTGCCCGTGCCCACAAATATCAGTGCCAGGAGAGTGCACGGGGGTTTTGCACGTAGCACAGTATTTGTTGGAAGATCTGAGGGGTTATCAAGGGCTACTCATGCTTAAATTATTGGTTAAGGCTGTGGCATTAAAGAATTGTTATTCAGTCATGGTCTCATGACTGTTTTGCTCGGAGGTGTTTGAAAATTCTTGTCTGTGCAGTCATATAATCTGTACTTGCCCTTTTCTTTAATTTTTTTCTGGTCATTTGAATAATGTTTTCAGATCCTCTGTTTAATCTGGAGTCAGTTCAACAGTGTTTGGAAAACAAGCAATTAATTGAGTCTTGTGTTAGATCCTTTTTAAAGAGGCCTGAGCGCATAACCGCCCTTCTACACATTTTTAAGAATCCCATTAAAAAAAATTCAGGAGCCCCATACAAGTCAATTGTGGTGTTTCCATGGAAACAATTAATGGGGAGAGCAATTTATAACTGATGTAAAAAAATGAGCACTTCCTCAGACCCCTGCTGTTCTGATGTAGAGTCTCAAGGAAAAAATCTGTTGTGAGGTTAGCAAAAGCTCTGTGCTTAGGGAAAACCAATGAGAGGAAAAGGGCTGTCCTTCCCTGGTATAATAGCTGCAGTTACTTTGCTATGCAGACATTATTAGATCTTGGAAAAGGCTAGTATATTCTCATTTCATGACATTTTTCAAATGCTTTTCCTTTAGAGAACCTTCCCCACACAATCCTCTCCTCCCCCCAGCCTCTTCCTCAGTATACACATGCCTGCACTGGGGGGCTGGAATCATATCTTATGATATACAAGGCAGCTGGACCCAGCACTGAACCAGGGCCTTGACGAAATTAATCTAGGATGTATTCTATAGCACCACCACTTCTGTACTTAAGGTCTGTCGGCCTAGCCGTTAGAAACCTTGCATATAAGTGGTTTTTATCTGCCATTATAGCTCTCTCTTGGCTGATGCTTGACATTGATTTTTATCAAATAGAAAAAATGAATGCTAAATTAGAAGAATTAAAACCAGTCTCCTTCTTTTAGCTCTTTAAAATAGAAAGTGAACATTAAAAAGCTGTGCAGTTTAGGAACCACTATGTAAAACTGCCGTTTACATTCAAGTTTCTGGACCACTGTCTCAGTAGGAACTGGGTATTTTGAGAAGTAGCTCAGATGTGTGAAAGACTGCTGAATATTAGCAGGGATCTTGACTTGTTGCTGACTAAATGCAAGGCAGAAATTCAGGATCCTGTGATAAAATGTTTCTGAGATGAAAATAAACTGATCATGTATATTGGACTGCATTTAATTTCACTGTAGGAGTAGTTCCAGAAACCTACCTACACTACTGTATCTAGTTGACTGATGCAGGTGTAGAAGTTATAGGGAAATTGCAGTACAGAACTTTACCAGTCCACTCACTGTGAATTGTATATATTAGTATTGATACATTCTGTGTAATAAGGGCATGAATGAGGGGATATTACGCTTTTGTTAAACCACTGAGGGGATATTATGCTTTTATTTTGTTTTAATACTTTGTGGATATTTATCATGCACGAGGGTGAGGCTGGTGAGGAGAGACTCTTAGAAGATATTTTCACCTGCGGAGGGCAGTCTTTATCCACAAAATACTTACAGTAGCATGGCATGAATCCAGAGCAGCATTTGAGCTAACAAAACATGTATATGTGTGTATAAAAATCTTTAAATTATGAAAGCAAATAATTCTCCTGTTGAGTATAAGGCTATCTGAAAGAGCAGCTGATATTAAAAAAAAAAAAAAAAGTGGGTGGTTAGAGGCAGACCTTACCTCTCCTAAACAGGTTCTTGTTTTACTGAGCAGTTTTAGAGACTGAAAGTGTTAGTGAATAAGCACAGAGTCAGAGAGATTAGGAACAAGGTCCCAAATGGTGGGAGCAAATTATAATCCAAAAAACAGGTGAAAGACAAAGCTTAACATTAGGTATAAAATGTAATGTTGAGAATGATAAAGGCAAACACCTTAATTAAACCACTCGACAAAGAGAGTAAAGTTTACAATAGGATGATTTAAAAATACAGAAATTTAGTGTTGGTGTTTTTTCCTATCTACCTGAAGGTATTCACTATTAAAAGTATTAGAAAACAGGTATTTTTTTCAATAATATTTCTTTTACAGTTGATATATAAAAAAGGAATGGATTAAAAAGATAATCAGTCCAAAGGATACCTCAGGGAGAAGCTCTAAAATACATGTAATAGATGCAGATAAATACTCTAAATAGTCCAAAACAGTTTAGCTGCTAGTGTTCTGGGTTCTTTGAAAAAGATCCTATTTATTTCTGACAGTGCCCATGGAAAATATCTTGCAGCGATTGTTTGTTTATATAGGGTTAAGAGGTTATGAAAAATGATCAAGTTCATTATCATTTGTATAACTTACCAATAGGGGAACCCCCCCCGACATTTCTATTATAGGTTTTTATATGACTGTCACTTAAACAAAGAAAAACTGCAAAGAGCATTTTTACAAAACGCACACACAAAAAGAACCCCCCAAATTGTATGTCTGATAAAGAGATCTGCAGTCAGAACTCATTTACACATTGCTAATGAGTTGTAAAATACCTTTGAGGATTTATTTTGCTACCTGTTGTGGTTTTTTTACTTGGCAACATTTTCTAGCTCTTTTTCTAGATCTGTATATTTGAAAATGTGACTTAGAGACTCGTTGATTTTACAAAATATAGTTTATATTTATTCTTTGTATCTTCATGTAAAATATTATTGATTTGAAACAAAAACCACAGCATCAATATAAAAGTTCATTCTCTTTGTTATGGGGGGACCTGATGTGAATTTTGTTTTTCGTAAATTTTGATTTGGAGGCATCATTAAAATCTGTTTTTGTAGTGCAATTTATGTTCACTCTGCAATGGAGTCAGGTGGAATAGGAGCAACAAAATGGCAGAACAATTACTTGAAGAGAAGATCATGGAGGAATGTTGTCAGTTTTCAGTATGAAGTTTAGTGAGATTGTAGAGGGATATGATTTTTCTTATTACAGTAATCCAATTTATTTTGCAAATATAAATGATGAACACTTCAAAATCTATAACACTCATAAGGTTTCAAAATTGTACCAATTATATTCCAGGAGCTGGTGTGTTATGATTTTACTTTAGCAGGTTTTGAGCTCTGGATTTTAGAAGATAAGTGTGTTTTGAATTAAAGTGGCATTTTTCAGACTATTGTATTGAAATTAACCTAACTATTTTGTTATTAACCCCCTACTTTTAGCTTTATAGCTCAACCTTAAAAATTTGATACAAGTTAAAACTAGATTCGTAAGACTTCAACCTGGTTGTGAGTAATTTTGGTAATGATTGTGAATGGTTTTAATCAATTTGTAGTAATCAATGTTTTAAATAAAGTCAAAGTTCAATGATTTAGATTTTTTTGTACTTGCATAATTTAAAATGGACTTTGAATTAAAAATGAAAATTGACAAGGTGTTGGAATTTCATGTAATTTCATCGCTCAGTAGCTGGGGAAAAAACATGGTGAGCTTGGCTTTAAAATGGGCTTCTCCTTGGTGTAACAGTGTTTATAAAACAATCTTCTGATGGAAAAAATATAATGTGGACTTTTATCATGTTTGTGCAGGTGTGAGGCAAGCAGGGTGACATGACCAGCAGTAATACGTCCCTTTTGATCTATGTGATAAAAAAATCTATCCTTTAAAGAAGTGCTTCTGCTGAATCTCCGGTGTACTCTGTAGCTTGTAACATTTTAAAAAAACTATTATTTTTATCCAAAATTCATCTTTACCTTGACGGTCTGCCAGGTGAGTAAGTACATCATAAGGCTTATCTAACTATGACAGTAATATTGATTTTTCATTATGGAATTTTTTTTAAAATGATTGACTCAGAAAATTAACTTTAAAAACAAAGCATTAACATTTTTAAATAAAAACAAAACAAGTGCCCTCCCCTCCCCTCCCCTGCCTACCCCATGCCCAATCCCCCCAAACAAACCACAAAACACGCCCAGAACTTCAAAGCTCTGCTTCAAACTGATGAAAGAAGGAAATTCAAAGTTCAGGTTGACAGTATGTCTTTAACTTTCATCCTTTTTCCTCCCTTCCTCCAACAATGAGAGTGAAGGATAGTGTCAGCCGTCTGAATTTCCTGGCATACTGCATCTTGGCTTTTGCTAGATCCTGAATACTATTTCACTTCCATTTTGCATTCACTCTTATTATACAGAGAGATTTCCAATTTTTAGCCTCCCCTCCTTCTTTCTTTCACAGATTTAAAGGCAAACGCCAAAATGTATATAAAAAAATTCAGTAAAGCCCATTCATCACACACCCTTGTTTGCTGGTGCTTTGTTTCTATTCCATGCTGCGTGCATTGCATTACATTTCAGAACCTCTATTTATATTTTTCTTTTGTAGTTTATTAAAATCAGAATATTTTCATTGTGCTGAATTCCTCATTGTTCAGGAAATCTTGCCCTGCAGGGCTTCAAAGGACACAAACAGATTGTTCTGGGCCTAATCCTTAGTATTGTTTTTATGATGAAATAAAAAATATAATTGTTAAAACCCGATGTGTCTCTTTACATCTGAGACCAAGAATTAGACTAGTTTGTGACAAAGCAGAGGATATGAAGAGCCAATGCTGTACGTGCCAACTCCGGTCGGACTTCTGAGAAGTAAAAGGTACAGCACCCTCAGTGCTCTACATTATCTGTTTACACTTGGCAGGTAGATGGGGATACCAGCAGAGCATGACATAATGGTAATTGTAAAATGGCTTCTTTGGTGATTCGGTTTGCCAGTATATAATACACGTTGGTTTTTTTCTCTGCATTGTGTCTGATTTGCAAGTGGTGAAGAAAAATACTTTGACTAAATTAAAGTCATGGAACACAATAACTTCCCCCACTTCAGCAGGCCTGGAATAATTTTTCTAAAAAAAAGCCTTTCTGCAATTAATTTTTATTTTTACTATTTTTTATTCTAAGTATTTTTCCCCGACTTTCTCTCCCACTTCTTGTTTTTTTAATCTCCCTATTTTATTCTTTCAGTTTTACCCCATTCATTTCATAGGTTGCAGTTTTCCTAGAACTAAAGCCATTCCCTTTGTATGCTCTGGGGACAATAGGATTATATGTTCTTCCTTGGGACCTGAGGCATTACTGTTTCCTTACCTTAATAGCATCCAGTTGTCTGGATCTGTCTGGGTCCTAAATCCATCCTGAACTGGTTTCCTAGCTGGCAGATTTGTGTGCTCCATGTTGTTTTTGGTCTGGACTTTTCATATGAATATTGCAAATAATTTTATATTTTGCCAAATGGAATTTTTATCACATGCAGCCGATGTGTATTACAGACTGAAATGAGAAGATAAAAGATTGATTGAAAACATGTCAAATTCCAGTTTGCTCACGGATGTAACAAAAAAGATTTTTGCTGTGAAAAGAACACTGACAAAACCCTCTGTTTAAATGAATGGTTTTATGTTGCCCTGTGGTAGAGAAATGGTTAAATTATGCACTCGTTGGAGTATGAAGGCAGTTCTTCTTTGCTGACAGATAGTTTGACCAGTGTCAGGTTATCCTGATGTGTTCAGCATACCTTCATTGCATCATAAATAAAATAGACAAATTACTTTTTTTCTTAGGGTGGGATAAGCACCAGGAGGGGGAGAGATGGGGTTAGGGGGTGTGTGATGATTGGAGGGGGGAGTGAAGAATTAGAGGAAAAGAAAAGAGAGATCTTTGCAGCCGCTCTATGAATCTCTGCATGGCAGCTGAGAACAATGTGAAAAGCAAGCAATTACCTTGAATACCTCTCCCTTATCCAGACATTGGAAATGTATTCCTGCCTGAGCTTGCTTGCTTTTTGTTTGTATCCAATGGCCATTTACTAATGGCTTGTGTATCCTTCTGGAATTTTTGTTAGGAATTAGATTGTTCGTTTCTTTCATCTTTTCTTGACCCAGTCTTTCTCTTATGGTCACAAAAGTCAACGAAAAAGGACAAATCTATCATGTTCCCAACTGATTCTTGATCATCTTTGGTTCACTGACTAGAGAACTTAACCCACAAGCTAGAATAGGGTATCAAACTCATTTTGCTGCACTGGATTGAATTGCATTTTGAATGAAGGCCCATGGGCTGGAGATACAAAGTTTGGGCCTTGAGTTTTCTTCAATCCTCTATGGGTGTCCCACAAATGAGAATGGAAAGTTTGCACAATGACAGTGGGTAGACGATGAACCCTCATGTGGGGCTAAGCGTTCAGCTCGTAAATTTGCTTTTCTTTCAGTGGAAAAAAATATATGCAGGCACATTTAGCACCATTGCTGTTAATGCCCTATTTGTTTGATCATTTGCACATGGAGCTCCCTGATTTTGTGCCTGAAATATGTATAAATTATATGAAAATAAACCCTTAAGCATCATTACTAGCCTCCATGTTTAATACCTGATTGAAATCTATGGGCAAAGTTCATGTCCAAGATTTTAAAAAGTGACTAGTGATTTTTGGGTGCCCTCCCCGAGACATCTTACAGGGCCTGGTTTTCAGAAAGTGAAGAGCACCTACCCTTTGAAAAGCAAGACTTTTTCAGGTGTCTCAAGTTGAGGATTCAAAAATGGAGTCATCCAAAAGCGCTAGTCATGTCTAAAAATGTAAGCCAGTGATCCTGCATTTGGAGGTAGTGATTATTGAATAAGTGAGACTTTGCAGGACTATGTCTGACTTGTTGAAGCAGGTTATGTCCTCCAAACCAGTATGGTCCAAGTGATCATCCCTCTTCCAAAGTAGTTCTTTCAATCCTGCTGCCTAGTTGCACCAGGTGATTACAGTTAGATCTATGTTAGGATTCCATTTCACAAACTGGGTATGCCTCAGTGGTAGCTGAAGTATAAGAATCTAAACCGAATAGAATGTACTATCCTGATAGCCATTCTGATGTTACCATAGTGGGTTGGACCAGCCATCTAACTGGACCTCTATCTTTAAATAGCTTTTAGCTATTAATGCTCTGAGACCATCAATAACTCTATCACTCACTCACCCTGTTGCAGACTCCCTGTTTTCACAAGGCTTGTGTTTGTAATGAACTAAGATGCTTAAAATGTGATTAAAAATTGACATTGCCTCGCCACTGAAGGGTTTTATTTGTTTTTAGATGAAAACTGCAAACAAACGTACGCTTTAAATAGGATGAAATATTGTTTGTCGCCTTTGACTATTTTTGAAGTAGGAGCATGGAGAACAGTCTCATAGGAATTTAAAGGAGGCATTTAGCATTAAATCTTCACCTCTTCCACAAGATAACACCATTCTGTAAATCTGTGCAAGGCCTTTCACCCCACCAATCCCCCCCCAAAAGCATGTGCACACACGATTTTATAGGAGCCTGTCGCCTTGATACTGATTGGCTGTGTTTTACATAATACCCTCCAGCATCATTGATAGTAACCTTGATGACATTATTATTGCTATTTACAGCCATGTGTTGGTAAGGGTGAGCCTGAATGGGATTAATAAAATAAATTGAGAGAGGTATTAGTGCCATTAACAATACTTGACAACGCGAGAGAAAAATAGCCCACCTTTAACCAAGCTGGCAAGAGTCCGTCTGCCTTATGCATAGATTTCTGACACTTCATTTTGATACCTCTGAAATTACTTTTCTTTCCAGCCGTGATTTTTCTCTCCACCCCCAGTATCTGCATCTATTCCTTTTTAAAAAGACTTGCTCTGCCTTTCATCCACCATCCCCTCCTAGTATCTGTGACCATTATTTGCCGCTGAAGCAGCTCCATAGGGTGGTTGTACTGTAGCAAGGCTTGTACTTGATGTGCTTGAGTGTACACCAGGAGCTTTCCCATTGATGTCAATAGGAGCAGGATCAGCCCCGATGTGACTCAGCAGCACAGTCTTCCGATGCACCCTTTTATTCTTCAGGCCATTTATGGTAGCTCTCTCCTCCCTATAGTCAATTCCAAGCTCAGTGATCTTCCCCTGATTCTCAAAGTCCCTGTGGTCTTCCTGACCTTCGGCTCACCTTTGCTCTATTGCCACTGCAATCCTTCTGAGGAGGCCTTCCTCCATAGTGCAGTCTGACTGTATGATGGATGTTGGCATGACTCTCTTTCATGATGAGCCTCTATCTTGGGATCGTGGTATAATAAAAATGGACGTAGACTTTTGAAAGGATTGATCCCATGAGAACATTTTGAAAATATGATGTTCTTGTGGATTATAAAGTTATTTGAACACATTCATGCTTCTCTGGTTGTAGTCTTCATTTCAGATTAAAATTTACCTCTGTAGTACAGACTGTCATGCAATTATTTCTTCTTGTAAAACTCTGCATTTAATCAGAACTTCTGATGCAGCAAAGTAAGGTTTGATAAACTCAATTTCTGTTTATAAACAATTATCCAATGTCATTTCAAGCTTCATGTGACACTCACTTTGGACTTTTGTCCTCTTACAGCATGGCTCGTATTTGGACATTGTTGGGTTGAGGACTTTGCCACAGAGGACTGTGATCGATCCCCCTTCTGCCTCAGTGCTAGAGTATGCTGCTTTAATTTGCAGAGGAATACTGATGAGCAGCTGTACAAGCTGAGATGACACTTGATCTTGAGTGAAAGTGTATTATAGTGCTGTGGCAGCATCCCTACAGGTAAGGTTGTGTCATGACATTTGTTTAAAGGCAGACCCAAGTCCTTTAAAATTGCCATGCTTAGTTGGAATTGGTACCTCAGGAGGATGTAAGGTATAGATAGTGATCCCAATCTGGAGTCTTTTGAGTCAGGGATTCCAGAGATATGAGCCCTGAAAAAATAACCCATTTTTAAAAGTATCTAGGGGGGCTGTTTTGGGTGTGTTTATTTGCACAGTGCTAGAGATCAACCTATGAATGTGTGATGTAGGTCAAAATGGTCTGCTGAGTTTTAGCCATGGCATTCACCAAATCTTTGGGATACCAAAATTCAGAATAGTATTTAAGGAAATGGACATTTTTTACATTGTGCACCCAGCAATACAGAAAACCTGCTAGTTGGGTTTCCATTCCCGCCATCTGATAAGCTTTAAATGCGGCTCCTGTAAGTGCTCTAAACTCCAAACAATTACTCGGATTGCTTTGAAATTTGATGTGCCTCATGAGGGTGCAGAGAAGCATTAGTGATCCAAATTTGGGGTCATTTCACTGAGGGGTTCCCAAATTACAGGCCCTC
Organism: Natator depressus; assembly: GCF_965152275.1. NCBI lineage: Eukaryota > Metazoa > Chordata > Testudines > Cheloniidae > Natator > Natator depressus. Next base: position 41,523,610 of record NC_134245.1, read on the forward strand.
CCCAAAACAGTTGCCTTTTGCTGTCTTGTCCAGTTAAAGGGAGAGGTACTAATGACTGGATGAATCGCAGACCTTTTGATGGGCATGAACTCCCCCTTAGTAGCTAAGGATAAGCTAATTATGAGCCCCCACCTCTGACAACAGGTGTTTTGGACTTAGTGTCTGGAATCTGGTTTGTGAATCCTGGATGGTAATTTCATTTGGGTGGAAGATAATCAAAGTCTTGTTGGGAAAATAATTAAACGTGTGAATGCTCCCAATATCACTCCCCTCCCAGGAAGCAAATGGAGGAGGGAGGGGTTTGGGGCTGCCATGAAGGAAGGGGATGATAGGGAGGGGAATAAATGTGGATGCATGGTGGGGGTGGTGAGAGAGGCTTGGGGCTCAGGTGATGGAGGCATAGCACCCCCAGTTCTGCTAGAGCACCCCAACCATCCTGCACCCCACATCTCTGCCAGTGCACCCAAACACTAAATGAAAGCTATTAAGTGTTGGAAGAACATTAATCAGGAAACTGGAGGATTCATGGCTGACCAGAAAATGTGAACTGAAGGGCATAGAAACATTGCAAGCTCTGATACATCAGTGTTTCTTGGAGATGAGGTACATCTATTGGACAGGGCTCAGCGGATCTTTCTCTCAGACATAAGATTGTCTGTGTTTTGGAACAGAGACACTGTCAGTAATTTCTCTCACTGGCTCTGCTGCAAAACCATCATGAAACATGACCAGGAACACACTTCCACTGTACTCTACTTGACCTTCACGCCAGGCACTGTACAAGAGTCAAGTTATAGGAGAGGCAAAGCAAGGGCACTAGAAATGTCTGTACACCATGGAGGGAAGATGTGTTCCCTGCTTGTGGGGGGAGACCTCGGTACAACAGTGGAGAGGAACCAGATTGGACGGGGGAGTGCATGGAATGGGGGTGAGGGGCAGGCTGGGGAGGTGTGCCGAAGCGATGGTGGGGCACTGCTGGTGTGTGTGGGGAGGGGCGGGGGGCTCCTGACTCAGTATGCTAATTGGAAGACATTATATGTATAACTGCCTAACAGATGACTCACTCTTACCAATGACATATCTCTTCCTGTTCAAAAAGCCAGGAAATTCAGTGGCAAAAAATGATATTAATATAGAGGTAAGGTTGCTTGATATATCCTTTCCTTGCAACATGTGGAGTTGAGCAAAACTGAGACTTCTGAAAACCAGGAAATGCAGAGTTAAGGAGGCCTATGAAAGCTTGACTCTTCCCTTTTTCAGCAATCCCCCAGTATGCTCTGGTAACACATACCTTTTACTCTGCCAACCCAAACTTACTGACATTTACAAACTCCTCACCTCCTTTTGTAACCCATTCACTCTCAGCCACATGATTCCATCTAACACTATTAGAGGACAAAAAGGGGGAAAAATAGGTTGCCCACTTCATCCTGTCTCTCCTCTCTGAGCAATGCGTCTGTGTGCACGTAGCGTATATTCACACAGACCCTTGGCATGATATGATTCAGGAGGTTCCAGATCCTGGTGTATACTCTCACATTTAGCCAGCTCCCCAGAAAGACTGCCACCCATGTACAATCTAAGAACCACTTTACAGCCTTTTACAACCCCGTCCTTGGAGGGTACGTCTGCATTTAGCTGGGAGGTCTGATTCCAAGCTCGTGAAGACATACCCATGCTAGCTCTGCTTGAGGTAGTGCACTAAAACTATCAGTTTATCCAGAATGGTTAGTGGCTTGAGCTAGCGCCCTGGCTATGTACCCAGGCGATCCAGATGAGTTTGTACTCAGGTAGCTAGCCTGAGCTACCACCTGCACTACCCCAGCTACTCCACTATTTTAGCATGCTAGCTTGACCAGAGCTAGTGAGGGTATGTCTGCGTACACTGGGAATCGCACCTCCCTGCTCAGATGAATTCATACCATTACTCACAGGATATTATCTCAACCTACACCTTCGCTTCACCATTATTAAACATTAGAATCCTCTCATTTCCACCTTGCTGCTGACGTTATCCTTTGTAATAAAAGCCCTGTGCTCTGCTATGGACAACCTACTCAGTTATGCATAAAAATGATGCATACCGCAGCCTGAAGGTACACATGCACCTCTTCCTTACTGTCAGACGTGCAAAATCTAGATGTCCTCATATTATGATCACAGTTCTGTCACCCTCCTCAAAGTGATCCACACGTGGCTTAATACTGCCAACACAGCTTTCCCCAGCAGGTCCAACGGCTGCTGCCACCATTTAATGTGAATGCCTCTGGAAAGTATGCAAATCATTCCCATTGGCTATTGCCAGCTCCAGGAGAACGTAGGGAAGGTGGTGTGGGCAACCTTTTTGAAAATCCTTTTAGAACTTTAATAGTGTTAGATGGAATCCTGTGGATGAGAGTGAATGGAGTGTAAAAGGAGATGAAGTGTTAGGCACTGTCTCCAAGAATCATGCCTAGTGGTTGGAGCATAGGTCACAGTTAGGCATAGGTTGGGCCCGGGCCAAGGATGATCCGGGCATCAAGATCTGGGGGCAGGCTGGGGTCAAAACCGAGATCAGAGTCTATAGACAAGCCAGGATCAGAGCCATAGCCAGAGTCTAGGGTGCAGGACAGAGGTGGAAGCCAAGTGGTCAGAGTCCAAAGACATCCAAGTTGATACCAGAGCCAGAGTCCAGGTATGTGCATGGGCAACCTTAATTCTGCATTTCCTGATTTTCAGAAGTTTTGAGTTTCGCTCAATTCAATGTTCTGCAAGGAGGGGACATACAACCAAGCAGCCTCAACTCTGTGTTAATATAGTTTTTTGCCCTTGAATTTTCATAGGGATTCTCATATAGTGGTCATGTGTTTCTGGTTGTGATAGGGGGTTGCTGGGATTTTGTCAAACTCCTTGATACAGAAATAGAAAGCTTTTTCCTTTTCTTTTGCTTCATTTCTCCTCAGAAAGGCTAAAACAAGACCCCTAGTTTCCCATTTGTGACCGTTTCAGATATTCTTTCTAATAATTTAATGAAGGCTGTAGTGTTTCTCTGGGGTCTGTGAATGCTCTAAAAGACTTGTTTAGATACATTGAAAAATTCTCAGAATAATAAGGTGGGCAAAGTGTGGCAGGAAAAAAGTGTTTCTACCCCCCCGCCCTTACAAATGCTTCATAGCAATCCTTTACAGCTGGCTAAGAGCTAGGGTTTCTCGCATTTTGAAAGTTAGACTGTAAATAAACCAATGCAGCACACCTGGAAAGAATAAAGTGCCTTGCTAGACTTTGCAGTGGACTTAGAATCAATGCATATCTGGTTGATGTGGGACAATGAACCAATGCTGCATGAGAAGAACGGCAAAGGGATGCTCTTTTAATTCTTAATCTTCTGTAACAATTTATTTCAAAAATATTTTTAAAGTATTTGTTAGTATCTCACTGCCATGGTGGAGTAGAAAGGTTCCCCTTTTTTATTATTATGGTGCAGCAATCGTCAAAGTCAGTTAAAGGTGTAAATATCTCATTATAAGCCCAAATTTCAACCCCTCAACTATTTCCGCCAAAAGAAACTGATCTTCCTGAGATGCTGCATCTCATCCCAGGGCAGAGGTTTTCTGGGCAGTTCGAAAAAAAATTAAACAGCTTTTAAATTATTGTATTTTGACAATCAAGCTACAGTTTGCTTTTTGAAAGCTATTTTCCTGCCTTTTTTTTTGGGCTGCTTATTAATTGCTTAGCTACAAATTCCAAATATAGTTTGTATTGCTGATGCAAAGAAGGACCTTTTAACATTTTGTTTGTTTGTTTCTGGGGTGGGGAATGAAGGGTTGCGAAAAAAAATTTGTTGAAATGTCTAAAGAGCAACTTACAAAACATATGTAAATATAAACTGGCCTCCTTCTGACTCCTGATACCAGGTTGAGGCTGAGCCAGAGCTGGAAGGAGTAGCAGACCATGAGAAGTGGTTTGCTATTGCAGAGAGTGGGACAACAGGGGGCCAAGAGGGCCATAGACTGGGAAACACATTGATAAGATGCAGGGACCATGTTTCTCCTTCTCAGTTTATTGCACCAGAGACGGTGTGGCATTAGATTTTTCATGTGTGTGCTGTCTGTGCCTTTCATCAGGGCCTCATTTTGAAAAGGATTGAGAGGAACAGTGGAGTCTGGGTCATGAATGCAAAATAGCAGCAGCCCAGAACTTCATTCATTTTCATACATCTCTCTTACCCCCAACCGTCTCAAGGAGTGTGTTACTCCATTCGGAGTTGGTCAGTGTAGTTCATTAATTATCTGGAGGTTGAGACAAGTACTTCCTTCCAAAGTCTGAGTGTATATCTGTAAAATTTTACAGGGAAAACACATACTCTCTTCCTTACAGTTTTTACAGTATACACACATACTCTCTTCCTTAAGTGCTAAAAAACTCAAGTGCAAACACTGAGAGGAAGGGTTTTTCAGAGCCCATGTACACCAGAATCAGCAAAGTATTTAAGCACATAGAATAACAGAAATGTAGGGCTGGAAGGGGCCTCAAGAGGTCATCTAGTCCACCCCCCTGTGCTGAGGCAGGACCAAGTAAACCTATACCATCCCTGACAGATGTCTGTCCAACCTGCTCTTAAAAACGTTACATGACGGGGATTCCACTACCTCCCTTGGAAGTCTGTTCCAGAGCTTAACTACCTTTATAGTTAGAAAGCTTTTTCTAATATCTAACCTCAATCTCCCTTGCTGCATATTAGGCCCCTTACTTCTTGTCCTACATTCTGTGGACATGGAGAACAATTGAGCACAGTCCTCTTTGTGACAGCCCTTAACTTATCTGAATACTGATATCAGGTCCCCCCTCCTCCCCACTCTTCTTTTCTCGAGATTAACATGCCCAGGTTTTTTTTTTAACCTTTCCTCATAGGTCAGGTTTTCTGAACCTTTTATCATTTTTGTTGCTCTCCCCTGGACTCTCTCCAGTTTGTCTCCATCTTTTCCAAAGTGTAGCACCCAGAATGGACACAGTGCTCCAGCTGAGGCCTCACCCAGTGTCGAGGAGAGTAGGACAATTAAACACTCCTTTTAATACAGCCCAGAATGACATTAGCCTTGTTAGCAAATGTATGACATCAATGACTCATATTCAATTTGTGATCCACTATACCCTCCAAATCCTTTTCAGCTCTCCGACCACCGAGCCATTATTCCCCATTTTATAGTTTCACATTTGTATTTTCCTTCCTAAGAGAAGTACCGTTGTCTTTATTGAATTTCCTTTTGTTGATTTCAGATCAATTCTCCTATTTGTGAAGGTCATTTTGAATTCTAATCCTGTCCTCCCAAGTACTTGCAACCCCTCCCATCTTGGTGTCATTCCCAAATTTAATTAGCTTACTCTACACTCCATTGTCATTAGTTAAAATACTGAATAGTACTGGATCCAGGACTGACCCCAGAGGGATCCCTCTAAATACTCGTCCAGTTCTTACACTGATAACTTCTCTCTCAGTACAGTCTTGCAAAGAGTTTTGCTCCCATCTTATAGTAATTTTGTTTAGACCACATTTCCCCAGTTTGCTTATGAGAATGTCACATGGGACTGTGTCAAAAACCGCACTGAAATCAAGATATATCATGGCTACTGCTTCCCCCCCATCCACTAGGCTAGTAACCCTGACAAAGAAGGAAATGAGGTTGGTTTGGCATGATTTGTTCTTGACAAATCCATGCTGGCTATTTCTTATAACCCTATTATAACCTTTAGGTGCTTACATATTGATTGCCTAATAATTTGTTCCAGTATCTTTCCAAGTATCAAAGTTACATGCTTAAGTGCTTTGCTGAGTTGGGGCTTTACAGCATAGTATTTCTGTACATTTTTCCTCCATGTAAAATTAGTTCTGATCTGGTATAGTCAGTGTTAAAGAGGGACACCTTGGTACATACTTTATGAAATATATATTTACCAAAATGTCTTCCCCACTACTGATTATCAAGATAGTTTGGAATGTAAATGTGTTTCCTTCTCTTTAATGAGCCCTTTCTCACTGTCCAGTGTTTGACATTGTTATTTGCTTTCCTGATGTGATTGCAGTGTCACAAGACACTGGATTGTGGCATTCCTCGAAGAATTTGGCTGTAACTTGCTGATGAAAATAGGAGCTTTCATTTGTTCATGCACGTCTCTGAAGCTGTTAGACAGGAAAGGAAAAATGGCAGATTAATGGAAATCTGGTAAATTATAGTATTTTTAAAGTAGTAACAATACTTAGCTTGTATATAGTGCTTTTCATTGGGGTAAATCTTGAAGCACTTTACAAAGGGAGGTCAGTATCATTATCCCCATTTTACAGCTGGGGTAAGCTGAGGCAAAGAGAGGTGAAGAGACTTGCCCAAGGTCCTCAGCAGGCCAGTGGCAGAACAAGGGATAGAATCCTGGTCTCCTGTGCCTGTGTGTTAATTGGTATGCTTTGATATCAGCTTACTGCTGAAGTGGTATTAAGTGGTATTGTTTAAGCCAGAGGTCGGCAAACTCCGGCCACATCCGGCCCACGAGACCATCCTGCCGGCCCCTGAGCTCCTGGCTGAGGAGGCTAGCCCCCGGCCCCTCCCCTGCTGTCCCTCCTCCCCCGCAGCCTCAGCTCGCCGCGCTGCCAGCGCTCTGGCCTGCTGCTCGTCCCAGGCAGCGCGGCAGCATGGCTGGCTCTGGCTGGATGGCGGGGCTGCGAGCTCCTGCTGCTCTGAGTGGCATGGTAAGGGGGTGGGGAGTAGGTGGGTTGGATAAGGGGCAGGGGTTTCTGGGGGGAAGTCAATGCATCTAACTTTGAAATGTGACAATATTTTCTAAAAGGGTGGGGAAAAAAGCATCTGCTACTTTAAGCCTTTAGAGACCAATTTTATGTTTTCTTTACATGTAGAATTAATTGAATTACAATTAGGAAATCTAAAAGAAGAATACCACCTCTGGATAAAAGACATGAACTGGAGCATATAGTGAACCTGAAGCTTAAAGATCCAGTCTAGTCAAAGTTTATTAATGTACAGTAGAAGATCAATGAGAAAATTTCTTTTGTAAAAGATGGAAATCACTGTAAATAACATTATTTCAAGAAGGAAACAGGAAACATTTTAATAGTTTTGTGCTGCACATGCTTATAGTGGTGCTTTCTGATAATATTGCTTAAATTTCCAATGGTGTAAATTGGACCTTCTAATCCTCATCTCTGCAGTGAATAATAATTGAGGATGTCTGATGGTTTTTACCCACATGGGAGAATAAGCCGCATAATTTAAGAGCAGCAAAGCTGTGTATCCTATTTATTCCTGGTGCTTTTTTTAAGTCTCAAACTTTTTTTGTTGGAAAGATTAAATACAGATAATTTTTAAGGGATAGGCGAAGGGAAGTGCCTTGAGTAAAAAGAGCATGAGTGCATAAATTGCATTTACCACATATAGATTTCCTGCAGAATAAATGATACTTTTATTTTTTCAATCAAACAGACATTTTGCCAGTTTCTTTTTCCCACAGGAACATATTGTGAGAATATATATTTTAAAAAAAAGATGAAAGAACCCCCTTTAAAATTAACGTTTTTCCATATCTCCTGAAATACTTGGAGGCAGCTCCTCCTAGTATTTGTCCCTTTATTAGTTAATATTTAGAATACTTTTTCCTGTAGGTCCCTTATTCTTAGAGAACTTAAATTGGCTTCAGGGCTCAAGAAAGAGATTTTTGGAAAATGGAGCCTCAATTCTATTTCCTGAGCAATGAGATTAATTTTAAATCAATGAGATAACAAAACTGCAAATATGTTCAGAATAATTCATTTTGTACCTATTGTACTTTTCTTATTTTCTTGGTGCCCACCATTTCTCATCAGCTGTCCTCAGCAAGCCCCTCTAAATAGTATAACAAACAATCATTATATTGGGGATTTGTTTTATGTGGGTTTAAAGTGCATATTTCTGTTTCTATAGTGTTATGGTGAGGCTGCTACCAGTTAAAGTTACAGTATGCTATTGTTTCTGCTATGCACCTCTGTATTGAGGACTTATCAATTGTCTATCATGTAAAACACTTTGGTTTCAGAATTTTTTAATCGTAAAACTTCAAAATACAATCCATGTAGCCATTTCTAACCATTTTATTGCCTCAACATCTCACAGGAGAAATTCAGCACCTTGGCGCATTGGACCTTAAAAGGATTTAAAAAAAAAAAAAAAAAAAAGATAAAACACATGTTTGTCTTTTTATCAAATGATTAGTGTGAGGCAGTTTGGTCTAGGGGACTGAACCTGCACTGAGACTGTTGAGGGCTAGCCCTGGTTTTCACTAACTTGCTGTGTGGCAATTGGCAAGTCACTTAAGCTCTGTCTGCTTTCCTTATCTGGCAAATGAAGACGATAATACTTCCCTCACATTGGTGATGTATGCTGTATATGTGCTAACTATCAGTACTGATTTAACACCAAATGTGATAGGCCCTAAGTATGACTGGTTTAATTAGGAAATAATCGTGGAAACCATCACAAGCCTTCTTAAAAAATGTGCACAAAACATTGGTTTCAAAGTTTCATTAAGCTTTTTATGACTTCAATGCATATTGTAGTTACATTTCTAAAAAGTAATTGTACATGCTGCTTGTGCTGTGTAATAAGCTGTAATTACACTAGACAGACAAACGATAACTGATTAGGAAATATAAAACAAGAACATGTACACAACTTAATTAAAAGCTGAAGCAATCTCAGAACTGTTAGGAATTATCTTTGAGGGATCCTGAAGGCCAGAGGACTGGAGAAGGACAAATGTTGTACCTAGCTTTAAAAAGGGGAACAAAGGGGACCAGGGGAATTATAGACCAGTCAGCCTAACTCTGATCCCTGGAAAGATACTGGAACACATTATTAAATAATCAGTTTGCAAGCATCTAGAGGACAATCGGTTATAAAGAGTAGCCAGTGTGGCTTTGTCAAGAACAAATCATGCCAAACCAACCCCTTTTTTTCCCCTTAGGGTTACTGGCCTATTGGATAGGGAGGGAGGCAATAGGTTTGATCTACCTTAATGTTTATTAAGGCTTTTGACACAGTCCTATGACATTCTCATGAGCAAACTAGGGGAATGTGGTCTAAACAAACTTACTATAAGGTGCATGCACAACTGGTTGAAAGACCATACTCAAAGAGAAGTTATCAATGGTTTCTGTCAGACGGGAGGGTGTGTATAGTGGAATTCCAAAGGGGTCAATCCTAGATCCAGTACTATTCAGTATTTTCATTAATGACATTGATAACTCTCGCCATATTTGGGGTCGGGAAGGAATTTTTCTCCAGGGCAGATTGGAAGAGGCCCTGGAGGTTTTTCGCCTTCCTCTGTAGCATGGGGCACGGGTCACTAGCTGGAGGATTCTCTGCTCCTTGAAGTCTTTAAACCACGATTTGAGGACTTCAATAGCACAGACATAGGTGAGAGGTTTTTCGCAGGAGTGGGTGGGTGAAATTCTGTGGCCTGCGTTGTGCAGGAGGTCAGACTAGATGATCATAATGGTCCCTTCTGACCTAAATATCTATGAATCTATAATGGAGTGGAGGGAATGTGTTTATAATATTTGGGAATGACACCAAGCTGGGAGGGGTTGCAAGTACTTGGGAGGACAGGATTAGAATTCAAAACGATCTTGACAAATTGGAGAATTGATCTGAAATCAACAAGATGAAGTTCAACAAAGGCAAGTGCAAAGTGCTCCACTTAGGGAGGAAAAATCAAATGCACAACTACAAAATGGGGAATAAGTGGCTAGGCGGTCGTACTGCTGAAAGGGATCTGAGTGTTATCATGGATCACAAATTGAATATGAGTTAACAATATGCTATGCATCCGATGAAGTGAGCTGTAGCTCACGAAAGCTCATGCTCAAATAAACTGGTTAGTCTCTAAGGTGCCACAAGTACTCCTTTTCTTTTTTCTTTTTGAGTTAACAATGTGATGCATTTGTGAAAAAAGCTAGTATCATTCTGGGATGTATTAACAGGATTGTCATATGTAAGAATGGGAGGAATTGGCCCACTCTACTCAGGACTAGGGAGGCCTCAGCTGGAGTAGTGTGTCCAATTCTGGGTGCCACACTTTGGGAAAGATGTGGACAAATTGGAGAGAGTCCAGAGGAGAGCAACAAAAATGATAAAAGGTTTAGACAGCCTGACTTATGAAGAAAGGCTAAAAAATCTGGGCTTGATTAGCCTTGAGTAAAGATGACTGTGGGGCAGGGGAGGGAGAGGAACTTATAAGTCTTCAAATATGATAAGGGGTATTATAAAGATGACAGTGATTAATTGTTCTCCATGTCCACAGAAGGTAGGACAAGAAGTAATGGGCTTAATCTGCAGCAAGGGAAATTGAAGTTAGATATTAGGAAAAGCTCTCTAACTCTAAGGGTAGTTAAATTCCCGAACAGGCATCTAAGGGAGGCCGTGGAATCCCCATCATTGGAGCTTTTAAGAACAGGTTGGACAAACACCTGCCAGGAATGGTCTAGGTTTACGTGGTTGTGCCTCAGTGCAGAGGGCTGAATTTGATAACCTCTTGCGGTCCCTTCCAGCCCTACATTTTTATTTTTCTATGATAAAAGCCAGAGAAAGCTACAAATGCCAGGAAATTCAAAGTTAAGATTTAAGTTTCTGTACCTTATGTCTAATGGAGCACCATTTTAGTATTACATATTCTATGTCGACATAGAATATTTAAATCCTGAACTGTGGATTTCCATGTTTTGTGACTGACTCACAATTTTAACATTCATATAATGTACTTTTTGTTGTGTAAATCTATATAAGTGCCATCAGCCGTCAAACCTGACATCTGATGGCATGATGTAGACCTAGACTGCATGTATTAGGGCTCTTTGTGTTCGTGCCGTGGAACCTACTTAAACAAATTCCATTTGAAGAAATAAACACTGAAACAATAGACCTCTATTGAATGAACACCACTGAAAAGAATAAATCATTTCAAAGGATAACGTTCCTTTCCACCAAAAGGCAAACGGTAGTAATGATTTTGACCCACTGAAGAAATTAATCTGTTGATCTATCAATATTGTGTACAAACCAACTAGGAACGAAAGAAATCATTTAAAAAAATGAATTTAAAATACTTCTAAAGTTTGACGTGTATTCAAAAATCTGAGAGAAAGGTGAATGAGAGAATTTCTGACATCCTTAATGCAACTCCTTTTTTCCTAGTCCCCACAGTCAAATGTATGGCTAAAGCATAACCAGAAAATATGTTACATTTATAACTAAAAAACTGGCTTCACCAAATTACAGTTTTTTAAATGCATGAAAGCTGATAATTTATTGCATATGGTCAACAATCTAAAGATAATGGAATGGCAGTGGACAGGGAATTTAAGAACAATGGGCCCAGTGCAGCCAGTTATGTCCAGACTTCTTGAGCCTCACTGGCCTTGGAAGTTCATAAAACTTGTTTTCATGATGGGCTGACTTATGACAGGAGCAGAACCCACAGATTGTTTTTCTCAAGAAAGTCTGAGCATAGGTCTCAGGTCTCCAAACCATCTTCCCATTTAGATGGTAAATCCTGTGCCATCAGCAAGGCCAAATCCTGCTGAGCTCAGTGGCCAGGAATTGCAGGGCTGCTTCCGAGCATCCATGGTCCATAAGCAACAGTCAATGCAGCTCTAGCTCTTCCACTGGGAGGAGAAGGCGGGAGTGGGCAGCTGGATTTTCTCTGATGCTCCAAGACGGTAGTTTGTGGTTTTGGGGGGTGTATTTTAGATTTAAAAAATCACCCACGTTTGCCCCTTTCTGTGGGAAACCCCATCGGATGGGCCAGTGGAGAGTCAAACTTCGTGTGGTTCCTGTCACCGAACTTCCTCCAAATTCTTCTGTCAGTGGTATGGTGGAGGGGGGGTCCAGCTACAGGGAAGCAGTGGGTTCAGACCTCCAATACCATAAGTTCCTCCAACATCTGATGGAATAGGGCCATCTCTGTGGGCCCTATGTCTCAAGTTAGCTTGTGGGACTCTACTTTTCTGGCATGGTAGTGCCAGGGACTCTCCAGCAGACAACAGTACAAGGAAACCTCAACATGGAGGGGGATCTGCAGGAAAGTTAATATAGTTCTTCTTCGAGTGCTTGTTCATGTCAGTTCCAATCAGGTGTGTGTACGTGCACAGTAGCCCGAAGATTTTTCCCCTAGCAGCAACCATAGAGTTGGCCGGGGCGCCCCCTAGAGTTGCACCTTCGTGGCATCCAATATAGAACCCTGCACCCCATCAGTTACCTCTTACTGCCAGTGACGGTAGCTGGAACTTCCCCTTGCTCTTCTCCTGCTTCGGCAAGTGGATTAGTAGTACTCTATACGCTGTGCATAGTTAGTTTCCAAGTTAGTATAGTTAGTTTAATAGTTTTCCTTATAAGTTTTAGTTACGGGGGGTTCCTCCACCCCCCTCCCCCATTTCCTTCCCCATTTGTTACCAGGGAATGCCGCTATCCCTGGGCTTTAAGACTTGCCAAATCTGCGCTAAGCGCATGCCAAAAAGTGACCCCCACACCTCCTGCTTAAGGCGGCTTGGTGAGGGTCATTAGAAAGACCGCTGCAAGATCTGTCAGGAGTTCCGAACGAGAACCATCAAGGAGAGGGAGCAGCGTCTCAAAATCCTCCTGATGGAGGCAGCTCTCCGACCTCAGTGGGACCCAGGCACCGCGGACCCTGCTCTCAGCACGTTGTCTTTGGTGCAGAGCGCTCGGCGCTGTCTTCAAAGGACCCAGCGCTGAAGAAAGATGCCGGCAGGGATGCTAGGCACCGTCATGGGGCCTCTTGGGTTCTTCTGAGTCTTTGGCACCAGTCCGAATTTCTGGCGCATAAGAAAAGAGGTTCAGAAAGGAGTGGGGCTTGATGTCTAGTGAGATCATTTTCAGTTGCTGGAAAGGGGATTTATACCCATTAGAATCATGATTTTCTCACCAGTTGTAGATTCCATAAGGAATACAGAGGCTGGTTTCAGCAAGATCAGACCCAGGCCTGCCTATTTAAAAATCAAGAGGCAGCAGTAAGTGGCAACTGTACAACAAGGTAGCAAAGCCTAAAAGGAGTGACTGGGATATGTGTCTTGTTGTGGACGGGAATATGGTGGCAACATCACAGACATCAGCTTCTGCACTGTTCTGTCATTTCATGGTGGTCTTATTGGGCCAGTCACTGGTCACGCTAGCACTCAGAGCTAAAGAATAGTCAACGAAAGTGCATGTATTCAGTTGGGTATCACTGGAGAAAGCCAACTAATTGTTGTTGTTAATAATAATAACAGCACCCATCGTTCTTAGCTTTTTTCACCAAGAGCTCTCTAAACGTTGCACAAAGATAATTATTCCCATTTTGCAGACAGGGAAATTGATACACAGAGCAGTTAAGTGATTCTCCCAGTGTCACAGCATGAGTCAGCAGCAATGACAGGAACAGAACACCAGTGCCCTGATTACCTCATCCATGCTGCTTGCCACAGTTAGGGGCATGTATTCTTATATGAACTGAAGGTATTTGATATATACCCACCTGACATACAACAGAGTTTTATATATATATTTTATTGGTATCTCCTTTGTTGTTGCCTTTTTTTTTTTTTTTTTTTTTTAGATTTTTGGCCAAATTCTGCCCTCTCATATAGGTTCACTAAAGTAATTGAGAATTGTAGAGGGAGAATTTGTCCATTGCTGTGTTGTTTTCATTCCATCAAGAATCTAATGAAAATTAAATGGAAAAAATAAGGCTTGCTGTATTCTATTTTCAGAATGATGGATTGATAGATGGACAAGAGTCTTTCTTGCAGAATGAGGATTTCATGCATATAGACATAAAGGATACGGAGAGAGAATTTTTCCCTTATGGCATTGGAATGGTTTTGATAGTTGTCATTAAAATAGATCTGAAAATACCATTTGCTTTATATTTAAACCTTAAGTTTTTCAATAATAAAATGTGCTTATTATAACCCAATTCTATCAATCACTGAAATGAACAGCACATTTCAGTGGTGGGTTTATGCAGTAAATAAATGTTACTTTATGTCAGGAAGGTTTATTGGGTAGAACTCTTCCTTCTGAGCTAGGTTACGGGTTTAAGCATCACACCAAGGACCTGTGCTTCTATGGAATGTTGATTCTGCAGCTCAGCCTCCCACAGAAAATGGTGCAGCTGCTGCAGCATCCTTTGGATAGGCTGTGAAATCAGGGTTCCTTCTGTCCGAGGAGAAGTTAAAGATCCCATATTAGCCAGTCTTCTGTATTGCTTAAGGCTGTTTTTTAACCTGTTTCTGAGAGCCTTCTGCATGCAGCATTTGTCTAGAGTCACTGTAATATTTAACTGATTACTTTATTATGTGCTTTGAGGGCTTTCTTCTTCATCCACTGAAATATAGCCACCTTTGGGGTGGAAATGCAGCAGTCACTCTGTACCTGCAGCTAGCTCCGGGGAGCAGGAAGTGAAGAACTCTCCTAGATTCCCATTTACAGTTGACCGCAACCAGCTAACACATATTAAACATGGGTTGCCCTGACTACACTAAGTGCAAAGTCCTGCTCAACCTTCATCTATCTCACAAATTAAACCAGACCAACGTTAGGGAAAATTTAATTAAGGTTCCCCACATTTCTCCATCCTGCATGGTTCCTCTGCTCTCCCAACCTTCTCTTCTTCTTCCTCTTCTTGCTTCTGCTGGCAAGTCTTCTGCGAATGCAGAAAGGAGGCCCAACTGTCTGCTCCCCCTCTGCAGTAATAGGGCCCTATTTCTAGGGGATATAAGTTGACCTGTTCTTTTTCCCAGGGTCTTGGGTATTGAGAAGGCCAGAAAGGTGGGCTGTTAGTGGGGAAAGATCTGCTGTCTTTCACCCCAGAATCAGACCACAAGCTGATCAGCAGTTCCAGCCCTCCTGATCACACTTGCTGCATTGAGACAGATGGTCCTTTTAATTAGAATGGTTCCCTATTACTTGAGCTCTTAAATTCTAGTCGCTGGATAATAGAAAAAGTGCAGGTCACGGAGCATGGTCCTCATAAACTCACAGGTGAAAGCTTGTGCTCTTGCATTCTGTATTACTGTGGCCTACGAGTGCTATTTAAAAGTTGCCCCAAATAAATCATGTTAGGGTAGCCCAGACTAGAGGTCACAAGAGAAGAAGAAAAAAAGCCACACCTGACCATTGCTGAAACACGAGGTTCCATGTGCAACCTGTTATAAAAAAAACGAATTCCACGCTGAAAAACATATCGAGATATTTGGGCTTATCTCTTAGACAGACAGGGCTACTACTGCATAGATGACACCTTCCAGATGTTCTTCCCTCCTCAGAAATCAAATAGTTTTATCTAGTCTGTGCGTCAGCTTGCTGTCCCACATCCACGCTACAATTCTTTGTTCCTGGATGTACACGTTTACATCTAGACACATTAAAATGCATATTGTTTGCTTGTGCCCAGTTTACCAAGCAATCCAGATCGCTCTGTATCAGTGATTTGTCCTCCTCATTATTTACCACTCCTCCAGCTTTTGTGTTATCAGAAAACTTTATCAGTGATGATTTTATGTTTTCTTCCAGGTCACCAATAAAAATGTTAAATAGTATTGGGCCAAGAACTGATTCCTGCTGGATCCCACTGAAACACACCCATTCAATGACTAGTTCCTGGTTATGGTTACATTTTGAGACCTGTCTGTTAGCCAGCTTTTCATCTGTTTATTGTGTGCCATATTAGTTTTATATTGTTCTAGTTTTAAAATCAAAACGTCATGTTGGTACCAAGTCAAACGCCTTACAGAAGTCTAAGTATATTACATCAACACTACTACCATTATCAACCAAACTTGTACTCTTATAAAAAAAAGACATTAACTTAGTTTGACAGCATCTATTTTCCATACACCCATGTTGATTACCATTAATTATATTACTATCCTTTAATTCTTTCTTCCAGTCTTCAGAAACTTCCCTGGTGCTCCAAGAGTTACTGAAAATCCACATTAATGGTCCACTGAGCTCATCAGTCAGCTCATTTAAAATTCTTGGATGCAAGTTATCCAGACCTGCTGATTTAAAAATACCTATCTTTAGTAGTTGCTGTTTAACATCCTCCTGAGATATTGATGGAATGGAAATAGTGTTATCCTATGATATGACTATTTTATCTGTTTTTCCCAAATACAGAACAGAAATATTTATTGAACACTTCTTCCTTTTTTGCATTATTATTATATTTATTGGAAACCAGTCACTGCGGTATCTAGGTGCAAGTGAAAAGCTAAATAAATATTTTCCCTTACAAGATTGAAAGGAAGAAAACTGTGTCTTACCAAACTACAGATATATCTGTTTGTGAAAGATGATTTGGTTCTTGGAGATGGAGTACATGCAGCACACCTGAAATGGATGCTTGATTTAGTAGAGTATATGAAAGGCCAGTGAAAATCATAGAAAACCCCACAGAAGGGATAATCCTTACCTTTGTGAATCCAGGTGGGGAGCGGGATTGTTAATTAAAAAAAAAAAAGAAATATGGGATCTTAATAAACCAAGGGGCAGTGGTTTTTTTGGTCTCTCAATGCACAGTTATGGGTTATGTAAGAATAAGGTGATCAGTTTAGTTCAGGAAGGGAGTTGAGGAACTACAAAACTTTTCAGAAATGAAACAACAAAAGTTAGATTGACTTCAAGCCTTCAGCATGTGTCTAAAGCCGGTGTTTCTCAGACATGAAGCTGTTGTATTGCTAAAGTGTCACTGTTTGTACTTGTGCTGTTTGTGACATGATGCTTGTGATGTCACCGAGTGTTTGTCTATGAAGTGAACCTGAGCATAATACAGTGTTAACATGACAAAGTGAGATGGAATGCCAACAGCTAAAGAGAAACATATGATTGCTGGATCAAATACCTGCTCTGCCCCAGTATCTAATTGGAGAGAAGCTGGGATGTGAAGACAGGGTGAACAGTAAGAAAAGGGAAAAAAATTGGCACGTCTTTTGTTGTAATTTAATCCTCCCCTCCCTATTATGCCCAGAAACCATCTGCAAACTTTTCAATCAGTGTTTAGGATACAGTGAATTTTATCATAATTTTGTCAACCAGAACCATATGTGCTCTTTCTATTGAAGACATGGAATAACAAAATTGTATTTGTTCAGACCACAAGGCAGGTAATAAATAACTGTGGATGCAATGCTGCAACTTAAGGTTCTTCAAAAGCAGTACTAAATATTACCAAAAAATTTAATTTGAGAGGCAGACTAAACTTCTGAAGAGAAAACCATCTGAGAGAGACCTTGTGGCTCAATAACTTTTCCTTTCCTGTTTAGACCATTTCTAATTCAGTGTCCTGAGGCCATAGTAAAATGGGATCCTCTACAAATGGCCCTCATACTCATGTGGCCCTCGTACTCATGCACACACAAACTGCAGGTAATAGTTATTGCTGTGTTCCTGATGAACAAGAATTTTCAGACATTATTGCACTTAGCCATGTTAATTCAGTGCTGGACACCACTTTGGGAAGATTTGAATCCCTGGGGTGAAAAGATTAAATGGAGATTATAGTAATTTAGGACACATTTCCTCCTAATTCTCCAGCCATGAAATAACTTTCCTCACTGGTACTAGACAGGCTAATCTCTCCGACGTGACAAAGTACTGCCAGAGCCATGCAAAGATCTTCACTCTAGATCATTGAAAGAGTACTGGGTTTTGATAGGCTTTGGCAACAGGCCAATTTCTACTTGTCCTAAAAATGCCCAGCCAAAGCCTAAGCATACAGTAGTTGAACAAAGGATCTTAGAGATTTGGGTTCTTTTACTGAGTAGGTTACATCACCTTTTTGGAATGGTATATACTACATTCAAGTCTCTCTGCTTTAAGAGCTCACAACCTTGTCCTGTAGAAACAATGAATGATAGCAAAAATGATTTTGTGATTTTAAAATATATATATATATATTTATTTATTGGCAGTTAGGTGTTTTATTTTTTTAAGTTTATTAATATTGTGATTGTAACATCAGAACCAAAGAGAGAGAAACTCTTATTTTAATTAAATCTTTGATCACATAAATGTTCTCAGACGTACTGCACCAGGAAAAGTGCTTCAAATGTTACCAGCCGTTTTAAATCTATTTTGTTGTTTTTTCATTTCTATTTTTGCTGCAAAATATATATTTACATGTGTATCAAGATAGAAGGCAGCCTGTCCCACTTCTCCATCTACTGTGGAGCTCCAGGAAATCCTGTTAATAAGAAAACAAAGTCATAAAGGGTCAATTCATCTCAGAAGAGATGGGTTACAGGTGTTAGTTAAAAGAACAGATACAGGTTAAAAGAAACAACAGGAAACAAGCAAAAAGGGAAGGAAGAAAATCAGAGTGGAGGGAAGAGAGGGATAGAGAGAAACGTAAATATGGGTGAAGAAATGAGAGAAGGACTAGGGTATGGTGTAGGTAATTACTTAATGACAACAGCTGATTTAGAGACTAATTATTGAGGGCTTTATACTGTGTTTTATATACTGTGACAGGGTAGGGCCAGATGGCTACAGGAGAGTGATAGAAAGCAGATATATTAGCCCCAGGTTAAGCAGATCCCTTTTCCCTGGGTAAGGTAACAGGGGCAGTTCCAGAACAATCAGGAACTTGCTGGAACCAATTAAGGCAGACAGGCTAATTAGGGCACCTGGAGCCAATTAAGAAGCTGCTAGGACCTCCCTTCAGTTAGGGAGGGGCGTGCAAGGAGCTGAGAGTGAGAGGGTGTGCTGCTGGAGGACTGAGGAGTACAAACGCTATCTGGCATCAGGAGGAAGGTCCTGTGGTGAGGATACAGAAGGTGTTGGGAGGAGGCCATGGGGAAGTAGCCCAGGGAGTTGTAGCTGTCACACAGGTGTTACACGAAACACTGTAGACAGCTGTGATCCACAGGGTCCTGGGCTGGAACCCGGAGTAGAGGACAGGCCCAGGTTCCTCTCATGCCCCCAACTCCCTACTGGATACAGGAGGTGTTGACCTGGACTGTGGGTCCCACCAGAGGGGAAGGTCCCTGACCTGTCCCCCGACCCACTAGGTGGACCAGCTGAGACTGCGGTGATTGTTCTCCTCCCTTTCCCCCATGCTGGACAGTGGTGAGGGTAGCTGAATGAACGGCAGGTTTGAGCCACTAGCAAATGTGGCCAAACTGAGGGCTGCCCTGAATCTCTGAGGCGAGCAAATCCGCCAATAAGCGCAGGACCCACCAAGGCAGAGGAGGAACTTTGTCACAATACATATGTAAAATAAAGGTCATGGCAGGTGATACAATAGGGAAAGTAGTAAGAGTAACTCCTAAATATCAAATTACACACATGCATAGATGTTTGCAGGATTGAGGGCTGGGATTTGACAATCATTTAACTCAGTGAAGTGACACTAGGGTTCATTTATTGCCTTTAGAGTATGAAAGCTGGCTGTCTTAGTGAAGCAATCAGTTGCTAATGTTGACTAGGTAGATTTAATACTTGTCTTCAGCGTACTGTGTCAGAAGTAAGTGTGTGGTGTGTAGGAGCAGTAAAGAGGATTTGGGAGCTCATCACCAGGAGCATGGCTTTACCAATACACAGTGCATAGAGTTAAGCATATGCACAAGTCATTGCAGAATAAGGTAGATATTGATGAAGATGGCTCTTATATCACACAATTAAGATGTTACTTCTGACCTACTGTGCAAAGCAACGCTGAAACCTGCTGATCTATATGTCTCTGTTTCTATAAGAGAAATTTGTGTTACACAAAATCAGAGGGAATGTGTTTTAAATATCATTTTATTCTTATTTTAGTTGAACAGGTACTTAAGAGAACAAGTTAATTTGTGGAGCCTATATTTTGCTGATTGGCAAACAGAAATATTTCAAGATGAGATTGATTCTTTTATTCCATTAAGAAAAGGAATACTTGTGCCACTTTAGAGACTAACCAATTTATTTGAGCATAAGCTCACTCTGTAGCTCACGAAAGCTTATGCTCAAATAAATTGGTTAGTCTCTCAGGTGCCACAAGTACTCCTTTTCTTTTTGCGAATACAGACTAACACGGCTGTTACTCTGAAACCTGTCATTATTCCATTAACTCTATTTTCCCATCTATCTATGCATTGCAACAGACAATTTAATATACACTTAAATAGAATTTAACAAATATGATTTAAAATGATGTGTATTGTGGTTCTAGGCCCAATACTATTCAATATTTTTATAAATGATCTAGAAGTAAATATAAAATCACTGCTGATAAAATTTTCAGATGACATTAAGATCGGTGGAGTGGTAAATACTGATGAGGACAGGCCAGGGATCGCTTGGTAAGATGGGCCTATTGAAACAAAATGCATTTTAGTACATCCAGATGCAAGATCATCCATCTAGGAACAAGGAACGCAGGCCATCCCTACAAACTGGGGGACTGTATCCCGGAAAGCAGTGTAAGAGCCATAGTGGACAAGCAACTGAATATGAGCATCCAGTGAGATACTGTGGCAAAAGGGGCTAATGGGATCCTAAAATGAATGAATAGGGTAAGTAAGTAGGAGTAGGGAGGGCTGGAAAAATGCTTTATGTTGAGAATTAAGGAGCTCAATCTGTTTCTCTTAAAAAGAAGATTGAGAGGACTTGATTACATCGTATAAGTACTTTCACACGGAGAAAATACAGGGTACTGAAGGGCTCTTTAGCGGAGAAGGGCAGAACAAGAACTTAACTTAAAACTGGACAAATTGCAATTAGAAATAAGCGCAAACGTTGAACAGTGAGGTGATCACTGGACCAGACTCCCAAAGAAAGTGGTGGATTCTCCATCTCTTAATGTCTTCAAATCAAGACTGGATGGCTTTCTGGAAATAGCTTTAGTCAAATGCAAGCTATTGGGCTCAATATAGGAGCAATTGGGTGAAATTCTAATGCTTGTGTTATACAGGATGTCAAGCTAGATAATCTAATGGTACCTTCTGGCCTGAAAATGTATGACTGAATGACTAAATAAACATGCATTGTCATGTAAATATATATTATACAACGGGTTTGTATTTACTCGTATATACAAAAGTAATTACTAGCATTTTAAGTATTTCAGGAATGTCTCATAAAGCGTATTTAGTAGAGTGACTCCACCAGTGAAGTGCTCTGTGATCTTGGCCAACTCACTTTACCTCTTTGCCTTTTACCCACACGCAAAATGCGGATAATGTTACATTCCTTCGTATAGCACTTTGAGATCCACTGATGAAAAGCTTTAGATAAGAGATCAGTATTATTCATGTTATTTTATTTTTGTTCTATTTTTACCTTAATAAGACACATCTTCATTACAAGAAAATATGGCCAGTACTGTTGTGCTCATCTGTTGGTTAGTATTCTCCTGTATTGGGTTCAGTGTTGTTGTCCCCACAAATAAGAAATCACAGTCCTTGGCATGAAGAGTTTATTATATAAAATAAGATTTGAGATTATAAATGTGTATAACTTATTTCAGGTTATACATGTTTATAACATCAAACTTGACAAAGAAAACAAAGCGTCAAAGGTGCCTTAGTGAACCTCATCAATTGAGGGTAACTGTATGTTAAATAGAAAAGAAAAAAGACATGTCCTGTGGGGTAGCGCCAGCTTTGATAGGCCACATGGGACGATTTCACATAAAGCCAAACTGCCTGGGGAAAGATTGACGCAGTGGGGAGGGGAGGGACAGTGGTTTCAGGCAGGGAGTAAGGTAACTGCTCAGATGGAGGAGGGTGTTTACAATCACATTGGGCAATCTTCTCTGCTGGGACTAGAGTGAATGGTGACATAATGCAAGTGCTGTTACTAGGGGGAAAATATTCTTGCAGAACAGGGACAGTCCTCTGTGGTTGAGTATCCAGGGAAGAACCATGCAACTCCCCATGCTGTTTTTACTATTAATAGTGTATTTTATTTATTTATATTATAGGAGTACCCAAAGGCTCCAATCAGGCTACAACCCTGTTATGCTAGGTGGTGTACAAATACATAGGAAGACACAATTCCTGCCTTGAAGAGTTCCCAATCTAAAAGACGTAAAAACAGATGAAGAGTGGGAAAGGACATACAGTATTTTGTCTGTGTAGTGTCTAATAATAATAATAATACTTTTGCTCTTTGTAGGGCCTTTCTGCTAAGGCTCCCAGTGATTTTGACAATCAATTGAGCTGTTGTGAGGTAGATAAGTATTATTGTCCCCATTTTATGGAGGGAACAACTGAGGTACAGAAGGATTATGGTCCCGATCCTGCAATGTAAGCAGGAACATGGGTCCACCTGGGCACAAAGCCCCACTGAAGACAGTGTAAATGTCTATGCGCAACATATGACCAGATAGTTCTAGAGTGAGTTATCAAGGTCATAGAAAAAGAGTGTGATCGAGCCAGGATTAGAACCCAGCTATCCTAACTCAGTTATGAGCTTGGACTATTAGATAAAACTTTTATTTCAACCAGATTTCTCACGGTGGCTTGTGTAAATCCCAGTTTAAAATGGAATAATGTAAGTGAACTCTCTGTTAGTAAGCCACTGAAAAGGGGAAATATTCTAAGTTGAGCGAGGCTCTGAGCTCCATGAGTGCGAGTCAGTTGATGCAGGCTGAGACATGGTGCCGTGGATCTTTTGTGGCAGTACAGACATACCCTGGGTGTCTCTACCTGTTCTTGGTTCTCTTGCTCTCATTTGTGCCCTTTGATGGGCCTGCTGATTGTACTGCTTTTCAGTATTCTGGCTTATTCCCCATAGTGTAACATACACTCCTTAAATTGCAGAGGATAAAGTATCCATCTCTCCATTTTGCTAAGGTTAGTTATTCTTGTGGGAACGGAGGGAAGGAAATCTTGCTTACTGAGATTCATAGATTTTAAGGCCACCAGGGGCCATTATGACCATCTGATCTGACCTGCTGTGTAATATGCCTAGTAATTCTTGTATCTCAGCCAATAACTTTGGGGTGAGCTATAGTATATATTTCAGAAAGACATCTATCCAATCTTGATGTAAAGACTTTAGCTGATGAAGACTCCACCATATTGCTTGGTAAATTGTTCCAATGGTTAATTACCCTTGCTGTTAAAAAAAAAAATCGTGCCTTATTTCCAGTTTGAATTTGT
The DNA here is from genome assembly GCF_965152275.1 of Natator depressus. Lineage (NCBI taxonomy): Eukaryota > Metazoa > Chordata > Testudines > Cheloniidae > Natator > Natator depressus. Next base: position 41,546,765 of record NC_134245.1, read on the forward strand.
CTAGCTCAACTTCCAGCCATTGGTTATTGTTATGCCATTCTCACTACATTGAAGAGCCTTCTACTGTCAAATTTCTGTTGCCCTTGTAAACTATCTTACAGTTTATATAGACTGTGTATTATTTGTATTATTAAAGCTTGTAGGAGCCCCAGTCATGGACCAGAACCCCGTTGTGCTAGGCACTGTACAAACACAGAACAAAAAGACACTCCCCCACCCGAAAGAACTTGTTTTCTAAGTATAAGATAAGAGATGACAGATGGATACAGACTGGTGGGAGAGTACTAGCTAACCATGAGGCAGTATTGGTCATCATGATAGGCTGTGGTCTCATCATCCCAGCAGCCAACCACTGGGAGAATGGTGGGAAATGGAGGCTGGCATCATGGGCCAGTTGGTGTCGACCTTTTGATACTGAATGTGAGATGACAGGAAGATTGGGATGGGCTGTGAAGGGTCTGAAATGTGAAGACAAGAAGCTTATCTTTGAGGTGATATAGAAGAGGGAGCCAGTGGAGAGATGCAAAGAGAGGGGTGACATGGTCAAAGGGATGGGCTAGAAAAATGATCTTTGCAGCATCCTGAATGGACATAGTCAGGGCAAACCTGCATTTGTCAAGGCTAGAGAAAAAGATGTTGCAGAAACTCAGACATGAGATAATAAGAGCTAGGACAAGAGTTTTAGTTCTGTGGATGGACAGGAAAGGCTGTATCTTAGAGACGTTACACAGGAAAAACTTGTAAGACTTAGACAGAGCCTGGGTGCAAGGACCTAGAGAGAAGTCTAAGTTGAAGAGGACATCCCGGTTATGGGCCTGAGTGACAGGCACAATGATGGTGTTGTCTGTGGTGATTGAGAAAGCAAGTAGCAGGAAGGGTTTTTTGGGAGGAAGATTGAGATCCTTTTTAGCTTTGCTGAGCTTCAGCTGATGGCTAGATTTCCACAAGTGGTTGTCAAAGAGACAGGCTGAGATTTTAGTTTGGACAGAAGGAGACGGGTTTGGAGTACAGAGGCAGATCGCTGAGTTGTCTTCATAGAGATGGTGGTGGATTGTTTGCCAAATTGTGGTTCTTCTGTGACAAGGTGTACCCTCAGACAACCCTCTTAGATTTTTCAGTCAATAGGATTCTTGTGGTTCCCTCCACAACTAAATTCATCGATTTTTAAGGCCAGAAGGGACAACTGTGTTTGTCTGACCTCCTGCATATCACAGGCCATACAATTCCCCTGTATTAATTCCTGTTTCATGTCTAGTAGCTATATTTGAACTACAGTATATCTTTTAGAAAAACATCCAATCTAGATTTTAAAAATTTGGTAAGTTGTTCCAATGGTTAAGTTGTCCCAGGCATTGGTTCTTGTTATACATTTGTCTGCTAGATGGAAGAGCTGCCTTTTATCAAATTTCTGTATCCCCAAGTAGATACTTATATCCTTTGATCAAGTCACCCCTTAAACTTCTCTTTGACAATCTAAATCGATTGAGCTCCTTGAGGCTTTCACAGGAGGCATGTTATCCAATCTTTTAATCATTCTTGTAGCTCTTCTCTGATCCCATCAAAAAAGATAATCAAGTTAGTTTGACTAGCTCTGTTTTTCATAAAGTCATGTTGATTGGCATTAATTATATTAATCTCCTTTAATTCTTTATCCCATATCAGCCCTTCCATTATTTTGCCCAAGATTGATGTCCAGCTGACATGCCCATTTAACCTTTTAAAATGTTGGCACAATATTCACTTTTTTCTAGTCCTCTGGAACTTCACCAGTGTTCCAGGACGTATTGAAAATCAACATTAACAGTCCTGAGAGCTCTATGGCCAACTCTTTCAAAACTCTTGAATGCAAGTTATCTGGACTTGTTGATTTAAAATATCTAACTTTAGTAGCTGCTGTTTAACATCCTCTTTTACCATTATTATATGATATGAATATATCATCTGCTTTTGTCCTTCTCCTCCTGCTTTAAAACCTGGTGGAGATGAACATGCTGAATGAGGTGGGTGGATCCTATTAGGATTTCTTTTTCAGCTTACTTAGCAGAGTAAAACTACCCTTGAATCCTGCATCTGACTTCCGATATGGTTGCTATACTGAAAAAAACCCCACCTTTCTAGTGGCACTCACTGTATGAGTTCATTGACATGTGATTTACATGGAAAACAAGTGGGTCCAGGTGACTTTTGGGAAATGGCAGGTATCTGATCTAGGCATTTGTAAGGCACCTTTCACTATAGTACCTAGCACCAAACACCAATGGAAGAAATGCATCCTTTTTTGTCCACAAAAAACTTTGTTCTCCAGCCATTCTTTGATTCACCTGAATGTTACTTAAAAGGACATTTTTTGTGCCTCCTTCTCCATGAGAGAATGAAAGATGATGCTAGGTCTCTTGATTTTACAATATATACTCTATTCTTTATGAAATGCTAGATGTTCTAGCCTAGAAGCAGAGCCTAAAATCACATCAGCATTTCAGCCCTAGATATTTTTGGTGGATTGAAGGTGGAGGGTACAGGTTTTCTGCCTTTCAGTGAAAATTACACATTTGTATCTCTGCAGACAGTAAAGTTAACCATTAACGTTCAGGTAACGGATGCCCTTGCTCCTTCCTCCCTTTTGAATATAGAATGAGGGATTCCTGGGTAACTACATTTTTTGTAAATATTTGAACTTTCAGAGTCCATAACTTATTTTTTCTAGCTCACCCTTTTCTCAGTCTCTTTGTCTAATCTATAGATTCAAGCAGTGGCTCTTTTAAAAATAATTTTAGTTTTTCATCTGATCATTCAGAAGTGCAGAAACGATGAAAATGCCACCAAATGTGTGACACCGAACCGTGAGCTGAATGGAAACTTCCAAGAAGCCTGCTTTTAACAGAGATTACTGTGTTCTAGCAAACAGAAACCACTGCTAAAGCACTGAAATCATTCCAAGAGACTATAGCTACTTTTCAGGTGTAGGTGCCAATAAATACAAGGGACCTATTCTCAACATGTTTTTAAGGAAAAAATGTGATTACAGTTGCCTCAATTTGGAAGCTAGAATTTTTAAAAAGCACCTTCTAGATTCAAGCAATGTAGTGAAATTCCATCAGGGAAGTTCCTCTGTGCAAGAATGGCGAGTGGTGCTAATGGGGTAAGGGCTGGGAGGGGAGGCTTAGTTGAAGAAAGTGCTACTTAAAGTAAATGCTAATGATTAAAAATGTTATTCCTTCTGTGCTTTTAGGGAAAAAATAAAGTTAAAGTAATAAAGGCTTCCAGCCTGTACCTCATCTCCAGTCACTCCAGTGAAATCCCCAAGAGTGCATCCAGGCTCTCCTCTCCCCCTCTTTAAAAATGGTGGACCTGGAACCACTTACAAGAGAGGTTTAATAAGAGGGAAATGTGTTTTATATTTTGTATCTTGTTAAGTGAAAAAAGATGGATTCTCACAAGTAGTCTCCTGGTGCAGATTTGAGTGGTCTGTGCATGCAAATGTTATGATGCTTCGTCTGTTAGCATCCCCATTCTGGTCCCCCTTGGCCACTTAAAATCCCACCCCTCCTAGAGTCAGCAGAGATGAAATTACTTCATTTGTAGAATGGATCTGCAGATCTTGGAAACTTGTTTCTATCTGATTTGCTAATAATTCACTCCTCATTTGATTTTTTTAAAAAAGTCTTAGTGTACATCTCATCTTTCCCAGGGAGGCAGGGGTTGTTTCACGGGGCTGAGGAGTACAACTGAAAGCAAGGAAAAAAATTAGTAAAGATCTACATACAAATTTGCACATGTATTAAAAGACAAGAAAATACTTTGCATCTGCAAAGCAGTAGTAACATTTTAATTTAAATTCCTGACGGTTAGTAAATCTGCTAGAAAAATGTAACTTTAAAAAATATACAGTATGTTATGAATGTGAATCTTGCACAACAACACACATTCCCTTTCTGATCATCTTTTTTATGACCTTTTGGTGTAAGATTGTGCTATGCTTACTGTCTGCTTTCACTATTCAGTGTTGAGGAAACACATTATATCTGTCTTTGATCCAGAGATCTGAATTGCTAAAACTGATGGCCACAATTAAAGACAGTCCTGTTGAAAACCTGACCTCTGTCTGCTCTCAACTTCATGTAAACTTTTCAATATGGATGTAATTTGGTATTAAATTACCCATGCTTTATTGCTTTTTAGCACAGCTCTGTCCTGTTGCCTTTTAAAGATGTAAAGGCTAACATAAAAGAAAAATTGCAGTGTATCTGCTTAATTATGTAATTATATACTTTTTTTCCCTACATTTAGAAACCTTTTTGTGTACTTTATGCATCTATAGAAAAGCCAGTAATACTTGAAAAGAAGAATTTTCCAGTATTCTCAGAGCATGTTCAGCACAAAATGTGTTACTCCAGTTAACTGTTGTGATACTGGCCTTAAGAGGTTATGCTGGATTCATTCTTGTGGCAAGGTTATTTAATATGTTCGTTTGGTTATTCTACAGACTTTAAAGATACCATCACCACTTGATTTTTCTCTGTCAGGTCTTGTGCCCCCAGTGTGAATCAGAACAGACCTCCACTAGCTTTAAGATATTTCAATTCTCTGAGATTGAAATACTTATTGGCCAATGTATGAGACCCTTCCCCCCACAAACACCCATTATCTTCTGTCAGCTGTTGCTGTGCGTCTGCCCACATCTTCCCAATCTGTTCTTCAGTCTGGTCAGTGAAGGATCTACCTGCAGGAGAATCATCTGGACCTTCAGTGTCCTCTATTTTGGCTCATTCAATCTGTAGCCTAATTCTTTGGGTATCCTTCACTGTAGACCTCCTTTTCAGTCATCTCCTTAATAAAAATAGTTAATGTTTGAGCTGTGATGCCTTTTCAATTCTATGGATTACTTGATCCTGAAACACTAAATTTGCTTGTCTCTGTGCCCATTATGTATGAAGTGGCACATTTAATAGAGGGAAAAAAATTACATCTGAAAAACAGTGGTAAAATGGCTCCCATCTGCTCATTGGGTTAGGGTGCTCTTAGTCTTTTTCAGGGACTCTGAATGTTCTTGGGTCCCTTTTCCAGTTTGATGCTCTGGCACAGTTGTTCATTGCTTTGCAGGCTCTTCAGCATTGTCTTGGGCTATTTCACGGACATCCTTCTCCACAAGCTTGACGAGGAATATAGGCCTTTGAAAGTCTGCCAAACCTTTTGGGTCCTTGGACACCAGTACCTTGGCAAATGCTGTCACAAAGAGGGTTATGTCTAAATGGCTGTGTGTTTGCATCTCTTATTGTTATGAGGTGATCGGCTTCCAATCAAAGACTTGTGTTGCTGTTTGCTTTATACAGGGCAAAGCAGCTTCCACTGCAAAGCTCTAGGATTTTAAATCTTGGAGGTAGATAAGATACTTCTACATGTGTGTAAAAAGCACTGGTGCTGGGTGTGACAGAGTAGGGTATGTCTGCATGCAGTTGTGCACCATTTTGTACTGGTACCTCCATTTTGTGTAATGTCCTGAACATGTCCAATCCTGCCTAAAGTAAGTCTATTATGATGGTGCATCTCTGACAGTTACCCTGCCCAGGAAGATCACTGAGAAGCTATTACAGAGCAATCTAGGACCTTTGGCTTTGCTTCTCTCCCAACTCCTGGTCCAGCCCCACAGCGCAATGGATATTCTACTTAGTGGCATCAGCACAGCTGGTAGATCTGTTCTTTCTCAGCCAGAGCGCATGGCAAAAGGAGAGAGATTGTATTTAAGGGCGGGTTGCTACTCTAAGTAGGAGGTAGCCCATCTCCACATGCAAGCAGGACTGACTGGAGAGAGGGAGAGAAGGCCAGAGGGACTATGTCCAGCCTGATATGCTGAGAAACCTCGGACTCACAGAAGGGTAAGATCAGAAAAGGGGAGGGTGCATCTCATGACTTTTGTTAGTTTGGTCTAGTACGGGTTAAGAGTAATGTGACTGTGGGGGGTGGGGGGGACTGGGAGATCAGAGCACTGTTTTCAGGGATCTGGGCTGGCTGGACTGCATGGTCCCATGTCCCAAAAAAGGGCTTAGACTAGTGGTCTAAGCCTGGGAGGGTGCCTTACTTAGATAAGAACGGCTTTACAGGGTCACACCAATGGCCCATCCAGCCCAGTATCCTGTTGTCCGACGGCAGTCAATGTCAGATCCTTCAGAGGGGAATGAACAGAACAGTAATTGTCACGTGAGCTATCCCCTGTCGACCAGTCCCAGCATCTGGCAGTGAGAGGTTTAGGGACATTCAGAGCATGGGGTTGCATCCCTGACCATTTTGGCTAATAGCCATTGATGGACCTATCCTCCAGGAACGTATCTAATTCTTTTTGAACACCGTTATAGTTTTGGCCTTCGTCCCCTGCTAACAAGTTCCATGGGTTAACTGCGCATTGTCTGAAGAAGTACTCTCTTATGTTTGTTTTAAACCTCCTGCCTATTAATTTCACCGGGTGACCCCTCTTCACTTTCTCCACCCCAGTCATGACTGTATAGACCTCTACAATATCCCCCCTCAGTCATCTCTTTTCCAGGGTGAACCGTCCCAGTCTCTTTAATCTCTTCTGACATGGAAGCTGTTCCAAACCCTTAATCATTTTTGTTGTCCTTTTTTTTACCTTTTCCATTTTTAATGTATCTTTTTTGAGACGGGACAACCAGAACTGCATGCAGTATTCAAGGTGTGGATATTCATGGATTTACGTAATAGCATTATGATATTTTCTGTTTTATAATCTATCCCATTCCTAATACTTCCTAACATTCTGGTCACTTTTTTGACTGTCGCTGCACATTGAGTGGATGTGTTCAGAGAACTATCCACGATGACTCCAAGATTTCTTTTTTGAGTGGTAACAGCTAATTTAGACCCCATCATTTTATATGTATAGTTGGGATTATATTTCCAGTGTGCATTACTTTGCATTTATCAACACGGAATTTCATCTGCTATTTTGTTGCCCAGTCACCAAGTTCTATGAGGTCTCTTTGTAACTCTTCACAGTCTGCCTTGGACTCATCAGGGAGAAAGCCCTGGGACCACAGACATTTATTTTTATAATTTCCCTTCTGTCATTCCTGTTGTCAGTCCTGTGCACTGAATGAAGCAGGGGTCCTGTGGGAAAACATAGGAGATGATCATGGAACTGAAGATTGTATCATAATGCATACTCACAGGTAGGCAGAAGTAAAGGTGCATAGGCAACCTAAATTGTGGCATTTTCTAATTTTTACATGAATCTTACAGACCCAGAGCTAGACTCAACCCAGACTCAGTTGGTTTAGAAGCACATGGGACCCAGCATTTGGGTCCACTCGCAACAGACTGGTTACCATCCAGAGGAGCACTGGGTCATCTTGTGACTGTTGGATTCATCATCAAGGGAAGAATGTCAGTTCAGACTCTGCGTTGCAGAAGTAATTTCTGAAGTAGGGTGCCTACGCTCTCTGGACCCTGTAGAGTTTTGTGGTTTATAGAAGCTGGCCATTTATTTAAACTTTTCACTGTTAGGTGGAAACATAGAAGCATAGGGTTAGAAGGGACCACAGAGGTCATCTAGTCTAAACCCCTGCCAAGATGCAGGATTTGTTTCGTCTAAACCATCCAAGACAGATGGCTGTCCAGTCTCCTTTTGAAAACATCCAGTGAAGAAGCTTCCACAACCTCCCTAGGCCTCTGTTCCACTATCCTTCTGTTCTTGCAGTTATGAGTTTTTTCGTGAGATTTAATCTAAATCTGCTCTGCATCCTTTAGGCTGTGTTGGTTTATACTTAATATGCTTAAGTTAAAGAATACCCTTTGGGTTGCAAAATCAAGCACTCAAAATTTAGGAAATGCCACAATTTAGGTTGCCTGTGCATGTTTACTTCTGCCTACCTGTGCATTATGATACAATCTTCAGTTTCATGATCATCTCCTATTTTATCCACAGGATCCCTGCATCATTCAGTGCACAGGACTGACAACATGAATGACAGAAGGGAAATTATAATTTTCAAGTTGGTCTTAGTCAAACCTGAACAGAATTTCATGGAATTCTCCCTGCTGAATTTCAAAGGTCTGGTGCAAATAATGCATGTGTTAGAGCTTCTCAAAAGAAGATTGCAGGATTCTTATTTAAATTATTATTAATAATAGTAATCCTAAAATATTATACTATCATTATAAATTAATGGTACATCCTATATTCAGTTTGTCACCCCATCTCAAAAAGGATATAGCAAAAGGAAGTGGTTTATAAACAAGTGACAAAAATGATTAGCAACCTAGAAAGCCTTCTATATGAAGAAAGACAGAAAAGAGTGGAGCTGTTAAATTTAAAAGGTATTACAAGGTAAACAAAATAGTGAATGGGAAGGAGAAGGTAAATTGGTAGTTTCCATTTACCTTTTCTCACACTACCAGAACAAGGGAATATTCAGTGAAAATGAAAGACAGAAAATTTAAAACTTGGTAATGGGAAATATTTGTTGTATAATTGTGGAACTCATTGCCACAAAATATTATTGAGGCCAGCAGCTTACTGAATGAACAGTTGTTTTACATTAGGATAACATTTTTTTAGAAGGAATATAAAGCCTCATTCTTCAAGGCATGAGACAAAGCTTCCTAGCAGAGCAGGTTATTCCATAATTGGCCTCTAAGGGGTCCCTTGCATCTTCCTCTAGTACTGTCCACTGTTGGAGATAGACACTAAATAGACCACTGATCTGATCCAGAGAGGCAATTCCTAAGTTAGTCTGTTACAGTGTTTTTTCTTCTCATTATTTTTGGGGCATCTTCCTCCTTTATATCCTATGAACAGTATTGTAAACACTTGATTTTTTTATAGGAACAGTAAAACCATTTTGATGTACAGTTACTGTTGTAATGATCTAAGAGGCTGGATAAAATAGAAGCAAATTTTCATTTCTAGAAACACGTGATGAGAGAACTGTGTATGAATTGTAGTTGTCTGTGCGCTTTCTCTTGTTAAATATACTGTGGAAAGATTTTTTAGTAGAACTATGCAGGCACCCCTGTGGATAAATCAACCGATACAAAAACAGTCAAGAAAAGTAAAATGTGATTCATTAGCAGGCCTAAAATATAAAATAAGGTAAAAATGTTATTTAAAAATGTACCCACAAGATGTAGCAATAAGAGAACAGTTCAAAGTGCTCACAACCCAACCTTTCTGTACCTACTGCCTTTCCTGGTTCAGACGTGCGTTATTTTCATTCTCTGTTTCTTCCAAAACAAATGCAGCTTTACCCAACTAATAATTTATCTATAGCTATTCTGTAAAAATTGCAACCACCAGAAAACACATGCTGCATGGGATTTTATTGACTTCCATGCAAATATATAATTCTAGACTATCAAGAAAATGATGGAAATAGGTTATATACCATGTCTAGTTTTATTTATATATTTATTTTTGTAGAGATTCATTTTATGGACTGCAAATACTTTACAATAAAAGCAAAAACAAACAAATCAAAATCTAGCTACAGGTGTAGTATTTTTTCCCCTAAGCTCATGTTTGAATAAAGGTTCATCATTTTTTTTGTTCAGCCATGCATCATCCAACTCCCTGCTGTTGCATATATTTATTACTAGTACTTTATCTTTACAGATATATTGCAGGCATACAGGAACATATAAAATGTATGGACAGGTATCAAGAAGCAATATGCAACTGTGACAAGTTGAATAATACATTTATCTCCCTTATTGAGACCCAGGTAAGTTATGTATCTCCCAGGAGAGTGAAATCATGAATGAGTTAGTGTAGGAAGGTACTTCTTAATATTTCACGTTATCATCAATGTTTTTTATTTTGTTTGCTAAAATTAAAGGTCCAGTGTTATTTGAGTAATTTGGAAGCTGAAATGTCTAGTATTCTAGATAAGAGGAGGTTTTTATTTAGCTTTTGGAATGGAGCTTTTGGAACTTTAACACCCGTGAGTTTCTGTTTGCTATTTTGATTAACATCAAAATCTAGAAGTAATTCTCCTGTAGGACAGGGCTCCTTGTATCTTAAAATACTGATGTCCAGTGAAACTTGTAAAGTACCATTATCTGCATTTTACACATGGGGAACTGTGGCATAGAGCTTGAGTGATCTGATACACATCTCTTTGAGTGACCAATTAAATTGGGGTGTCCTATCAAAAGAGGAAGAGGAAGAGAAAGATCCTTATATGTTTGTTATAATTTTGGCTATTGAATCGAAATCTGGGACAATGGATTCCCATTGAAAAGGCTTTGGAATTTCATGTGTTTGCTGGCATGCAGTGACCTTAGCAAAGCTATTTGAAACTTTTGTGCAGTCATTCTGAGTCAGTGGAATTTTGACGGTAGGGTCATTTTAAAATAGGGGTTTTTTTTGTTTTGTTTTGTTTTTACAATGTACACTGGCAGTCAACAAAACACACTCTTAATAGGCTAAGATACAGCTTTAGGCTTGAAAAAAATTATTAAAACTTTTCTTTTAACAAAAATGGCTTTACTACAAAATGGAAAGATTTACCAAAAATTCTGTTTTTTGTTGAAAATGGTTGAGCTTTTTTAAAAAACAAAACAAAAAGTTTTCAGATGCTGAAAATAGAAAAAACAGTCCTTTGCTTTTTTGATGAAAACCTGAAAAATGTTGAAAATGGAAAAGTTTCATTTTCATTGAAATTTTTCACAAAAAAACCCAAAACAAATTAAAACATTTTCCGGTCAGCTATATGAAGAAGGCAATGTTTACTCAGATGAATTCTCTCTCTTGGGGTTTTGATTCCATTGCTACATGACAGATGCAGTGTACAGGCTTGATCTCCAGATAGATCTGCCTCTGCAGATTTGTAGCTAAGAGTTAATCACATAGGTGTATTAGGGAGTAAAAAGCACACCACAGCGGGTCTAATTGTAAAGGTAGGTCTAAGTGTGAAGCTCAGTGGGGTGTTAAGTGGGCACTGGGGAAAAATACAATACATATATAACACAAGAGGGTGATTGAAATCTTTGTTACCATGATGTAGGAGCAAGAGGCGTTGATTCTGTACTATCTTACTAATGTCCAGAATCTTAAAAGCCCTACTTTTAAGGTTGTGGATTCAGGGAAGGCTCTAATATAACCACTTTCTTTAGCTCTTAGAATACTGTACAGCTTCCAAGCAGAAGACACCAGGAAACTGGATATTAAGAATGGCAGGGGTGAGGCTATATAAGGGAGGGCCTGGCAGCTGGGAGTTTGGTCTTGTGTGGGGTCTAATATGGCAATTGGCAGAAGAGACATAGGTAACTGGCTGCTGGGAAGGAGTTTGGTCTGCAGCCATGTGGTCCTTCCCTACAGGCTAATTTTCATTAAGCTGGGTCAATATACGTCCAGTGGGAGCCTAGAGACTGAGTTTGGAAATGAGTTTGGAGATTCAGTAAGTGGTGCTGTTCCTGCAGTCCTGATTCCAGTGCCCTAGTGTAGTGGTAGGGAGCTCTGTGTTGATGAAGATGTTGTTCTTCCACTGAGATGTAAAACTAAGCCTGACCACTTCTTGTGAAGAAGGGTCTCATGGTCCTGTTAACAATAATGCCTAACTTTCTTGTGACGACTTTAAAGTGCTTCACAGACATTCATTCGCTCAACATGCTGTGAGGAGGTAAGTGTTGTTGGGGGCAGTGAGAGGCAAAAGGAAGGGTGAAGCATAGGGATCTCTAAGGAAGGCATGTAGAGAGAGCCGCTGAGTCTCAATGCCTGGTGAGCAACTGAGGTCAACCTTCCCACAAGAGGGGTTAGTAAACGTAGCGGGTGCAGGTGGCAGAGACAGGAAGAGTGATACTTGTTATGCCTGTCCACCCCCACTACCGCTGGATGTGCTTTGTTGACTTTTTCAGCTAGTTATACTTTTTTTTGTTGGGGGAACTTGAAGCTTTACAATCTACCCCTCAGTGGGGCTTGGCCTGGGGTGTGATTATAGGAAGGGAAGAGGGCTTCAGCCTGGGTGGTAACCATGTTCGCCTGCCCCCCTACTTTCAGCTGGCTGTGAATGGGCCAGAGAGAACAGCACAGCAGCCGTACTCAGCTGGGGTCCCCTCCTCCCCCTGCTCAAGAATCTCTGCCAAAAGGCAGGTGTGATGATGCTTCTTGCCACTAGGGGCTGCTTGGCAGATGCAGGCCTTGAGCTTCTTTTGGAAATTCTCCATAGCTCTGGAGAACCCCGGATGGTCTTCCACTGCCATGGAGAATGGGTCAGGCTAGACAAACCAGATTCAGTGCTGAGTATTTGTTTAGCTGGTTTGGCACTGTTCCATGAGCTGGAGGAGTCTGGCAGGTCAGGTACAGAAATGGGGACAAGCAACTTGGCTTGCTTGAAAGGAGAGGGGGAAGGGGGTGGGTAGAGGGAGCAGAGTGGGGAAGGAGGGCTGGCAACTTCAAGGGAGAGAGAGGAACATGGGTAGGGAGTGGGGAATTGGGGCCAGAGGCTGAAAAGATAAAAGGCATGCAGGGCGGGTAAGAGGACCAGAGAAGGCCTCTCTGTCTTGTTTCTTTTGGAGTAGGATTATGGTTAGAGAAAAGAGAAAACAGGGGAATAAAAGTAAGTTGAGAGACAAATATAAATGTAGGCTCTAGACCTCCAGGCTGTTCCTCATATGCACCCCTGACAGCTGTACATTTCCATTTCAGTGTGTTTTTACTTCAGCATTCAGTCTCAGATCGCTAAAGAAAAAACACTGAAATGAACAGATGGGGAGGGAAAGATATGAAAGGAAACCAAAGAGATTCACAGGTGAAAATATAACAGAAAAGAGTTGAGATGAGAACAGGGAAAATAGAAAGTGAACCATATTGGGGTGGCTACCTTCTAGAGAGGGAAGCAAAGGAGAAAAAACAGCAAACATGATCATTCTGTATTTTCATAGAATAGAATATCATAGAATGTCAGAGTTGGAAGGGACCTCAGGAGGTCATCTAGTCCAACCCCCTGCTCAAAGCAGGACCAATCCCCAACTAAATCATCCCAGCCAGGGCTTTATCAAGCCTGACCTTAAAAACCTCTAAGGAAGGAGATTCCACCACCTCCCTAGGTAACGCATTCCAGTGTTTCACCACCCTCCAAGTGAAAAAGTTTTTCCTAATATCCAACCTAAACCTCCCCCACTGCAACTTGAGACCATTACTCCTCGTTCTGTGATCTGCTACCACTGAGAACAGTCTAGATGCATCCTCTTTGGAACCCCCTCTCAGGTAGCAGCTATCAAATCCCCCCTCATTCTTCTCTTCTGCAGACTAAACAATCCCAGTTCCCTCAGCCTCTCCTCATAAATCATGTGTTCCAGTCCCCTAATCATTTTTGTTGCCCTCCACTGGAGGTTTTCCAGTTTTTCCACATCCTTCTTGTAGTGTGGGCCCCAAAACTGGACACAGTACTCCAGATGAGGCCTCACCAATGTCGAATAGAGGGGAACGATCACGTCCCTCGATCTGCTGACAATGCCCCTACATATACATCCCAAAATGCCATTGGTCTTCTTGGCAACAAGGGCACACTGTTGACTCATATCCAGCTTCTCGTTCACTGTAACCCCTAGGTCCTTTACTGCAGAACTGCTGCCTAGCCATTCGGTCCCTAGTCTGTAACGGTGCATGGGATTCTTCCGTCCTAAGTGCAGGACTCTGCACTTGTCCTTGTTGAACCTCATCAGATTTCTTTTGGCCCAATCCTCCAATTTGTCTAGGGCCCTCTGTGTCCTATCCCTACCCTCCAGCGTATCTACCTCTCCTCCCAGTTTAGTGTCATCTGCAAACTTGCTGAGGGTGCAATCCACACCATCCTCCAGATCATTTATGAAGATATTGAACAAAATCGGCCCGAGGATCGACCCTTGGGGCACTCCACTTGATACCGGCTGCCAACTAGACATGGAGCCATTGATCACTACCCGTTGAGCCCAACAACCTAGCCAACTTTCTATCCACCTTATAGTCCATTCATCCAGCCCATACTTCTTTAACTTGCTGGCAAGAATACTGTGGGAGACCATGTCAAAAGCTTTGCTAAAGTCAAGCAACAACACGTCCACTGCTTTCCCCTCATCCACAGAGCCAGTTATCTCATCATAGAAGGCAATTAGATTAGTCAGGCATGACTTGCCCTTGGTGAATCCATGCTGACTGTTCCTGATCACTTTCCTCTCCTCTAAGTGCTTCAGAATTGATTCCTTGAGGACCTGCTCCATGATTTTTCCAGGGACTGAGGTGAGGCTGACTGGCCTGTAGTTCCCCGGATCCTCCTCCTTCCCTTTTTTAAAGATGGGCACTACATTAGCCTTTTTTCAGTCGTCCGGGACTTCCCCCAATCGCCATGAGTTTTCAAAGATAATGGCCAATGGCTCTGCAATCACATCCGCCAACTCCTTCAGCACTTTCGGGTGCAACACATCCGGCCCCATGGACTTGTGCTCGTCCAGCTTTTCTAAATAGTCCCGAACCACTTCTTTTCTCCACAGAGGGCTGGTCACCTCCTCCCCATGCTGTGCTGCCCAGTGCAGGAGTCTGGGAGCTGACCTTGTTCGTGAAGACAGAGGCAAAAAAAGCACTGAGTACATTAGCTTTTTCCACATCCTCTGTCACTAGGTTGCCTCCCTCATTCAGTAAGGGGCCCACACTTTCCTTGACTTTCTTCTTGTTGCTAACATACCTGAAGAAACCCTTCTTGTTACTCTTAACATCTCCTGCTAGCTGCAACTCCAGGTGTGATTTGGCCTTCCTGATTTCACTCCTGCATGCCCGAGCAATATTTTTATACTGTTCCCTGGTCATTTGTCCAATCTTCCACTTCTTGGAAGCTTCTTTTTTGTGTTTAAGATCAGCAAGGATTTCACTGTTAAGCCAAGCTGGTCATCTGCCATATTTACTATTCTTTCTACACATCGGGATGGTTTGTCCCTGTAACCTCAATAAGGATTCTTTAAAATACAGCCAGCTCTCCTGGTCTCCTTTTCCCCTCATGTTATTCTCCCAGGGGATCCTACCCATCAGTTCCCAGAGGGAGTCAAACTCTGCTTTTCTGAAGTCCAGGGTCCGTATTCTGCTGCTCTCCTTTCTTCCCTGTGTCAGGATCCTGAACTCGACCATCTCATGGTCACTGCCTCCCAGGTTCCCATCCACTTTTGCTTCCCCTACTAATTCTTCCCGGTTTGTGAGCAGCAGGTCAAGAAGAGCTGTGCCCTTAGTTGGTTCCTCCAGCACTTGCACCAGGAAATTGTCCCCTACACTTTCCAAAAACTTCCTGGATTGTCTGTGCACCGCTGTATTGCTCTCCCAGCAGATATCAGGGTGATTGAAGTCTCCCATGAGAACCAGGGCCTGTGATCTAGTAACTTCCGTGACTTGCCGGAAGAAAGCCTTGTCCACTTCATCCCCCTGGTCTGGTGGTCTATAGCAGACTCCCACCATGACATCACCTTTGTTGCTCACGCTTCTAAACTTAATCCAGAGACTCTCAGGTTTTTCTGCAGTTTCATACTTGAGCTCTGAGCAGTCATACTGCTCCCTTACATACAATGCAACTCCCCCAACTTTTCGGCCCTGCCTGTCCTTCCTGAACAGTTTATATCCATCCATGACAGTACTCCAATCATGTGAGTTATTCCACCAATCATAGAATCATAGAATATCAGGGTTGGAAGGGACCTCAGGAGGTCATCTAGTCCAACCCCCTGCTCAAAGCAGGACCGATCCCCAAGTCTCTATTATTCCAATCACATGATAATTCCTTGACTGTGCCAGGACTTCCAGTTCTCCCTGCTTATTTCCCAGGCTTCTTGCATTTGTGTATAGGCACTTGAGATAACTCACTGGTCGTCCCTCTTTCTCATTATGAGGGAGGAGCCCTCCCTTCTCACGCGCTCCTGCTC
Organism: Natator depressus; assembly: GCF_965152275.1. NCBI lineage: Eukaryota > Metazoa > Chordata > Testudines > Cheloniidae > Natator > Natator depressus. The sequence continues at coordinate 41,562,653 of NC_134245.1, forward strand.
GTGCTTCCTCCTGGTATCCCACTTCCCCACTTACCTCAGGGCTTTGGTCTCCTTCCCCCGGTGAACCTAGTTTAAAGTCCTCCTCACTAGGTTAGCCAGCCTGCTTGCGAAGATGCTCTTCCCTCTCTTCATTAGGTGGAGCCTGTCTCTGCCTAGCACTCCTCCTTCTTGGAACACCATCCCATGGTCAAAGAATCCAAAGCCTTCTCTCCGACACCACCTGCGTAGCCATTTGTTGACTTTCACGATTCAACCGTCTCTACCCAGGCCTTTTCCTTCCACGGGGAGGGTGGACGAGAACACCACTTGCACCTCAAACTCCTTTATTCTTCTTCCCAGAGCCACGTAGTCTGCAGTGATCCACTCAAGGTCATTCTTGGCAGTATCATTGGTGCCCACGTGGAGAAGCAGGAAGGGGTAGCGATCCGAGGGCTTGATGAGTCTCGGCAGTCTCTCCGTCACATCGTGAATCCTAGCTCCTGACAAGCAGCAGACTTCTCGGTTTTCCCGGTCGGGGCAGCAGATAGATGACTCAGTCCCCCTGAGGAGAGAGTCCCCGACCACCACCACCCGCCTCCTTCTCTTGGGAGTGGTGGCCGTGGAACCCCCAACCCTAGGACAGTGCATCTCATGCCTTCCAATCGGCGGAGTCTCCTTCTGTTCCCTTCCCTCAGATGTATCATCTAGTCCACTCTCCACATTAGTACCTGTGGAGAGAACATGAAAACGGTTACTTACCTGTATCTGCGTTGCTGGTTGCTGCGTTTTTGGTTAATTGAAGGCAATTGCATCATTTTCAATATGGTTGGTGAAATGAGGGCCACTTTATGCACATTGAAAGAAGTGGTGAAGGCCATGAGTTAAAGCTTTCACGTTGCAAACAAAACCATGTCAGATGTATGATAATGCCTTTGGGTTTAAAACAAGAAAAGATAAAAAGGTTTTTACACAAGAAACCTCTTCAGATGTGTGTGCTGAACAAATACATATTTGGGGCTTGGATTTCAAATAGGCCCTTCCTATTAGTGGATGCAGCCTTTTGCTTTTAGTTAGCTGTGTGGCCACTGCAGAGGATTGCGCGTACAAATGATAGCATATAACTACCTGTCTATTTGACAAAGTGGGTCAATCCAGTAGGCAAACATTTAAATGCTACCATTTCTGCTGTCAATCAATTGTGACACAATTAATTAAGGGCAGATCTAAGTGTAAATCCAAAAGTGAAGGAGTGGTATGAAAATTAGGCCATTGTATGTGCAGCTCTCTCGTGATCATTTTTAGTATTGTGCTAATTTAACCAATAGTCTTCGAGTAGTTTTCGCACATTTTTGCTTTTCAGGTTTAGATTAGACATTCATTCAAAATGCCTTTTCTACACAAGTTGATTGAAAGATCAATGTGGCTAAATGAGGCCTGAAAATCCTTTTTGTTTTATGAAAACTTTTTATAACATGGTAACTTTCCTAACTGCTTTGTTGCAAATTAAAGGTTAAATATCTGGCTTTTTGATGAGTCCTGTGAGAGCTGATAGCTGTCTGTCCATTTTTCAGATGCAGTTGTGCTATTTTCCTACCCTTGACTGACCAACATACCTATGCTTGTCCCTATAGCTGAGGTGACATCTTTATCAGATGCTGGGAAGGGACTGGGCATGGGAGAGCAGAGTTATTTCTCATCCTTGTCTGTGAGTGTGAGCTATGGTGCTGAGAAATATTATATAGGCATTTCTTGATGAATCAGATCCCTGATCCTAGCTCTTGATGGTGACTGGCATCAATGCTTCAGAGGAAGGTGCAAAGAACTTTATATTAGGCAGATGTGGGATAATCTCCCCCCACATTTGATCTCCTCCTAATTCCTTATAGTTAGTTTGGTTTAAACCCTGAAGTTTAAGTGTTCATGTCTCTTCAGAAATTGTTAACATTAAGTATTATAACTCTGGATATTCTTGTTATCCATATACATGTCCAGTCCCTTTTTTAATTTTCCTAAATTCTTGGCCTCAGCAACATCCTGTGGCAATGAGTTCCACGGTCTAATTACACATTATGTGAAAAAAGGATTTCCTTTTACTTGATTTGAATGTGTCACCTTTTAATTTCATGGAATATTCTTTGGTTCATGTGTTAGAGACAGAGAGAACAGAAACCCCCAATCTACATTCTGTAGACCATTCATTATTTTATAAATTTTTATCATGTCCCTTCTTATTCATCTCCTTTCTAAATTAAACAATCCCAGTCTTTTAAATCTTTCTTCATATGCGAGATTTTCCATATCCCTAATCATTCCTGATGCCCTGCTTTGAACCCACTCTAATTCTGCAATATCCTTTTTGAGGTGGGGTGGCCAGTACTGCACACAGTATTAGATGGGGCTGTACCATTGATTTATACAAAAGACAATGCAATATTTTCCATATTGTTCTGCATCCTGTTCCTCATGCATCCTTTTTGCTTTTGGTTTTTTTTAACTCTGCTGACCATGGATGGTCCATAATGATGCCAAGGTTCTTTCCTGAGTTAAGACAATTAATTTAAAACTTGTAAGCTTTGTGAGAAATTTAAATTTTCCCTTCCAATATGCGCTACTTTGTATTTATTGATATTCCCTTCCAATATTAATATTCATCTTTATGTTTTCCATTTCCCTAGCTTGGCCAAAGCTCCTCATGGACGCCTCTGGTCTTAACTAACCTAAATAACTTTGTGTCACTTTCAGATTTTGGTATCTCATTACTGACTCCGTTTTCCAGATCATTAATAAATATATTGAACAACACAGAATGGAAATGGTACAGAACCTTGAGACATCCTGCTGTTAACCTTTTGCTGTGATGAACATTGGCAATTTAATTCTGTCCTTTGTTCTTGTTTTTTAGTCAGTTTTTCATCCAGGACAATACTTTGCCTCTCACCATATGACTGCTTAGCTTCTTTACTAGCCTCATGTGAGGAACCTTGTCAAAGGCCCTTTGAAAAATCTAAATAAATTTTGTCCGCTGGTTCTCCTTTATCCACAACTTTATTGACATGTTCAAAGAACTTTAATAGATTAGTGAGACATGTCTTTCTTTAGAGAAACTATACTGATTAGACTCTGTCATATTGGGGGGAGCGATAGCTCAGTGGTTTGAGCATTGGCCTGCTAAGCCCAGGGTTGTGAGTTCAATCCTTGAGGGGGCCATTTAGGGATCTGGGGCAAAAATTGGGGATTGGTCCTGCTTTGAGCAGGGGGTTGGACTAGTTGACCTCCTGAGGTCCCTTCAAACCCTGATATTCTATGGTCTTCCAGTCTATTATAAGTCTATTTTTAATTATAGTTTCAACCAATTTACAATGTACAGATGCAATGGTTACTGGTCGATAATTCCCAGGATCACTCCTAGAGCATTTTTTAAATAAAGGTACAACTTTTGCTACTCTTCATCCCTCTGGTATAGTATCTGTTTTTAATGTGATAAAGAATGTTGATTAGAATTTTCTCCTGTATATTCAAAAGTATTTCTTCCAGGAAGTACCAACTTCCAATGGAATGGTACTATCTTTGGATACGTCAGTTCTGATCACCTTAATGAAATGCTTAAAGGATACCTGCAGCCTCTTCATCTGTAGCTGCTTCACTTCTCAACTTGTTCCCTTCAAGTCTATTCAAAATACAGTAGCTACAGTCCTCTTCCTTGGCTGTTGCTCATGGCACTCCTCTCTTTGAAAACTCGACTGGTTTCCTCTTGCCTTCTGTTATGAAGTTAAGGTTTCTCATTCTGCTCCACACAATACCAGCCCCATTGCATCTCCCCTGTCATTGGCTCTGCCAGTGAACCCCAGTTCTGCTCTTCCTTCATCTCCTCCAGCTGCCCTCTTTGTGTCGTCTTTCATGTTGTTACCTAGGTCTGCACCTCCCTCCCCATTCCAGTGCTCCAGACAGCTAATCTTTCTTCATTCAACCCCCTTTTTAAAACCCACTTCTCCCACAAGGCCCACAAATACTATTTCATGCCATTAAAATGCTGCCAGCAATCCTTTAATGATAAAAGCATTTTACTCACATGAGTAACATTTTGTGAGAGTTTTCAGGAATGGGGCCTTTGAGTGAAAACTCCTCAGGGCAGGTTGTGAGTCTTTGCTTTTTCTCTTCTCCAGCACTGAGTGCCATTTTGAATCTTGAAAAATAATTAGGCATCAGTAACTGACATTAGTGGGATTATTCAGGTACTTAAAATGAGGCATGAGCTAAAGTATCTTGCTGACCTGGAGCCTACATGATAAAACCTACTTTTACCAATGGCAATTGCGTGAAGGTGGAAAAATCCCTGATCACAAATCCAGACGTACAGTGTGGTGCTTAAAGATGAGGATGCAGAAGAATTATATTACTTGCTATGTGCTTTTATGTAAAGTGAACCATCATTGATTCTGGATATGATAGGAAATGAATATTTGCTTTTAGGAAGGGAAATGGTTAAAATGTAATGTTCTTTTTCTATCTAGATGGCCACATTTAGAAAATCTGGTCCAAAATCCCGGATTAATTGATTAAGTAAAACTGTTGGGCACTTTACAAATGAGATTTAAACTGAAGGAAAGTTTAAAAAAAAAGCAGCAAAATGTTTTAACAAATAAATCTTTTCGATTTGAATCACTTGAAACTAAAAAATGGATGTATTTTTTATGCCTCTCAACTGTGATTTTTCCCTCTTCTTGTCTCTGTCAGCTTGGCCTTCTCATTATTATTCTTATTTTTTGCATTTTTTTACCTTGGAACATCCAGTTTAATTTTTCACACCTCATTCACTATGGCTAGTTTGCACCTAATCTTTACTGTTTCACCTCTCCCACTTTTCTAATGCTTTGTAATATTATCTGACACTTGCACCACACTGCCTTGCTCTTACTGTTTGGCATTATGTCTCAAAAGATATTACTAATAAGAAATGAAAAAACAACAACTGTTTTTTAAAATGCAAGTTGGTCTATTGTTAGTATGCTTAATAATTGTGACTCCTTTATTGAGCCCTTTGTAGCATTCTTATTTCTTTTCCTTTGTACAGCCCAGAAATGCTTTTCAAGAGGGTATACTTTTAGGTTTTTTTCTTTTAAAAAAGGCGCGGGGCGGAAAGGGGAAGAGAGAGAGAGAGAAATAGATTCCTATGAGAGTGTGATTGGACACATTCTTCCCTATATGCTGCTGTTAACAGCATTAGTACTGTGGTTTATAGGAAGATATATGCAGGAGAAAAGTAAAAAGGATAGAAAAAATACACTTTTGCTTTTCCAGATAAGTAACAGAGTGTCTTTTTTCCATGTTGTTTTCCTTTGTCTTCTGTGCTCTCATCCACAGCTGCAGTTTTTCCCATTTAGAAGAATAACATTTTGGTTTTTGCATGAGGCTGGAAGGCCAGTGTATCAGTCACAGTTTGTGGCATTAGTAGTTTTCCATTCTCGGTGGAACTTAAAACACAATTGGAAATGGCATTTTCTGAATCCAGGGAATGCCGCCGAGGCAGGCTTGCCTTTTTCCCCTGCCCCTGTCTTCCTGTTCTTGTTCCCCAGTCAAGTGGTTCAACAGGTTACAGCCAATAACATGATTTTAAAAAATCAGAATACTATATGCTCAGCGACAAGACTGAAGCTATAAAGGAAGACAGAAAAGGAGATGCCAAGCTGCTTTCCTTACCTGCTGTCAGATTTATCCACCAAAGACAGAACGTAGTCATCATCATTAATGGTCTTTACTGGGGAAGTCAGTTGTTTTCTGTGTTTCCTTAAAATCTGCACAGATCTCTCTGGAAAGCTTTCTAGACCCCGTCTGGATTGTTCTTTGTTCGCTTGACTTTATTTGATTGTTTTCATTGAGGTAGGAACGTATTCAACTTGTCTTGGTGATTCACATTTGGAGTTTGAAAGGGAAGGAGGAAGGCATTTATGGGTAGCTTTCTTTTCTGCCTTTGAGAATAACAGGTCTATACTTCAGGTTTGATCAAATGAGTAGCTGGGATGGGGCAGGGACCTGAGTAGTACCTCTTTGAGAATCCACCCTACTCCCTGGAAAGTGTGTATTAATTTCAAAATAGACCATATCTTGCAATCCAGAATGTGCATTTTAAAATCTATAAAACCTTCCTAATTCTCTCTGTGCTGTAAACCTTTGAGGTGTCTGGTGGGAAGATACGGTTCAAGCTATGACTCCCAATACCCGATTTTTTAAATTAGCCCCATTGTCAGTTTGTTCTGAAGGGCTAGATTGCCTTGCTCTGATTTGTTAGAAACAGTAGAATGGTGTAAAAGGGTTTGTAATATAAAGGAAAATGTGATTTGCAATAATGAGAAATATGTATATATTCATATTTTCCAAAACAACACAATTTGAAACTAAAATAACTCATCTGCAGAATTGTAGCTGAGCAGCAAAAACTTTCTATAAACACACTATTTTTCACTTGGTTTTTGCAAATAAAATCTCTGCTACTAATGTTTTCCATCATAAAAAGCAAACAGTAAGTTTTAGTTTATTAACTAGCACAACTCTGTTTAACACACTTCTAAATTGGACCTTCCTCTTCTCCTTGTTTTCTACTTCTGCATTTTAGAAACTGAAATTTTTTTGGTGTCTTTGTTTTATTTCTGCACATTCAGTTCTTTCTGCACAATCAACTCGTCAAAAAAATCTCTGCTCTCAATTTATTTTGGATTAGAAATATCTGGCAGATTTTTAAATCGACTGAAGCTTCATTAGTATCTTCATCCCTGTATTTATTTTATTGTAAATCACTTTGTTTCCCAAGAGGTGCACCAGATCAAGATACACAGTCAAGGGATTCTAAATTTGGATTTATGTAAAATATTAGGCCCTCTATTCAGAAAGACACTTCACAATGTAAGTTATAAAAATAGATTCCTATAGAATGACATCTAAGACACATCAGCGATCCAGGAATGTGTTGCAGAGGGTCAAATCCTGGACCAGGCACACATCTCCAGGTAAATGATTTGAGAGCTGAAGAAGGGGGTCATGGTGAGGATGAAATCCTGCATATCAGCCTCAGGGTTGTAGTAGCCACTGTGTCATTTTGCTAAACTCTTCCCCTTCCATGGAGGCGGCTTGGCTGCTGATTTAGTTGGGGTTGGTCCTGCTTTGAGCAGGGGTTTGGACTAGATGGCCTCCTAGGTCCCTTCCAACCCTGATATTCTATAATTCTATGATTCATATAGTCTTAGACCTCAGTCTACCTGTGTTCTACACAAAACCTCTCCACAGGAAGCCTCCATAGAGCTGTGTTCTGTAGTGTGCAGACTTCCTAGTTAGCTTGCAGCTTCCTGTCACCCCTTAGACCAGTGGACTTTTGTATGGGTGACCCCTTTCACACAGCGAACCTATGAGTCCAACCCCCCTTATAAATTAAAACCCCTTTTTTGTATTTAACACGGTTATAAATGCTGAAGGCAAAGCGGGGTTTGGGGGTGGAGGCTGACAGCTTGCGACCCCCCATGTAATAACCTTGTGACCCTCTGAGGGGTCACAACCCGCAGTTTGAGAACCCCTGCCTTAGACAGACTGACACTGAGCAGAACCCCACAGGAAATACCCCAAAGGCAATATGAAGCACTGGTACACAGTATTGTCCTAATGGCTGCTAAATGGGGATAGATGGGGGCTTAAGGTTTTTTGTTCCCGAATTTCATCTTTATCTAGGCATCATAAAGGGAGCATCATTACTGAAGGATACTTGCAACAGTATTAGACTTCACATGTCAGTTCATTCATATTTTACTTTTTTCATACTCTTTCTTGTTCTGTTATCTGGTTATTTCTGGCTGTTTTAATGAGGCTGGATCCCTCTTAGGCAGCTTTTGTTCCTCACTTCAACCTGTAGTGGAGTTGTAAACTTAAATGTTGACATTACATTCATTTTCCTACTAGCAGACTCTTCTGAGTCTATTGCAGGATCAAGTGAAAGGAGAACAGGAGCTTTGAGAGAGAAAAGCACAAAAATTTCAGCTCCTACCAAAGGCAATACAAAAAATGACTATCCAAGTAAAATTATCTCAGGGAGAAATGAGTTTTTCCAACATTTGCTCCAGTGTGAAAGTCTTTGAGGCTGGCATAGCTAATACTATAGCCAGAAGACTTGTGGTTATATTGATAAATCCACTAGTGGGTGCTGTAGTGCTTTCGACACTATTGGGTATGGATATGTTGATCAGTGGCATAGTATAATATACAATATAGAGAACAGTGAATTTTCCTTTATAGCCATAGTTCTAACTAGAGACACTGAGAAAACATGCTGTGGAGTGTAACATTTGGAATTATTTCATAAGATTTTCAAAGAGATCAATTTTGTAATTATAGCTATTATCTAATTTGTAGTGAAATTCATTTGTGTGCGTATTTGTATTGTCATATTTGTCTTTGTTTTACAAATAGACATTTCAAATAGACAATCACAAAACGGAAGGTGCTCAGCTACAGCCCAAATTAACAATATTTATTGGAAGAAAAACCTGCCTTTTTTCCCATTAAGGAGCAACATGAAATGTGCTTGGTTTGTGTAATTTTGTGTCTGAGGGAAAACTGCCGAGGATAAGATGTCTATTTGATATTTAGGGAAGGATTTGATGTTTTAATAAGGGAATCCTCTGTGTCCCTCATCCATCATTCGTCATCCTCATCCATCCAAACACCACTGTAAATTTGTCAGAGCCTTTTCCATATTCAGTACTTGTATAAATAATGGCCATTGTGGCTTGAGAAAAGGAAATGTGCATTTTCTACTTCTGTCCTATCTCCAGTCACAGGTTTGGCAATGTTTAGCAGTTTTTGTTTTCAGCTGCTCATACTTGGAGCCATATAATGTAACTGCCAGGGCAAAAGTACATTCCAGCGCTGCCCTTTATTGTAGTTACCAGTTACTAGAATGACATTAGTTTGGGGGCTTTTCGATAATAGATGAAACAGTCTCTGCGCCATTAATATGTGCTTTTATCATAGCTCATCATTTCTTCCTTCTTTTCTGTGCTATCTTAGGGATTATGCAGCTTCTCTGCAATATTCTGAAATTAATCAAAGCAAGCAAAACCTCATGCCATATTATCCATCACTGGAGGAGAATGATTTCCGCAACTTAGACAGCTTTGTGCTGCTGTTGTGTCCACTGGCTGCACTAGAATTTTATTAACTAGAAATTTGATTTTTCTCAAAATTGACAATTTCTTGTTAAATATTCACAAACAGTGCATTTTTAGCTGTGATTCATAATCTAGCTCTACCAAGAATGCTGTTTCTCCAGTTTAAATAAGGAACTGAGCAAGCCCTAATGTCTGCTTTTTTTTTTTCTTTGAATATTCGCTCAGCTGAATAGCTGCCTTTTGCTAATGCAGCTGGGTTGAAGAAGCTTTTTATACATTGAGATATGTAAAAACTTAAAGGATGCTTATCCATACTGTTTTATATTTAATCTATTATATAATCAAGCTCTACAAATAATTTTTCAATAAATTAGTAACCATAGTACAGATTGCAGACACTTAGTTTGATTGAAAGTAATAAAGGGAGATTATCCATAGAGTTGGTTGAGTGGCGGTTCTGACTTGACCCACTGCCCAGTGAGATAAGAATTAATCTTATAAACCTCTCCACACTTCCACCCTCTCTGATCCTCTGAACAACATTAACTCCCCTTTGTTTTAAGTGCAGTTACAGCCAAAGACTGGTACCGTAGGTATTAAAATGTCCAACCCATCTGGTACATGTGAATACTACAAAATACCCCTGAGTAACTGAGTATTTCAGTCTCCCTGGTACCTAAAATATGTGGCAAACATTTGGTCCCAAAACAGAAGTACTCCAAAATAGGTGCTTGGCCTTGTGGCACCCAGGTGGTCTTACCAGCCTTAACAGTAACTCCACAGTGCATAGTAAACGCCTCATAAGCACAAGGAAAAAAAGAATGAATGGGATAAAAAAGAGAGTAATTACTTGTGCGGTGGACTTTTTCTGTCTTTCGTTAAGGGTTCTTACTTTTTCACCCCCATAACTGGTTCTAAATCCATGGTGTGTTACTTACTCTGGATTAACAGCACCTGATTTACAGATGGGCATACTTAACCACAGCTGTTTTAGTTTGTATTTGACAGCTTTTCAGCAAGGAGATTTTCCTGTGAAGGATATTGCTAAAAGAAAAAGAATGTAGGGTGTGTGAAGGTGGCCACTATCACTTATCTTGCAGAAACTGAATGGAAACAATAGATAGCTCTGATCTGAAGGTACAAGTTACAATAACTTCCTTGCTGTCTAAGCACAGTGTGTGGAAGTAAGGAACAGATTGGGGATGAGGTAGATGATTCAAGCACTCCAAAGTGATTTCCTTCTCACTGCTAGTCTCATCCTCTTGAGCTTTGGCTTCATTTTACAACCTTGCCCAGCCATGCTCTTTGTTCTTATATATTTTACTAATGGAGAAGGTGTTTCCTCTCTAAATAGCATTTTAACACTTATGTCCACAATTATTTATGATCCCGCCATTAACTCATACTATGCAGCATTTGGTGACAACACTCAGCACTCTGGAATGATATTGAACTTAGTTGCCACACTCATAGCATATTTGGCGTTGAGCCTTGTGAACCACTGTCTGTTTTGGATGGATAGACAGTGCCTGAAAATGGGTGAAATTGAACTTTTCTGGGCTTTGGGGGAGGGGTTAGACTCACAATGAAATGGGTTGTAATATGACCAATGGGAATTTTCAACAAATACTGAAAGATTACTGGATGTAATGTGGGGTTGGCTACTACACTGGTTATACTACACTGCACTACTATACTAGTGCAGGTTAAATTACAGCACTAGTAAGGGTCTGCAGGAGAGCGAGAGGTGAGTGGTGGGTCCAGGGAAAAGTTATGTGAAGTCAGGAGATCCACAAGATGAACAGAGGGAAGCCTATGGCAGCTCAAGTCATTACTGATTAGGGTGACCAGATGTTCCTATTTTATAGGGACAGTCCTGATATTTGGGGCTTTTTTTATATCGGCGTCTATTACCTCCCACCCCCGTCCCAGTTTTTCACAGTTGCTGTCCGGTCACCCTAGTACTGATGGCCACAGATGCCATGGCCCAGTAGCTGACTCAAGGAGCAAGGGAGCTATATGGGTATGAAGTAGAGTAGAAGAGGCAGAACAAAGGCACTCAGGTTGTGTCTTACAGATGCTCAGGGGTGTCCAAAAGAGAGAGACATGTACAAAGGTAGGAGTTCTCCGTACACTATCATTGTCAGGCTCATTCTTCCGGCCGCTTCCCCATCATCACTGTGGCCAACAACCCAACTCAGGTGAGAAGCACACTAGGTGTGTTTTTTTTTTTAATGGGGGAGGGAAGTTTGTATATAAACCACTAATTTTTGTTAGTTTGTGAAATTATGGGGTTGGCTTTCCTGTGACTTGGTATATCTGTGAGTATACTTGTATGTGATACTTCTGCTTTGTACTAAGATGGCATAGTATGTGACTCTTGCTCTCAGGACAGCCTGTAATATTACAATGAAATAAAAATTAAACAGCCCTTTGAATCTGCAAGATAATTTTCAACAAGCAAAGTAAATTACTCTTTCCTAATAGGTAGGAAGAAACGTTATTTCTTTGCTGTTTTGTGCAGTTTGTGATTCTACTGTGAAATTAAATGTGTTCAGAATGTGTATAAATTGTCACACTGTTGCAGTCTTCTGCTTCTTTTTTTTTTAACTTTTTCAGAATTTGTGACTTCTGTTAAAATTTAGGAGAAGATTAGGATAACAAAATATGTGTGTTTAAATATCACAACCCTCAAAAAACAGCGGGTCTCTATCTTTTTTCATACTTTCCATTAAGGATGTGTGCTGACTTTGTGGAATCACTCCAGTAACTGGTGAATGATGATGTATGAAATAAAAGAAAAATTCCACCCATTGTTAAGAGAAGATATGCTAATGCTGTGCAATTTCATTGTGTTTCAGCTCAAATGCAGCCAGAACAACTCACCATACCAAAAAGTCTCGGGGAAAAAAAGCAAAAGCAAACAAACACAGCCACTAAATTAGTTTTTAAAATTAAAAAAATAAAATGTACTTTTTCTTTTTGTACCTCTAGCTACTAGCTAGCAGAAGGTTTTGTGACATTATCCTTTCTTACATACAAACTGATCTCTCTGATTCCAAAAGCCATTCACATTCTAATAGTGATAATGCCACTGGGTTAATGCACTAGCTTTCACATCTGCAGGCTTCAGTTCAAAACCTGGTATGCTTACAAGTGAAATGAGTGTAATGGTGATCTCGACCTAATCCGTGATGGATAGTGACCCATACCACTGAATAATCACATGATTTCACACCAGAGGTACTCTTTGCTCAGATGTCAGGGACTGGGGACCCAATCCTGTGAGGTGCTGAGTACTCTCCACTCTCATTCAAGTCAGTCAGGGGATCAGGCCCTGAAATAGTAGGTGTTTGCTGCCAGTTGGCGTTTAGGGTCTCTAACAATCTATGGGGAACCTTTATGGAACAATTAACAATGTCTGAGAGTAGTCAGTGCCCTCAGTTCTTTGCTTTCATGAAGTGCTGAAGAGGAGAATCATCCTATCTTTATGAATTTGGAATGACAAAGTGAATTGGAACCAGGGGGTGAATTATAGACAAACACACTGCCTAACACTCTTAATCATTGTGTATACCCTTATACCATAGCTGGGGTGGAGGGTTTTTTAATCTTTGCTCTCCTAAAAAAGAGGAAAATGCTGTTCATCGACAAGCCAAACTGAATATCAGTCCATCAGAGTACTGTGTCTGTGACATCACATGTGTTGAAGATAATGTGCTATTCAAATGTTATGAGGCAAATGGTAGGCTTGAGCTTGAGGTCTGGACTGTGTGAGTGTGATTTTTTTTTTTTTTTGAGTTAAGGCCCTATAGGGTGCACTGCTTTGGGTTAAAGAAAACTGAAAAGGTCAGGCACTATGGAGCTGACCTTACAGAGTCAACAATTATTGTAAACGCCCCAGTGTACTCACTTTCAATAAGAGAGTTTTTGGTTGCAAGCAATACCCAGGCAGGCAAGTATTTAGGTCTCCTGAAAACTGGTTATTTCCCCCACTTGTGTTAATACAGATATTAAGTTTAATAGTATCTACTTAGCATAAACAAGAAGATAAAAATGATTTCTGTGATTGAAATGTTTGTTATTTAGCATTAAGCATCTTCATACTCTCATGCATTTTGCATTTTAATCCACTCTGTGCTTGGTTTTGGGATTGATAGATTAGTTTTAATCCCCTGTCTAATAGTGGAGTACTGGTGAGATTTATTAAACAGGCAGGGTTTGGTACTTGGATTTAAGAGGACTCACATGCACTGTTCATGCATATTAAATTTGGGAAATCACTGGTTCAGTTTGTAAAGGGCTGCTAGATTTCCTTTGTCACTGAATGTTTCTGTTTTGCCTTAAAAAGTTCAGTAAGCATTTATTTTATAAATGAAAGATTCCTGGTGGTCAGACTTTATATGTAAATCTAAGGTTCAAAGGACAGGTCTCTTCTAATTTTTTTAATGTTCACATTAACTGTCTCTTAAAACTATTAATGAATTTTTGCACATTTTACTCTGAGCTTTTTAAAATGTGCGACTCAGCATGACTTATAATGGCATGTAACAGAAAAAAATAGAGGGAACTTTAAAAAAAAAAACACTAACTAGAATCCATCTATAAACCAGGAGTTTTGTATAGCAGGCCTACATGCTTCAGTGAGTATAACTGGTTATCTTCTGGCGTGTCACCTCCTTTCCCAGAAGCATAAGTTGACCCTTCTTGTGTCCAAAGCTGAATATTTTTGCAGCAAATATCCCCCTATTTTCTGGTTAGCTTTGTTTTGCAATATGTAGTGATGGCTTCCAGCTTTAGGTATATACTACAAAATAAACAATAAAAAAAGCACTATCTGGTGATTAGCATGTTAAAATGCATCCTGAATGGGCCATATTAATTGACTGAAAAAATGAAAGTTTTACAATACAAGGTATGAATTTATAATTTAGGTGGTTTTGTAGTCTTGAGGGAAGAAAGGCTTACTTAGTGTACAGTTGAATTGGTCAATATTCCTGTTGATATACTGAAAATTGGGGATAATTAACTTTTTTGTTAATGTAATTATAACAATGGTTATGTAATCAAAACTTGGAACCAGCAGATATTAAAAGCAGGGCAAGATGAGATGAATTCAGTTATAAGAAAAAAAGAAACAACAAAAATATCTTTATAAAGGATGTTTCATTGCAGAATTTTTTTTTCTTCCAGGATCTCCTTAGCTTTTGCAACTTTCATTCATTGTTTAAGAACTTAATTTATTTATACTTTTGAGGCTCCAAGATAAATGCTCATAGCAGATATTGCAAAATTAAGTAACCAAAGGTCAGAATAACTGGTTTATGAGCCACAGTATTCTAACTGGAATATAGATTGATTAAGCAGTCTGCTGCAGAATTTTATTTGGTTATAGACAACTGATGAGTTTAAGTTAATTAAGAGACTGAAAAAAGAGAAAATCGACACTTGGCGAGAAGACTGGGTAAGAGCAGATACGGATATTTTTATATGTTCATATGAATTGAAAAGAAGTACTATATCGTAGATAATTAGCAATTCAGGGCCAACTAATTTAGACAAAATGTCTATACAAAATAATAGATGACCTATAGAAGGTAAACTGGCAATTATTTACTTATTCCTCATAATACAAGAATATGTGGACAGTCAATGACATTGAAAGAAAACATGTTTAAAGCTGATTAAAGATTTTTTCCCCACACAATATGCAATTAGCCTGTGGAATTCTCTGCCACAAGATATAGAGGCAAAGAGATGAGAAGGATTAGCAATTTATGTGGATAATGTAAACATCCGCAGTTGTGTGTGTGTGTAATATAAATTTAACTAAAGGATCTAAACACTCCTGCCTCAGGACATAAGCCAAACACTAATTGATGTGAGTTAGTTGACCCCCTATGGTCAAGTTATTCCATCATTGCCTACTGTGGGGTTTCTTGCACTGTCCTCTGCTGGTACTGGCCATTGTCAGAGATAGACTACCTAACTTGGTGAACCACTGGCCTCGTTTGGTTTGTCAGTTTGTATGTCCCTAAGAAGAATGATGTCAGACTGCTTACTGAGCGTTGCAGTGTGGGAGTGTCTTTGCAGAATTAAAAGTGTTTTGGGGAAATTCCAGAAAACCTTTGCAGTAAGTGACATTGTCCAAAGTGTTGAAAACTGCCTAGTGTCTGTTTACAACTCTGATACCTGTGGATAGAAGTTTAGAAGCCTAGACACATTAATACTATTTAAATATTTTTAAAAAGAAAAAAAATCTATCGAGTGAGGAGGCCTCACCTCTTTTTCAAACTGTGGCTGAAATGGAGCAGCCCCATACTTCCCTAGACACATGAGAACCACCATGCTCACTGGCCTGGTGAGGCAGAGAAGAAAGTCTTGCTCTTTAGAACAATGCAGTACTTTGGTGGGGGAGGTCTGAGAGGCTCTCTTTAATTAACATTTTCTCTTCAACTAATGCTTTGGGGTGTGAGAGAAATGGGCAGAACACAAAATATACCTCCACCCCCCCTTTTCTGTGTGTGCCTCCCCTGAAGTGGTAACATTTATAAGACCAAAGTCTGCTCAGTGTAGTGGTTAATGCAAGGTAGATGATAAATTATAGTTCATGAAAGAAACTACTCAGTCCCTTTTTCTACAAGAAAAAAGTAAGGTGATATAATTCTCAAAATTCTAGGGATTCTTGGGAGAAACAAAGTGACCTTATAAAAGCTAGACACCCACTTCCTTCCTTCCAGTGTGACTGCCCTGCCTCCCAAAATATTGTTCAAAAATTGGAGTTATCTTCCAAAAGGCTAGCTTGTTTAGATGAGTGGATGAGTGTTTCATCTATTTTCCTTTTGCACCTCTTTCAGATCCCGGCAGTGTAGTTTGCATTATGGGTAATGTGGTGGAAACACTTTCTCAGAGGCTCACTGAAAATCTGCTCTAGCCTGAAAGTTGTCAGTACTAAAGTTTCCATCTTGCAAACAAACACATAATTAAAACACATTTTGCTCATTCTTCCATAAGCTATTTGAGGATGAGAAACGTCACTCCTTTAAGATGAATTTATGTGTAATGTGGGTACATTATTTGGGGAATAGGTGTTTGTGGGTGAGATGACCCAGAGATAAGGCATAGAGGGAGAAGAGAAGGAGACCATGGACAGAACCCTGTGGCAGACCTTATGGCATAAGGAAACTTCAGGTTAATGTAGGCACAGCCCTTAGCCCTACATTTCTCAGCCTTCATGGGTTGTCAGAAGCAAGGCATTATGCAAACATAGGTGGTTGTTTTTTCCCAGTGAATTTACATTAAATGCACTGAAGCCTAGTGGTAAAAACAGCATTGCTCAGCACAAGCTACTCTGCTTCTGAACTCAGCTATAAAAAGGGTTCCAGCTAACAGTGCTGCGTTTTACGCCTGTCACTCATGACTATAGCATAGCTGAAATCCAAGTGTTTTTGTTTAACACCAAAATCTAGCTGCTTTCTTCTCCCCTCTCCCTACAGACATTAGTTTTTCTCCTTTGATTATTTACAGAAGCCTCTGTCATGTCAGACATCTTCTCTATTTTGTTAATGTAATTCTGGGATGATATCCCACTCCCATGTGACTCTTTCCTCTGCTCATAAATTGGGATTAGGTTTTATTTCAGCATACGGTGCAGGGTTGATAAATATACTTGACTCCAAGTAGCAGATTTGTTGTTTCCCACTTTTTTACAGTGCAAAAGTCATAAACCATCACTGAGACCTGATTTAGAGTTATAATATCAAGTTGATATTATATACATTTCAATTAACCTATGAACTTAAGTAGCTACTGTAAAGCTCCAGGATCTTTAAGTGTTGTAATTAATTCATTACAACTAACATGTGAAGCAATCATAAATGATATTATATAGGTATAAATAAGGTAATAGCTTTTACAATAATCTGGAGGTTGCACTTATTGAAGAAGAATACTAATGTTATCTGATGAAAAATTCTTTGTATCTTTTTATGTAAACACATAATGCTAAAAAAAGGCAAACTATAAAATGTTAAAAACCCTGTAGGGTATTAAAAATACTAGTCTCAACACATGTGTTCATTTCTTTCACTTTCTTTTTAGATCGCCAATGTTGGTACAAAATGAGCTGGGAGAGGGAGAGAATTCTAATTAGGTTTAAAAAGAAAAATATGGCAGTTTATTTTGAGCACATGTATGGTTTGCAAAGGCACATCCCCATTTCAGATGCAGGCACAATGAATCATTATTACACATTTATCATCATAAAAATGCTTATTTGGACTTTTTTAAAAAAAGAAAAGGAAAAATTATAAAAAGGGCAAAGCAGAGAGCCGTATCTGAAGGGCAGTTATTGCTTGCCCTTGCTTGGAGAAAAAGGCTTTCTCAATGGGATTACGTCCCCTCTCATAACCTATCAGTCGTCTGATCAGAAATTCATAATGCAGGCCATCTATTTCTCAGCTCTGCTAGGGCTGCATGATTGAATTTAAATAGGCAAATGCCAGACTTGAGCTTTGACATTCTCACTGTCTCTCTCAATCTTTCTCCTGCCCTCCCAGTCATGATGTCTTTTTTCCACCCCCCCCCTTTTTTTTTTAACTTCTCCGCGCGCCACCATTTTATATTAGACATGCACTAACATGATGAAAAGTTATCAGGAAATGGAGGATGGATGTGGAAAGAGACACACAGAAAGGGAGGGAAAGAGGAAGGTTAAGAGAACTGGATGGCAGAAAATTGTAAATTGTTGCTATCATGCTCTCACTGGGACAGTCAAATCTGGTTTTAAGGGCCCCCTCCACACACCCCTTTTCCATTTAAAAAAGCTATTTCAGGATACTTCGGCTATATGCTTATCCAATCCATAAGATGTCTGAGCATTAAAGCTCCTATCCCATGTTCTTTCCCCTACTTTTTACATAGCTGATAAGGAAGAAAAGAAATTCAGACCTGTATGTTTTCAGTCATGGCTTTTCTGGTACCGTGTATAGAAAGTATGTATTGCAACAAGAATGATATTTAAACTTGTGACTTGGAAAGTACTGTTAGCATCTCACTCCTCACCCCAAATAAATAGAATAAACTATGCACAGAGGATGAGATTTTCAGCCCTATGAGAAGGCTTTTCTGTTGGGTGTACTGTGACATTTTTGCTAGAGAACAAAAACACTGAAAGTTGTGTTTGGGCGTATTTGGAGAGTGCTAATCAAGCTGTTTGGGTTTTGCAGATATGGTCATTACAATGTTTGTAGAATCCTTTTAAGATGAAAAGTGCTAAATATGTGCCTAGTGTTGTATTTATTAAAGAAAGCAAAAGTTGCAGGAAAATGACTTGGCTTCTTTTGTTGTCTTATTTTTCTCCCTAGCAGAGATACATGAGCTGTACTCGTGTTAGGCCTACCTGGTTGTCTTTCCCACCACCTTTCCCCCACATTCTTACCCCATGAAAGTGATTCTTGAAATGGGATATTATGATATTTGTATTGCTTCCCCCCCCATCCCTGTTCTATCATCCCCATTCTATCATCCCCAGTGCCATGCTGAAGGCATTTTCAGTCTCAACTGTTCCTTGCCACTCAAGTTTTCTTTAAAATACACAAGTAACATGTTTTAATTTTTAAAAAAGTATTAAAACACTTCAAAACCAAGATTGTTACCCATCTCCATAGTGTTAGAAAGTGAAGGGAGGCTACCAGTGGTAATAGAGGCTGTTCATTGATATTTTTAACTGTAAACTTTGTTCTTTGAGGAGTCCGGTGGCACCTTAAAGACTAACAGATTTATTTGGGCATAAGCTTTTGTGGGTAAAATGCCCACTTCTTCAGATGAAAGCTTATGCCCAAATATATCTGTTAGTCTTTAAGGTGCCACCGGACTCCTCGTTGTTTTTGTGGATGCAGACTAACACGGCTCCCCCTGAGATTTTGTTCTTCGAGTAGATGCAGCCGTGTATTGCACTGAGGTGTGTGCACGCCCAGCATGCTGGAGATGGAGAATTTTGCAAGCAGGATCTGTAGGAAGGCAGCGCTTGCTCCTTGTGGCCACAGCCCTTCCCTGGCTATATTAGGTGGTGCCACACCGATCCTCTCAGTTCTTTCTCACCTCCCATGACTGGAGTTGGAACTCTGTGTGGTTTTCCCCTCACAATCCCATCTCAGTTTCTGAGTTTTTCTGTGTATAGTTGTATTGTTAGTTAGTTGCCTTGTGTGATGCCCTCACCAGGGTTCAAACAGTGCCTATCATGTGAGGGGGCAGTGGCTCCATGAGGCCTCTTTCAGCACTGAGGCCACATCGGATTGGCAGTCACCCTCAAGTTTGGAGAATAACTGTTCTGGGGCTGGCGCCTCTCCCAAGAGACAGAGAAGCTGTTAGCTCTCCTTGAGTGTGCTGAGGAAAAAGTTTCATAAGGCCATTCCAAGTATCATGGAAACTCTTCCTCTTTGTCAAAGAACAGTATGGACTGGTGCTGTACTATAGCGAGCACACAGGATGGAGTAGGTCCTTCAAACCGCTCCCTGGTACCCTGTAGAGACAGGCAGGAACCCATAATGTTTGACTCTGGGTACAGCCCTGGGACATCCATTGAGTCTGGTACCAATGTCATTGATGCCAGCACTGGCTGCTTCCATGCTGGCAGCATACCAGGCAGCAGGAGATCTACTCTCCCAGTCAGTTCTGGACTCCCCACTCATCCAGGACGTTGCTGGGGTTATGATATCCACAACCTCATTGGCACTGTCTGGGAGTATCACGGAACCTGGCATCATCCTCCCACTCTCCATTGCCCAATGGGTGCTAAGGACGGTTCTCAGAGCAGGATCAGTACTGAGACAGGGGCCCTTGGCTTGAAGCCTACTGGCCACCAATGCCCTTCCCATATCCCTGGTGGCCTCCCTGAAATCTGTGGGGTACTCCTGGGTCTTGAAGGTCAGACTCCTCCTGTTCTAGAGTGAGATCACTGGGCATGTTAGTGGCTGTGGTGGTTGTCCACTGAATGTTCAGGTGTTGGTTGAGCTTCCCCACTTGGGGCCTCCGGAGTTGTCCCGTCCAGGTCAGACAGTTCAGGGGCAGGACCCATCTCTAGTCCAATTGACTGCTTCATCATCGTCCCCTGACAGTTCAATGATACCAGGCTCCTTATCTCCCTGAGTGCATGAGGACTTCCAGGTCTACCAGGACCTTTTGCAGCATGTAGCGGCTACTTTGGGCAGCGTTCCTGCGAGAGAATACTCACAAACTATTGGATAGTCTCCAGCCATCTGCTCCAGGGAGGGTAGCCCTCCCTATTAATGATGCACCTTAGAGTCTGCCAAGATTTTTTTGGGTACTTTGGCTTTGGTGCCCTCTGCAGTGAAACAGCCAGAGAAATGCTGTGTCACTGATGCAGGGTTTTGAGGCTTCTATTCCCACCTGATCCCTGATTTCCATGTTGTGACTGCAGTGAATGATAGGGCCCAGCACGGCAGGTACAAGCCTACACACAAGGACAAGGAGTCCAAGAGGATGGACTTAACTGTAGAAAAATCTATACCTCCTCTTCCCTGCAAATGCAGAATGCGAACCAGCAGACATTGCTGTCCAAGTATGATTTTATTAATTGGACAGCTGTCTAAATTTGTAGACCAGTTACCGGAAGCCCCCAGTGAGGAATTTTGAGTATTGCTAGCAGGCGGCTGCTTGGTGGCCAAGACATCCTTGCAACTGGCGTTGGATGTGGCAGATACATGAGCCAGGGTAATGGCCTCAGTGGTAACCATGAAAAGAGCATCTTGGCTGCAAAATTCAGGCACTGCTCCCCAGGTGCAGCACACTACTGAGGACCTGCCCTTTGGTGGTTGAGTCTTTTTTTGGATAAGACTGATGAAACCGTTCTTCATTTAAACACTCAGGGGCTACTACCCTACGTGCTCTGGGCATGTGTACTCTGGCAGTGCAGAGACACCATTTTGATAGGCAGCAGCAGCATCAACAGTAGGGCTGGCAGTGCTCCTTTGGGCCGTCCTTCCCTTCCCTGAGGCAGTGAAACTACCGCCGAAGAAAACTGTCAATGGCTCCAAGAGTGCTTAGGGTGAACTTCATCAGGCCCACACTGATCATCCATTGAATACATCTAACTTATTTAAAATCTCTTTAACATGTTCCAATCGAATTCTGGTTTGTGTTCCTCCCCCCTTGTTGTTAATATTAGTTGTGTTAAGCATCTGGCCACAATTAACCTTTTTAGCGAAGACAAGCTAAATGGGCATTAAACACCTCAACCTTCTTGGTATCATCTGTTATTAGCTCTCCTTTCCCAATTCCAATTTCTAACTGGAATTTGTTTGGTTTTTACCTTCCAGCCATTGGTTCTCATTATGCCTTTCTCCTCTAGATTAAAGAGCTCTTCAGTACCTGGTATTGTCTCCCTGTGAAGGTACTTATATACTGTAATCAAATTAACTCTCAATCCTCTTTTGATCAAATAAACAGATTGAGTTCTTTAAGGTCATATCCACACACAGGTATTACCACGACCTTAGCTATGCCGCAGTAGTGTCACTGCTACCTACAGCCACAGAATGGTTCTCTACCTCCCTTAGTGACAGTAGCTAGGTCAGTGGAAGTATTCTTCCCCCAAGGTAGCTGTGTCTACACTGGGGATTAGGTCGGCATAGCTATGGTGCTCAGGGGTGTGAATTGTTCACACCCCTGACTTCCGTGTCTATGTCAACCTAACTTTTAAATCTAGACCAGTCCTAAATCTCTCACCATAGGGCATTTTTGCCAGCCAAAGTAATTTTTGTGGCTCTTTTCTATGCCCTCTCCAATTTTTCAGTATCCTTTTAAAAATCTGGACATCAGAATTATACACAGTATTCCAGTATCAGTCTCACCAATGCTATATACAGAGGTAAAAACCCCTCACTATTTCTACTCACTACTCCCCTGTTTTACACATTCAAAGGTTGCATAAGCCCTTTTTATCACAGGATCACACAGGAAACTTATGTTCAGTTGCTTGTCCACGGTAGGTCCGCTATCCTTTTCAGTCACTGCTTTCCAGGAGACAGCCCCCCCATTCTATTTGTTCTTAGATGTATAACTGCATTTGGCTGAATTAAAAACACATTTTGTTTTATTGCTCCCAAGTTTGTTTGACAAAACTTTTCACAAACCATGTTCACTGGCATTAATTATATTCCTATCCTTCAGTTCTTTATCAGTCAAATCCCATATCAGTTTTTCCATTATTTTGCCTGGGATTGATGTTGGACTTACCGTTTTAGAGTTATCTGGGTTATCCTGCTTGCCCTTTTTGAATATTGGCACAACATTAGCACTCTTCCAGTCTTCTGAAATTTCTCCATTATGTCAAGATTTATTAAAAATTAACATCAGCAGGCCAGAGATCTGCTCGGCCAACTCTTTTTTTAGGATCTGGAGGCAAGTTATATGGGTTCGCAGGTTTAGAAATGTTTATCCTTAGTAGATATTATTTAACACCCTCCTTAGTTGCTGATCTACTGGAAAGTACTTCCTCATCCTCAAGTGATACACATATATTGTCCTGCTTCTTTCCAAATACAGAACAGAAATATTATTTAACACTTCTATGTTTTCTGTGTCATTAATCATTTTTCCATCGAGCAATGGGTCTATATATTGCTAGGATTTCTTTTGTTCCTAATTCAATTTAAAAACTCCTTTTTATTGTCCTTAGCCTTGCCAGCCATGGAAACTAAACGCATGAGGGGAAAATGCCTTATCAGTTTTCTATAACTCTTAACTTTGAATTTATATCGATTGCTCCCTATTTCCCTTTTTTCTTTTATTATGTTTTTTAATTTCAAATTCCTGCCTTCACTTCACCACTGAGCCAAATGAGCTTCGAGCCAAAGGGGCCCCCTCTCTCTGGTGTACGGAACGTGGCTTTCTGGCCATCTAGTGAACTCCTCTTACAATTGTCATTCACATTTTCCTGTCTAATTTTTCCCCCTATCAATTTCACTCATAATTTTTCTCATCTTTGGGAAATTAGCCTGCTTGAAGCAACAAGTATATATCCCACTGCTTGGGATTGTTCTCTTGTCCATAAGGAAGGTAAGATAAAGGTACTCTGGTAAAAATAGTTCTTGGAGCTCTGGGCTCTAATCTACAGATACGAGTGGTTCAGTGCTACAGTCAGATACTTTTCCCTTCGTTGCCTTGGCTTGCCTCTATATTCAGTGAGTTTAAAGACATTTATTCTCATTTCATAGAAGAGTAGCCTCTTTCAAGATTAAAATTCAGGTGGGCAGGCAACATAGTGTGAATACCCAAGCAAGATAAATATAAAAAGTTAAATTTTTGGTTGGTGGGAATAGCCTTCTACTGCAAACAGTCACCGCAGGCTTTGTTTAGTGGAATAAAAGAAACAGAGAAGGTAACTACTGTTTCTCAACATGAAATAACTCTGACAGAGTATGTTATTACAATTGGCAAAGGGAATGTAACTAAGAACTTTTCCCCATCACCATAGATTGTCAAAATAGAGAAATACTCACGAAAAACATAAGTGAATTTTGATGATTGGCATGGCAAGCCCTTCTTCAACATGGAGAGCATCTTTGCCTCTTGATAATCCTTTATTTATGCTTTCCAAGACAAATAAATTAATTGGGTTTTCCTGCATTAATAAAGAGGTTGTCTGTCAGAGATACTAAAGCTTGTATGAGATTTGGTTTAACACACTAGTTTATATATACTTAATAATCTAACTATAACACAGGAGAAAAAGATGAGTTTTGTTTTTCATTACTTTCACAGTAATAGCTTTGCTGGCTAGTTGCATGTTTGCTAAACTAGTTCATGACCTGAGATGTCATATATGCGGTTCCTCATTTTGATATTGTAACAATGAATTGATTTATAGTCTCTGAAAGGTTTCAGTTCTGAGTCAAAGAAGTAGAAATCTAATGTTCTTATTCCCTGGGCCTTTGAAACAGTTGAATTAAAACTGTCTTGTTTAAAAAAAAGTATTTGGAGTATTGACTAATTGGCTACATAAATAAATCATAGAATCATAGGACTGGAAGGGACACTGAGAGGTCATCTAGTCCAGGCCCCTGTACTCATGGCAGGATTAAGTATTATCTAGACCAGAGGTGGGCAAACTATAGCCCACAGGCCACATCTGGCCTGCGGGACAGTCCTGCCTGGCCCTTGAGCTCCCGGCCAGGGAGGCTTCCCCCCCTGCGTTGTCCCGTCTCCCCCGCAGCCTCACCTCGCCGCACCGCCAGCGCTCTGGCCCACTGCTCCTTCCGGGCAGCGCAGCAGCGTGGCTGGCTCCGGCATGGTAAGGGGGTGAGGAGCGGGGGTTCCCAGGGGACACTCAGGAGACAGGGAGCAGGGGGGTTTGATGTGTTGGGGGTTCTGGCGGGGGGCAGTCAGGGGACAGGGAACGGAGGTTGGATAGGCGTAGGAGTCCCAGGGGGCCTGTCAGGGGGTGGGGGTGTGGATAGGGGTCACGGCAGTCAGGGAGCAGGGGGGGTTGGATAGGGGGTGGGGTCCCTGGGGGGCAGTTAGGGTTGGGGGGTCCTGGGAGGGGGCAGTCAGGGGACAAGTAGCAGGGGAGTTGGATGGGTCGGGAGTTCTGAGGGGTGCAGTCAGGGGGTGGGAAGTGGGAGGGGACAGATGGGGGTGGGCGCCAGGCTGTTTCAGGGGGGCACAGCCTTCCCTACCTGGCCCTCCATACAGTTTTGCAACCCCGATGTGGCCCTTGGGCCAGAAAGTTTGCCCACCCCGATCTAGACCATTCCTGATGGATGTTTGTCTAAACTGCTCTTAAAAATCTCAAACCACAGAGATTCCACATCCTCCCTAGGCAATTTATTCCAGTGCTTAAGCACCCTGTAAAGTCCAACCTAAACCACCCTTGCTGCAATTTACGCCCATTGCTTCTTGTCCTATCCTCAGAGGTTAAGAAGAACAATTCTTCTCCCTCCTTGTAACAACCTTTTATGTACTTGAAAACTGTTATCATGTCCCTTTTCAGTCTTCTCTTCTCCAGAGTCAACAAACCCAATTTTTTCAATCTTCCCTCATGGGTCATGTTTTCTAGACCTTTAATCATTTTTGTGGGGGGCAGGAGGGAGAGGGGAGTTCTGCATACTATCAGCATGTAAGCACAGCAACAAAACAAATGCAGTTAATTTCTCCAGAGCTGTATATATAACTTAAGATAACAATGAAGTGCACAAGTAGGAAACATGGAAAGTATAATTCCAAAACCAAATTCCCTGAAGATCTGACATGCAAAGGTCTAAGAGATGGCTGGAATCTGACTGGTATTGTAGATGGCTAGGTAAAATGGAAAAACGAGCAGTGTTCGAGGAATTTGCTAATCCTTTCTCAAAGACACTGCTAAGAACTCTCAAGAAAGTGATACCATGATTGAATCAGAAATGTAAGTTTAGATCCTATCAGAATTAAATGAAAGATCAGTTCATGTGCCAGACTTTTGTCTTGGATGAAAATTGACTGGTAGATTGAAAGCTCCTGAAAGAAAATTGCCTTTTTTATGTTTCTAATTAACCTGAATCCAAAATTTACTTTGGGTTTATTTCTTTTTAAGAAATCACCACATTAGCAGTATATCAAAATTAACTGTCTTTGTTGAATATGATTGTTTAAATGTGGCAGTCAGGTTGAATTCATTTGTGAGGAGCTTACAGTACAGTCCAGGTATTATTTTGGGCTAT
The DNA here is from genome assembly GCF_965152275.1 of Natator depressus. Taxonomy (NCBI): domain Eukaryota; kingdom Metazoa; phylum Chordata; order Testudines; family Cheloniidae; genus Natator; species Natator depressus. Next base: position 41,588,499 of record NC_134245.1, read on the forward strand.
TTGTGTCTCTTAGGTGAACTTCTGTTTGAGTTAGACTATAAATGCTGCTGAGTTGTGGTGTTACATTCACTTTGATTTTCTCAATATAATTTTTTTGCCAGTGATGGGGACTCTGCTGTACAGCATGATCTTCATCTCCACATGCATTTCAAAAAATTTGGAAATATGAAAAACAAGCATAATCTCATTGAATTTAATGTTTAAAGATCTACAAAGATGTATTTCATGATAATGAAAACCATTTGGTACACAATGTATCCATTTGATGGACCTGTTCTTTTACTATTTTTTATTGTTAGTCATGTGCATTCAAAAAGTATATGATTACAACAGGACACTCTGAGGTCGAGCTCTGAGGGAATTGTGTATTATTAACAGGAGAGATTACAAAAAATATAGCCTACAACTTTATAAGAATGGCCCAGTGTTGACTGGGCTTCAAGTTTATTAATAAATTGAATTGCACAATATAATTTGCCTGATATCTGGGTTTCCATAGCTTTGCATTATTTTTCAAGACTATTTTTGCTTGCTAGAAGCACGCTTTGAATTAAAACAAATCTCATTTTATTTTACATAGCACAACTATGCACGTTTTTTTTACTTAAATGCCCTGTTCAGCTCTCTAAATGTGCAGTAGTGTATATATGATTTATCTTTAAAACCAGTATGCCAAGGTCCTTCTGTATTTACAGCTCCCTGAACAATAACCTAATTTGCAAGAATATCTAATTACTATATAGTTCACTTATATTTACCAGGTAGAACCTATGCACACTAGTTGCTGTTTTAAGGAAAGAAGCCAGGGAATGATTTTAGTGCTCTGCATTGTAAAGTTTTAAGTACATGAATTACACACAATGTTCAACTGACTTTCTTTTCCCTTTTCTTAAATGCCCTTCTTATTCACCTCTTTGAGACTTTGTACATTTTGTACCCTGCATAGCTTTAGGCCCAGATTTTTAGAGGTATTATGGCTAACTGATTTAGGAGCCTACATCTTATTTTTAAAATGGTTTTAGACTGTTGATGGGATTTGCAATCCTAAACACCTAAATCCCTTTTGGAAGTAAGATTTAGGGCTTGTCTTCGCTACTGGGGAGATTGACGCTACTGCAAATCGATGCAGTGGGTGTTGATTTACCGGGTCTAGTGAAGACCCACTAAATCGACGGCAGAGTGCTCTCCAGTCCACCCTGGTAATCCAGCTCTCTGAGAAGAGTAAGGGAAGTCAACTGGAGAGTGTCTCCCATCGACGCAGCACAGTGAAGATACTGGGATTAGTTTCAGAGTAGCAGTCGTGTTAGTCTGTATCTGCATCTGCAAAAAAGAACAAGAGTATCTGTGGCACCTTAGAGACTAACACATTTATTAGAGCATAAGCTTTCATGGGCTACAGCCCACTTCATCGGATGCATAGAATGGAACATATAGTAAGAAGATATATATATACATACAGAGAACATGAAAAGGTGAAAGTAGCCATACCAATTGTAAGAGACTAATTAAGATGAGTTATTATCAGCAGGAGAAAAAAAACTTTTGCAGTGATAATCAAGATGGCCCATTTAGACAGTTGACAAGAAGGTGTGAGGATACTTAACATGGGGAAATAGATTCAATATGTGTAATGACCCAGCCACTCCCTGTCTCTATTCAAACCCAAGTTAATAGTATCTAGTTTGCATATTAATTCAAGCTCAGCAGTTTCTCATTGGAGTCTGTTTTTGAAGCTTTTCTGTTGCAAAATTGCCACCCTTAAATCTTTTACTGAGTGACCAGAGAGGTTGAAGTGTTCTCCTACTGTTTTTTGAATGTTATGATTCCTGATGTCAGATTTGTGTCCATTTATTCTTCTGCATAGAGACTGTCCGGTTTGGCCAATGTGCATGGCAGAGGGGCATTGCTGGCACACGATGGCATATATCACATTGGTAGATGTGCAGGTGAACAAACCCCTGATGGCATGGCTAATGTGATTAGGTCCTATGATGGTGTCACTTGAATAAATATGTGGACAGAGTTGGCATCGGGCTTTGTTGCAAGGATAGGTTCCTGGGTTAGTGTTTTTGTTGTGTGGTGTGTGGTTCCTGGAGAGTGTTTGCTTCAGGTTGGGGGGCTGTCTGTAAGCAAGGACTGGTCTGACTCCCAAGATCTGTGAGAGCAAGGGATCATTTTTCAGGATAGGTTGTAGATCTTTGATGATGCGCTGGAGGGGTTTTAGCTGGGGGCTGAAGGTGACAGCTAGTGGTGTTCTGTTATTTTCTTTGTTGGGCCTGTCCTGTAGTAGGTGACTTCTGGGTACTCTTCTTGCTCTATCAATCTGTTTTTTCACTTCAGCAGATAGGTATTGTAGTTCCAAGAATGCTTGATAAATATCTTGTAGGTGTTTGTCTCTGTCTGAGGGATTGGAGCAAATGCAGTTGTATCTTAGAGCTTGGCTGTAGACAATGGATTGTGTGGTGTGTCCTGGATGGAAGCTGGAGGCACGTAGGTAAGTATAGCGGTCAGTAGGTTTCCGGTATAGGGTGGTGTGTATGTGGCCATCGCTTATTAGCACAGTAGTGTCCAGGAAATGGACCACTTGTGTGGATTGCTCTAGGCTGAGGTTGATGGTGGGATGGAAATTGTTGAAATCATGGTGGAATTCCTCAAGGGCTTCTTTTCCATGGGTCCAGATGATGAAGATGCCATTAATGTAGCACAAGTAGAGTAGGGGCGTTAGGGGACGAGAGCTGAGGAAGCGTTGTTCTAAGTCAGCCATAAAAATGTTGGCATACTGTGGGGCCATGCGGGTACCCATGGCAGTGCTGCTGACTTGAAGGTATATATTGTCCCCAAATGTGAAATAGTTGTGGGTGAGGACAAAGTCACAAAGTTCAGCCACCAGGTTTGCTGTGACATTATCGGGGATACTGTTCCTCACAGCTTGTAGTCCATCTTTGTGTGGAATGTTGGTGTAGAGGGCTTCTACATCCATAGTGGCCAGGATGGTGTTTTCAGGAAGATCACCAATGGATTGTAGTTTCCTCAGGAAGTCAGTGGTGTCTCTAAGATAGCTGGGAGTGCTGGTAGTGTAGGGCCTGAGGAGAGAGTCCACATAGCCAGACAATCCTGCTGTCAGGGTGCCAATGCCTGAGATGATAGGGTGTCCAGGATTTCCAGGTTTATGGATCTTGGGTAGCAAATAGAATACCCCTGGTCGGGGTTCTAGGGGCGTGTCTGTGCGGATTTGTTCTTGTGCTTTTTCAGGGAGTTTCTTGAGCAGATTGTGTAGTTTCTTTTGGTAACCTTCAGTGCGATCAGAGGATAATGACTTGTAGAATATGGAGTTAGAGAGCTGCCTAGCAGCCTCTTGTTCATGTTCATATTCCAATCGACCTAAGCTACGTCGACTCCAGCTACATTATTCAAGTAGCTGGAGTAGCGTAACTTAGGTCGACTTACCCCGGCAGTGAAGTCAAGCCCTTAGACTCCTAAATCAGTTAGGCGTTGCAACACTGAACAGAGCAATGACTAAATACTTTAAAAATCTGGGCCTATCTTACTAGAGTCCTCAGTTAAAAATAAGATGATTACACTAACTTGGTTGGCCTCACATTCAAAACATTAAACAGCACAATTTCTTATCTGCTCATTGACTGGTATTGAAACAAGATGGTTTATGATCTCTGACATTGTGCCCCAAACTGCTATTTAAGATGGAAATACCATTTTTGGTTGGCTTTTGTTTTGAGTGTGTTTGTTTTGATGGCATTGTGCCAAGATAGGCTCTCAGGGTCAGAGGCTGCTCTTACTATGTGTTTGTAAAACACCCAGTGTAGCAGAATGGGGCCCTGATTTGACTAGGGGCTCTGGGTGCTACTGCAGTACAAATAATAAGAAGGTGTTGCAGCTATCAGCGAGAACAGAGAAATAATGGAAAGAGGCCTTCAGTAGAGTGGTTTGAAACATAGGCAGGAAATGAAAATAGATTCACTCTAGGGAAAATGGATCCATAAAACTGACTTACTGGGTCAGACTATGGTCCATCTTGCCCAGTTACCTCCTCTGACAGCTGCTCATACCAGAGTTTCAGGGGGAGTGTACAGAACAGGGCAATTACAGAGTGGTGCACCCTGTCTTCCCCTCCTGGCTTCTGGTTGTCAGAGGTTTAGGGTTGCTCTGAGCATGGGATTGCATCCCTGACAATACCAGCTTATAGCCATTGATGGACATATCCTCTATTAACTTATCCAGTTCTTTTTTGAACCCAGTTATACTTTTAGCCTTCACAACATCCCATGGCAATGAGTTCCACAGGTTCTAAGATGAATGCCTAATTTTTATCTTGTATGGAAGCTGTTCAGTACCCAAGAGTATCTTTGTTGCCCTTCATTGAACCTTTTTCAGTCCCACTATCCTTTTTGAGAAGGAGCACCCAGAACTGGACACAGTATTCACTGTGTGAGTGCACCATGATTTATACAGTGGCACTGTAATACTTTCTCTTCTTTTCTATCCCTTTCCTAATAGTTCCTAACATACTGTGAGCTTTGTTTGACCACTGCTGCTAACTGAGCAGAAACTTTCAGAGAACTATCCACGGTGATTCCAAAATCTCTTTCTTGGGTGGCAGTAGATATTTTATACCACATCATTTTGTATGTATAATTGGGAATATTTTTTCCAGTGTGCATACTTTCCACTTATTAATGTTGAATTTCATTTAGTTGCCTAGTCACTCAGTTTTGTGAGATCCCTCTGTAACTGCTCGTACTCTGAATTGGACTTAAGCATTTTGAATAATTTTGTTTTGTCTCCAAACTGACACACTTCATTATTCACACCCTTTACATTTTCATAAAAGAATATCTTGAATACATTGAATGGGAGACTTTACCTATCTGGACATTTGTTGGAAAAGTAATATGGCAAAATGCAAAATTTCCAATACGTTCTTGAAATGTACTGTGGACAACTTTTTCTTCTAGAAAGTGAGGAAGTAACTAGGAGGCAAGCCATTTTAGACTGATTTTGACCAACAGGGAGGAATTGGTAGTGAATCTGAAGGTGGAAGGCAATTTGGGTGAAAGTGATCACGAAATGATAGATTTCATGATCCCAAGGAAAGGAAGGAGTGAGAGCAGCACACTGGACCTCAGAAAAAACAGACTTTAACAAACTCAGAGAACTTGTACATAAGGTCCCATGAGAAGAAAAATCTAAGGGAAAAAGGGAGTTCAGGAGAGTGGGCAGTTTCTCTAGACAAGTATATCAAAGATACAACTGCAAACAATGCGAAGGAAAGATAGGATGGATAGTAAGAGGCCAATATGTGTTTAATGTCTATTTTGTGTCTGTCTTCACTAAAAAGATTAATGGTGACGATACTCAAAACAATTAATATTAACAACAAGGGGAGAGGAGTGCAAGCCAATACAGGGAAAGAACAGGTTAAAGAGTATTTAGATAAGATTGATGTATTCAGGTTGTCAGGGCCTGATGAAATTCATCCTAAGGGTACTTAGGGTACTAGCTGAAGCAATCTTGGAACCATTGGCAATTATATTTGAGAACTGGAGGGTGGGTGAGTTTGCAGAGGACTGGAGAAAGGGAAACATAGTACCTGTCATTAACAGTGGGGAACAAAGAGGACCCAGGGAATTATAGACCAATCAGCCTAACTTCAATTCCAGGAAAAGATCCTGGAACAAATTATTAAACAATCGGTTTGTAAGCACCTGGAGGATAACAGGGTTATAAGGAATAACCAGCATGAATTTGTCAAGAAGAAATCATGCCAAACCAACTTCATTTCCTGCTCTGACAGGATTCCTGGCACAGTGCATGGGGAGAAGCAGTAGATATGATATATTGCAGTAAGGCTTTTGACACAGTTCCCCTGACGTTCTCATAAGCAAACTCGGGAAATGTGGTCTAGATGAAATTACTGTGAGGTAGGTGCACAGCTGGTTGAAAGACTATAGAGTAGTTATCAATGGTTCGCTGTCAAACTGGGAAGGTATATCTAGTGGGTTCCTGCAGGGGTGTGTCCTGGGTCCGGTACTATGCAATCTTTTCATTAATAACTTGGGTAATGGAGTGGAGAGTATACTTATCAAATTTGCAGAATACACAAAGCCTGTAGGGGTTGCAAGCACTTGGGAGGACAGGACTGGAATTCAAAATACCTTGACAAATTGGAGAGTTGGTCTGAATTCAACAAGATGAAATTTAATAAAGACAAGTGAAAAATACTTCACTTAGGAAGGAAAAATCAGGTGTGGCTAGGTGGTAGTGATACATGAGAGTCACTAATGTGCAGTTGTGAAAAATGCTAACATTATTCTGGAGTGTAGTAAGAGAAGTGTTGTCTGTAAGACACGGGAAGTAATTGTCCCACGCTACTTGGCTCTGGTGAGGCCTCAGCTGGAGGTACTGTTTATAATTTTGGGCACAACACTTTAGGAGGATGTGAATACATTTGAGAGAATCCAGAGAAGAGCAACAAAAAAGATACAAGGTTTAGAAAACCTATGAGGAAAGGTTAAAAAACTGACCATGTTTAGTCTTGAGAAAAGAAGGCTGAGGGGGGATTTTATAAGTCTTCAAATATAGTAAGTGCTGTTATAAAGAAGATGGTGATTAATTGATCTCCATGTCCACTGAAGGTAGCACAAGAAGTAATGGGCTTAATCTGCAGCAAGGGAGATTTAGGTTACATATTAGGAAAAAATTCTACCTATAAGAGTAGTTAAGCTCCGGAATAGGCTTGCAAGGGAGGTTTTTGAATCCCCATTATATGGGAGGGTTTGAAGAACAGGTTTTAAAAACACATGTCAGGGATGTTCTAGGTTTATTGGTCCTGCTGCAACATAAGTGACTGGACTTGATGACTTCTCAAGGTCCCTTTCAGCCCTACATTTTTATGATTCTGTGAACAGTACAGGTCCTGGTACTGATCCAAACTCAAATACTATCAATACTACTTTTTACTTCTCTAGGGTCTTTCAGGCAAAGCATTGAAAGAACAAAGAGAGGGAAGGGGGCATTTTAAAAGCATCTAAGTTACTTAGAGCACAAGTGCCACTGAGCATAGGAAAGTTTTGAACTTGAAAAATGTTTAACTATTCTGTTGTAACTGGTAAAACTCCCTGCATGGACACTTCCTCTGGAACAAGAGTGGCTTTTTTTGGATTTAGCTTAAGCCGCTTCCAAAGAGAGACAAGTCTGGAATAAGAGTGACTTTCAATCACTAAATATTTGGGGCAGATTTTGAATGATCACCCTGTAAGCCAGTGGGCCAACTCACTAGTCTGTGCACCAAAAAGTACTTTCCAGCCACAGGATTCCAGTCCTTTTTCTTCAGAGCTTCAGTTTTATGTTGAACTTCTGGTGCTCTGAAGACATATCGGTCAGATCCCTTTCCCCGACTCAGGGGGAGGAACGTTTTACACATGCTCTCTTCTGGAGCTTTAGTGTAATGTCTGATATAATGATACTAAGGAACAGAGGTTGGTCTGGTGGCAGTGGTGGATCAGAAATCTTCTCTTCATTCCCGCACTATCCGTTTACGTTGCATTGTCAGGACACATGTTCCATTTACTTCCCAGAAGTATTTTACTCATACTCTTTTGACTTTGTGTATGTCAGGAAAGGCATCCGTTAGAAAGAACTGTGATGCATTTACCAGCCCAAGCAAATTAAGAGTATTCCACCTGTGCCATGGTTAAATTGGGCTGGCTTGTGGCAGCCTGGTGAAACGGGTTTTTTTGTTTTTGTTTTTCGTGGTGGCTGTCATAGCACTGAACAGACTCAGGAGACCTGGGTTCTATTCTCAGCTATGCCACTGACCTGCTGAGTGATCTTGGGCAAGTTACTTCACCTCATTGTGCCTCAGGTTTCCCATCTGTAAAGTGAGGATAATGATAATGAGCTGCTTTGTAAGTGCTCTGAAACTTCTGATGAAAAGGGCTATAGAAATGCTCAATATTAATTATCTTTTAAAAAAATCTCTACCCCTTATGGTTGCAAAGATTTCATTAGGTGGACACTTTAAAGGTGATGCAGTGATAGCTACACCTACCCTGAAATAATAGCTGTGAGAGGAGTGAATGATTCTTTTGTCTTGCTGGAGGGTTGACTTTTATCTCCATTGTCAACTATTTTGCTGATGATTGAAGCCCACAATTAAAAGGAGGGATGATCATATTATGAAAATTTGCACAATCTGATGTATCTTATGGGGCAACTCAGTTTCTTGGATGAGAGGAAAAGTTTGGTTTGTGGACAGACCTCTGACATATGCCCACAGCTATTTATAGTCAAATGAGGGCCAAAGGAATGCAGCAGGTGTCCAGTTTTTTGATGCCCTGAATGCATGATTCTCCTAGAATGGATGCAATTTGCAGTAGATCTCTTCTCCAGATCCCTCACACACCATGATCTAAGATGCTTGTTGTGGGGGCTGGCCTTTTCAGGAGAGTCAGGGACCAGCCTACCTCTGACAGAGTCCACTAAAGAGAACAAGCCAACAAGGATCCACCTGTGAGTAGTTAATTACCTGGAGGGGTGTTAGTTAATTAGCTTCATCAACACCTGGACCCTATAAAAGACCTGGCAGAGACAAGACTGGCAATTAGAAACTCAGGGAGTGAAATGGCTCCTGTGGAAGGCCCTGAGCCAGGGTCTGCTGAGGAAAGGGTACTCCAGGGGGACTAGCCAGGAGCCAGTGCTCTATAGCAAAAGAAAGTTGCAACCACAGGGAGCAGGTAAGCTCTGGGGCAGGGTCTGCAGGGGAAAGGGAATTCTACGGGAGCTGTGAACTGTGCTTTAGCTCAGAGCAGGACACAGACTCTCAAAGTAGCCCAGAAAGGGGCTAGAATCAGAGGGCAGAAAAGAGAAGCCCCAAAGGGTAGAAGAACTTTGTTTTGTTGGGACTTTTTAGTTTGGACTCTTGCTACCCCAGAAGGGGTTAAGTTTGGTTTGTGATTTGGCTGGAAGGCTTAGCCACATCTCTGGCACAGGCCAGTGTCTGGAGAGCTGAGGATACCCATCTTGGGGAGGGAAACTGAGGCAGGGAGTGCCTGCCAGCCATGCCACGCTCAGCCAGCAGGGGATGCTACAGGGTGGCAGTGCCCCGTGACCGCTCTTTTATGTAAATGATAAACAATGCTACTGAGTAAATGTTTTGAAAACACATCTTTGGTTCCACAAAGCCTGCTATTGGATCCCATATAACCCCTTTTTACAACATTCCTAATATCGCCTATTTTCTTACCATTTTACTGTGGAAAAAAATCTTATTTTTCTAAACTAGATCTTATTTTAGAAAACAGCTCAAATAATATATAACTTATTAACTCAGGATGCATTAATGCTCAGAATCTCAATATCAAGTCTATGGTGAGTAGAAACATAACATTTAAAAAAATCATGCACAGTTATTTATCCTTGCCAAATCTTCTCCCCCAGAGTGAATGCAAGCTGTCTCTTTAATAATGCAAAGGAGTAGTAAATTTCAAGCTGAGGATGGGCAATAACAAGGAGAGTTATTTCCACAATGCCCTAATGTCAGTTGAGTGGCTTAGGAGCACACCTTATTAGTTCTAACAGGCTGGTTAGCATTGGGTCACCTCTGTGGCTCCATCTCCCCTCAGCAGGGTCACTCATCTCCAGGCTATATTCGGGGAGGAGGGGGAAGGGAGGTGGCAACACATTTAGAGCTTCTTTCATCTCACAAGCATTTTTAGAGCTGTTTATTTTTATTTGTTACCCATTCCCTCTCTTTTTTTATTCTCTCTCTCTCTCTCTCTCACCCGCTCTCCTACCCAGTCCATCTTTGCAGCCTGCATAAATTCTGTGCATTGAGTAAACCCCTCCCATATGAGAGCAAATTAAAGCAGAAACCATGTCACTGGGGCTTTTCATCAGTATTTCTTTTCAGAAGAGAAATCATTCAAATTAATTTTGGTTGTGCCTGTGTGTGAACAAATAACCTACTGCAGGAAAAAATGTTTAATGCAAGAAAACCCAACATGGTTGCACATTCAATTAAGCATGACTGTCCTGAATGAATGCATGAAAATATATATATGTATACATATGTAAACACTGCAAATACTATTCCAGTGTTGAGAGATGATAGAAATAATGTAAAACTCTTGTTTTTTTACATAAGCAAGTTGAAGACTCTTGTTTAATGAATGACAATCTTTTTCCCAAAAAGAAGAAATTTGCTAAAAGCTCTGCATTATGGAAATGTGCATGTAGGTTTCTTTTTTATGTGTGCCTACCTCCATCAATCCTTTTTCCTTCCCCCTCTTCTGTCCGCCAGTTCCCATCCAAAAATGAATGCAAAGAAATACTATTAGGCTGTCTGGTTATGTATTTTTTATGAGGCCATACAAGACACTGCCTGACCCCGTGCAGCTCATGTTATAACCACATTGAAGATGCTTTTCATTTGGGTTCTGCTTTTCAGCCTGGATGACCTCTATTAAGAAAGAAAGAAAGAAAGGAAAAAATGGCCTAATATGTGACCCCTGGGACTAGTCGCTTCAAGGATTACATTTAATTCATATGATGATATTGAAATATAATGCTTCTATGTTGAATGTTTTAGATATTTTTATTTTCTTTCTCTTTATTTCAGGGACTCAGACTTGTCATAGATATTTTTCATCTGTTTTGGGTGGAGGACAGTAACTCAGGCTCTGGTCAGATTCTTAAAATTACCTTTTTCCTTAGGAGACTGCATGTGAATACAAAACACTGCTTTTCCCGGTCTCTCTGAATGAGGAGAAGAGACACATAGGCAGAGAAATTAATTTTACTAAGAATATGTATCTGCCAAGAGCTCCCTTTCAAATAAAGCAAAATGCCAAAATAAAGCTTGTTTCTTAACCCATTGTTAACAACTGACCCCACCCCCCAACTTCTCCATCAGTGTGACTGCTAACTCCTTCCCTGCCTTCTATTGTTTGTAGTCCCACCATTGCATTCACTTACAGTTGTCAGTGTGCATGTATTTATTGTACAAATATACACACACACAGTATTTCTGTTCTTGCTTACACACACTTATTATTAAAACTGCACTGTCCATAGCCCTAGACTACATGTATTTAATGTTCCAGCATTTCTGATGGAAAGCACATATCTTCGGGGTTTATAACTTGGCTATAAAATCCACTCTGGGATGAAACACGATGTACAGTGTTTCACTTTAGGAGCATATTTGCAAAAATAAATTTGGACATTTCTAATTACTCGGTGTGAGAATATTTAATAAAGTTTGTTTTTTGTGCAGTTTGTAAAGTGGAATTTAGCAATCGGTCCATAATCTGATCTAATAACTTGTATTCTGAAGCAATGCAACTCCCAGAAATTCATGCTAATGATCATTCTTGAACTACTACTACATGTATACACGAGATATTTTCCAACGAACATTTAATTTAGGGTTCTTAGAAGGTGGATTTAATCTACGCACATGGCAGTAGGTTTGATGCAATGGATGGTCTCACTTCTGAGGAGCCAGTACAGTCTATTGATAAATAATGTGTGTATCAAACTGGATAACAAAAGCTGTGTCTTTTAAAACAATAGGCCTGCACACATATTTATTCAGTCCCATAAACACAGAGCTGTTGTTTTGTTACGTTTGCAGGTTAGATGCGTTTTTCTGTTTATTATTGTTAGAAAAATTAAATAAAAAAATCACTGGCATAAAAATAGTTTAAATAACACTGAGGTTTTAGTGGCAACACTCCAGAGCCAGAAATTCATAGTTAAGGCTGAACCTACATCCTTAACCATTATACACAAATGCTGCAAATAGTATATGGTATGTAAAATCCATGGCTGCGTGGATACCCATGCCCTGAAACAACAGGGAAGGTTAAGAACAGAGTTTCCAGATTAACTCAGAATGTCACTGTATTTGTTTGCATCGGGGGGTGAACAGTATCCACGTCTTTGGGGTGATGATCTATAACACACACACATGGGCTATATCGACACACCCGTGTGCATCTCAGTGTTTTGTGTATGGTATTTAAAAATATATATATACAGGCTTTGGGTTCCCTTTTGTAAAGCATTAAGCTGTGACCCTCCCCTCCTCTTTTCCCTCCCCCTGCAGCCCTAGACTTCATGATGCCTTGACTGCTAGCTTAACATGGAGTTGTCTTTTTTATTTTTTTTATAAACCCAGTCACAACACAGAAAGAGGAGGAGGAGGAAGAGAGAGAAAGAGAAAACTAAAAACCCTGAAGGATGGTTCTCAAAAATTCGAAAGGAACCACAGGGAATTCCTTTTAAGAGCAACAGAAAGCGAGCCAGCTGAGGTAAGGCAGTTGGAGCTTACCCTTTCTCCCCCCCCACCCCCTTTTTGGTTATAAATTGCTGTTTCTTTATGGAGTGGGAAGGGGAGGTGGGTGGGGAAGACACCTAACTTCTTTACTGTTTAAGCAATCTGAGCATAGAACTCATGTGAATATGCAAATAGGGCTGGCTGGGCTGCGTTGCTGACACGTGTATGTGTTGTATCCTTCTCCCCACCTCCCTGTCTTAGCGTCTGATCTTCAACAGATTGCTGTTGTTTCTTGTGATCACCAGCACTGCGTGCTGGAGAGAGAGATGGGGGGGGGCATGGGGGGAGTGTTGTGGGGCTGGAAGGCATGGAATCATGACATGATTGCTGTGACTTTTTTATATTAATGTGTGCCTTTTTTCTAGCTCATTTGCATGTCAAAGTGGTGGAGGTGTGAGGGCCGAGATTAGTATGGAGATGACATAATAATGCAATGAATTAAATGTGATCACTTCTGTGAGCAACCGGGTTGGGGAGGGGGAGGGCTTGTGTGTGGAGAGAGCGAGCGAGCGGGGGAGAGCGAGGAAGGGTTCTGATTTTTCACCACACGTTGATTGATGTCAGGGGCTAACAGGGTGCATCTTCTTATTGTTATGATGATGATGATTGCAATGATTATACTGATCATTAGTGTGAAATTTAAATTTTAAAGTGGTCAGTGCTGGATATTTGGTGTGCATGCATGTTTCAAGCAGCAGGGTAAATCTTACTACAAGAATTTAACTTTCTCATGTTCAAAAAGACAGCATGCAGGATTCAAAAGATTATTAATTTATGAAATACAGTGGGTTGAATTACATAGATTCCTAACGCAGTTCTGTTTTTTATTGTAAATATACAAAAAGATCAAAGACATTTTTGTTATTAAAAGAAAATCTTTCATTGGAGGGATGGTTTAGCTATTTACAGTCAATGAAATTTGATTTTTATCTTTTGTTTTGCTTTATCCACATTTTAATAAAACAGCTCTATAGCATAACACTACCACAACGACTGCTGAACAAAGCAGATTCTCAGGCAGTTAGTTTGGGGTCTGAGTGTGATTTAAAAATTGTGAATATTTTCTCTGTGGTATTACTGTTTTGGACAAAACCCCTGCAAAGTGTAAAGGTAGTTAGAGGGCTGAGAGCATTTCAATGTAACCAACAGAAAAATGTAACTAAAAGAGATTAACATATGCAGTATACTGGAACTATTCTAATAGAATTCAGATTAATTTTTTTCTGCAGATATGCTCGTTTTCCTGATAATCAATATATACCTGATGTCTGTTCAAAATAAATATAACTCTGGTGGCACCTTAAAGACTAACAGATTTATTTGAGCATAAGCTTTCGTGGGTAAAAACCTCACTTCTTCGGTTTTTACCTACGAAAGCTTATGCTCAAATAAATCTGTTAGTCTTTAAGGTGCCACTGGACTCCTTGTTGTTTTTGTGGATACAGACTAACACAGCTACCCCCTGGTACTTGACAAAATAAATATGTGTATCCGGAGAGAAAGCGAGATGGAGGGTGGGGTGTGTGTGGCATACAGAAGTTTAGTACTGATTGTGATGCCTGCCAATAACCTTGATGCTGCAAATGACCATTTACAAGTCAACAGAATATCGCTAAAGTTAATTCATTGAAAAAGAAAATCCAAGACCACTCCATTAGTTTTTCTTCGGTATTAACGGGAGATTTTAAAGGGATATACTAATTGAACAATTGTATTCACTAGAATACTAAATAAACAGAAAAGAATATCTAACTCTTGGGGGGGGGAGTTGAATAAAAATCCTGCATAGAAATTACCTGATTGATCATAACATAGTAGGCTAAGAGACAACGAGACAACGGAAAGTAGAGAAGCAAAAAGGCAAGTGCAGCAAGACTGGTGTATAACCCTGTTATAACAATGCACAAGATAAACCCACCTGTCCAAATTCTCTATTGCTAGAACAGTGGCTGTCATCACTACCTTCTTGATCTCGGCAATACTTAAATTCTTGTGCCGCCTTTGAGTTCTCACAAAACTCAATGACTTTTTTATGCAGTTCTGATAAATGTTTTTGTTCTGATAATCTCATTATTCATGTGTTCTGAATTTTCCACAAACTATTGCAGAACCTTGGGCCAGTTGTATAAAGTCACTGTTAATCCTGTATATCACAAACAAAGGTGCCAGTAGAAAGCTGTTTCAGCATGAGCTTATTTCACCTACATTGTGTGCTGAAGTCCCCCAAATTCAGCAGCTACTGTTAATATCATGCAAAAAGACAGATTTACCAACACTGTTTATACCTCTTATGACAAATAAAATTGCATGCCTGCCTTGTCTCTTTGGCCCCCTTTCAGGGGAAATTTTGATCAGATTTTACAGCTTTATATCATATATGAACACGTGTATTCTTGTTCTTTCTGTCTCTCTGTGCACCTAAAGTGCTATGCATGTATATGTACTGCTTTCTCTTCGCCTAAGTCTTCTGTGCCAATAAAGAAGAAAGGCAGGGATGAGGATTGTTGCTATTGATCTGCCCAAGGGGATCATTAGGCATCAGTATCAATCTACAAATCAGTGGGCCTGTGTTACTTGCTTGGGCAGTCATTGCCAATTTGTTCCTATTAGATGGCCGAGCCCGGAGGTGTTTGATGAGCAGATTGGGTCTTTATCTCAGCACTGGAGAGCTTGCAGACTTGCAGAGAGACAGCAGAGGGTTAGGGGATTTTTGTTGTTTGTTTAGTTTTTTTTACGGAAATCTGGCTGCACTTTACTGTACTATAAAGAGAGGTTCTATGGGTAGAATGTGTTTCTGGTTAAATTTAGTTTTCCAGATCATATTAAATGTATTGGGAGTTAAGGAGAAACTATTTTTAAAATAATCTACTGCACTTTATTTGGTATGTTTTACCAGCAGTGCACTATATAAACATATATATTCGTGCCAGGTTCTTTTGTTATCCATTTCAGGTTACTCATTGGAATAATTGAAACACAAACATTTTTTCTTTCGTTCTCCCTATGCCCATTCCTAGAAGTTTATGTAGTTGCTGTGGGTGAGGTGACCCTAATTGCTATCTTTGTGGTTTAATTAGATAAAGTGAAATTTAAAGCTTTTAGATAATTTTATATTGGAAAATATTATTTACATTTTGCCCGTGAAAACTAAATGAAAAAAAAGTAAACTAGATACTGTAGCAGTAACGACATAATTTTTAAAAAATCTTGTTTTTAAAGCAGTGACTGTAGGCTGTTAATACAGATGGTATTAGAACAGTCTCTCCCCTAATCTGCATATTGTTTTTATTTTGTAATTTTTCAAACATATGTAAAGAAATGTGAAACAGGGAAACAAAAATTTGATATCATTCTGGGGGGAAATAAAACAGGAGGAAAGAATGAATCCGAGCAGTTCGAACAAATGTTAGGGATGCAACATTAACTCTTCTTTATTTTGTGAAAACCTCAATTTCCACCCATGTTTCATTCACTCATGACATGAGCATCATGCACAGTTTATATATCAGTCCAGCTCTTATAGCCCCTGTTGATGCTCACTGGTTGGATTTCTAATTTCCTGGTTTTGTCAGGGGGTTTAAAAGACTTGCATGGGTGTTGGTACTTTCCAACAAGTTTATAATCTGGAGTTTGTGCCTATTACCTCTGACGATCAAAGTATTTCCCAATATTTGTAAAGTAAAAAATTCTAAACAAAGCACTGTGGATTTTATTTGTCATGCTATTTATATACAAATACATGTGCAGTAAGTAAAACCAAAATTATATTATTTGATTGTGGAAGATGAGAGATTGGATCTAATCCTACATTTACACAGCAATCACAGCATCTGCTGTATAAAACCAAGTTCCTTTGAGTACTTTTTGGTTATATGTCATATTTCAAGTAACATAAAATAATGAATGCTTTTAGAACTTAGAAGTATTTTGAATTCTGATTATTATTGTTTGATTAGTATTTGGTCAAATTCTTTTAACCTTTTTCTCCCCCCCACTTTGGGGACAGTTCAGTTCCTTCAGCTTTAGAAAAGAATTCACCTCATTCTGTCTGACAAGCATTTTTGTTGTTGAGCTTCTATCATATCTGTGTACAAATACATCTGTTTGGTGTGTGTGTGACTTTTGGAAGCCAGACAGTGTTAATTTGTCATAAACTACATACAACCAGCTAGCTTTAATCTCTATGTTGCGTGTATAGAAATCAATTTGGAGTGTACTCAGAGGGATTTTTTTTCCCAGAAAGAGTTTGTTGTACAAATATTTATGGATCTTTTCCTTTGTAGTAGAGATTCCAGTTGAAATGACCATCATGCCATTAACGGCAGATTTCATTTTAAGGAAAATGTTGCCAAAAGATATTGTTTGTTTAATCGTATGGGGTTTCAAATTGAAATGTGCTTTGCTCCTATGGTCCAAATGCATGATCTTTGAGAAGAAATTCCAGATCTTTATTATACTGAAATAAAAGGAGGAGGGAACACACTCACCAAATTAAATGTAAGAATGTCTCTGTATGGGAACTTAAACAGCTTTTAAAATCCATGCACATTCTGGCTATCTCCAGTTCAGGACGTTTGTACTTGTGATGCAGAAATACTATGTTTTTGTTTTTAATCACAAATCTTTCTTTTTCATTCTTTTTCTTTATTGCTGTAGCTATATATTGGATCTTTTTCCTGTTTTGTTTAGTATGGTTTCATATGTGAAATTTCTCCATGAAACAATTGATACATTCTCCACACGCTGTGGTGAATGGAAAAAAAAGCCCTTAGATTAATGGTCAGTGTCTCATACACACAAATTTGTGTTAGGATACTACAGAGAAGCTGCGAATTACTGACAAGATCTAGAATAATTCCTAATGCTGTCGAAGGCTTCATTCTCTCCCCCACATGATGGATGAGGCATAAGAAGTGCTTTCTGAGATCATTAATGTGCATCATTCTGTTAAGTGTTATTAAAGTCCGTCTGTCTTCGGCAGCAGAAACTATATCTTATCCCTTATATTGCTTCTGTTTTGTAAAATTATAACTGCAGATCCTGTCTCTTACTAATGTGGTCTTTTTTTGGTACTCTTTTCCAAATGGCAGGTTTATGCCATAGCATTTAATGCATTTTTAGGATTGTATATTTTCTTCTATTCAAAATATTTGATTGCTACATGTGAGACTACATGTAGTTTCAGGATTACATTATTTATAACCTTTAAAATACAATGAAGCTGGAAACCATCCTTACCAAAATAATTATTTAAGGGGTGAGCTTAGAACTGAATTTTTATTCTGAATTTGTGCCTGTGTTAAATCTGTGTGAAGCTAGTTGGCAATTCAGTCCGATATGATTCAGTTTGAATTAAGCAGACTGCCTTGTAACCTTAAGAAGAAAATAAGGCTTTCCATTTCTGTTCTAAGTACACAATGCATAAGATGACATTCAGTTACATACACTTCCATTTGCAGCCCATTGGATTAATTGTTTAAAAAACAGTGGCACTATTATATGAACATATAGTAATCAAGATTCCTTGTTTGAGAAGGAAACTCATGCAGAGCTAAAAATGGAGATACAGTATTATATACAGGCGGCAAAAACTTCTGCAGTTTTGTTCCACTTAGACAGAAAACTATCTTGTACATTGCTGCTTCTTGTACTCTTCCACTCCTCCCCATTCTGTTGGCTGTAACACTTGACTTTCTGGGGGGAGGAGGATGGCAGGGGGAAAGGGAGGGAGGCCGGCCAGGTAGAGATTACAGATGGATCATATTATATCAAAAGTAATTTTAACCAAACAGGAGAATTCACTTTAAAGGTTTTTAACCTTTCTTAAGAGCCAATTTTTCCCTAAGCCCTGTGATAATAAAATACAATATAATTTATAGAGCGCTTTCCATGGATACACATTCCTAACTTTTTTTTTACAGTCAGATAAAATGTTATCCAACCACTGGGATGATAATCAAGGGAAAACAAAAAGCAAGTGATCATAAAGCCATTTAGAAATGTAACATTCCTTTTTGAGGAGATTCAGGCACACTTGGAGAGGCTCACTTAGATACTTGTAATAGAATTCTAGAAGTTTAAGGCACAGCTGGTAAAAGCTCAGTCATCCACAGCACAGCTAGTTTTTGAGCGTTTAATTTTATATTTGAATAATTCTCGAGATCAAGCTATAATCATGAATGTCAGATAAAGAGATTTTTTTCATAAATTACATTATTTCACAGATGTGCAAATACTTCTGAGAAAAAAATTACATTGATCAGTTTTAATACCCCCTGTCTCACCCTTCAGTCAAAGGAAAAAATAGCTTTTTTCCCATCTTTGTCTTCAGAAAGGTGCTAGATTGTAAACATCTGAAGGAAATGAAAGGGTTGGCCAGTCCACCCCAAATTCTTTCCAGATTTTCATTCCTTTCACCAGCAGCCTTCTGTTCTTAGAAGAGAGGGAGGGACAGAGAAAGAGAGCGAGAGAGAAGATATCTCTGTTTCTTATTAAAATTTCAAGTGAAAAGCACTGATATAACTTACTAATTTTGAATCTGCTAAGTTAGAGGGGGGCTTGATCAAGTACAGTTTAGGTAACGTGTACGCTGGCAATTTGGCAAGGTAAAGCATTTGAAGCCAATTAAGATCTAATTCTGTACAGAAGACAATGGGCAAGAGACAATCTAGTTTTGTTCTGATTTGTAGTTTTCAAAACAAGTGTTTGAAGTTGATTTTTTTCTGATAAGCTATAGCCTAACTCATGTTTGTCTGAAGAAGTAATTATCATATGAGGAATACTTTTGATATATAATATGTTCTCTTCAAGCTTAATCAACGTTATTTCCTTTCTGTTGCAAAATGTTTAGATATTTCTGGAAATAAATATTCCAATTTTATGCCATAGTAGTTTTTGCAAACATTCACCTCGGATCCTGAAATATCATTAGTCTTTAGTGAAAGAATCAGGTGCTTTTTGCATCAGAAGTGCACAATTTAATTAAAACTTCTGAACACGTTTTTCTACATAATTCTTTAACTGACAAGAACATTTAATTGAGCAATAGTTCATAATACATATATTGTTATTGCCTGATATATATTTGAATATATTGTGTTTTGTTCTGAGTGGAAAATATTGTCGTTATGTTTAATTCATGGATGACAGTCTGGATAAAATGTATATTTCAAGGCTTCCTCATCTAACATACGATTTAGTCACTCTTTTAGGAGAAAAAAGTTAAAAATAACTTTATAAAAATAAAACAAGGTGTTATACTGTGACTGTTTTGGCCTTAAATCATAGTTGCCTGTTTGTCTTTTAGGACATTTAAGTGCCAGATGCACTGGGAGAAAGCAATCTAAACATCAGAGTTTATTTTCAATATGCAAGTGGTATAAAAATATGCAAACCCTGATCACACTGCTATGGAAACTACTCCACAAAAATGTGGAACGAAAGCTGTTACTGTAAGTGTGCTTCATGTATTGTAACAGCTGTGACAGCCTGATACAGTTTAACACTTGTTCAGTTATAAGGAAATATTCAAAAGCAAACATGATGTACATGAGGTTTGTAATAATCTTTCAAATTTACAGAAGAAACCAAACCCAACCTCCATCCCCAAAAGTTAATGTTTCAGTTGAGTCTCTGAGATTTTGGAAATGTTCGTGCCCCCTTCCCTCCAACACAAAAAGGGTATTTCAGGGCTTGTGTTACAGCTATTTGCAAGTTATTTTAGGCCTCTCTTCTTTTAGATCCACTTAATAACTTCTGAAGACTATTTCAGGTACAGACCACACTGTGTTTTTAGGGGGTGGGGACGTGTTAAAAGTGAACATACATGTATGACACATGGGTTTCAGTTTACTCGAGAAAGCCTGAACTGACTCTAGCACAAGCCTTCCTTTCTGGGAATTTGGACATCGATCCCTGTGCTTTCTGTTAACCAAACACTTACATTAAATGCTGCAAACACATAATAAACATATATTAATACTTAGCTGTGGTAAAATGTGGTTAATATATAGTACGCACAGCAGATCTTTAAATGGACAATTGTTTTTATTTTTGATGGATTACATTAACCTTTATTTGTTTTAAGTAGTGTTGAACAGGAGGTTTTTAAAAATGTTGTCACCTTACAGTATATTTTAACATATTTAGATCATTAATATATTGTAATGAAGCTTTCTGGCTTTATAAAATCAGTGACTTGATACAACTTAGTATCTGTAAAGTATCTGCCCTTTAGATTCGTACAGTTCTTAAACTCTTTTGTTTGGACAGAATCTATATGTTCTACCCCTTGCTTCTCTTACTAGCTATATATGTTTTGTATGTGGAAAATTGGAAAACCATTCTTTTTATTTTTTATCCTTACCAAAAAGAATCATAGACTTTTTCATAAAATCCCAGACTTTATGGCTACAGGGCATGACTGACATTGATGGAGGTTCCCTGCGAGGAGAGTGGACAATAGATCCATACCCCTACATTTTCAGAGTTGTGCTGGGTATAACCAAACAACTCATACTGAAGTAATAGAAGTTTTGTGGTTAAATCTCATGCAACATATTTACAGATGAAATTAAATGTTCAAACTTTTCTGTGGCTTCAAAGAAAGTTAAGTTACGAGATGTCTAACAAATGTTTATGTACATCTAATTGGAGGTGAAGGTGACAAGAGTAGAAAGGATACAGAATAACTTTTTTTCATTTTGCTTTGCTTGGTGTGCGCAATTCAAAATGGGATCCTAGTATTTCAAGACCCAAACTCTCGTTTTTTAAGTAATTACTGTTATCTGGAATACAATGTTGCCTTAGAAATTATTGACATAACCGTCCCCATGGGAACTCCGTAGCAGTCAAAGTGAAATCCAACAATAAATCCGGGGGCCACCAGGATAACTACCATTAAATAGCTTTTTCAGTGGAAAAACTATTTCAAAGCGTCATTCTTCCTAAATGTAAAGTTCAGTGATCATGTTTCTGTGTAACTTTCATAGAGTTTGGTCTTTTACTTTGAGATTTGTTTAAATAATCCTTCAAAGCGTCTTTGACAGCAAAAATGCTGTGTTTTGCACCGATGACATCACTCACTAAACTCCAGCTTCGTTGAAAGCTAAGAGGTTACAAAGCATTAAAAGTTGGTAAAGGTCTTCTCGTGTCACCAGGCCTAAAAGTCTTAGTATGTAAAATGGTTTTCAATAAATGTTGGGAACAAACAAAAAAATGCAACTGCTTGTAGATTTCAATATTTTTAAAATGAATGAATCCTTGCCAATTAACAAGACTATTTAATGCTGCTTTCAGGAACTGATAAAAGCTAAGGTCCAAATTTGGTAGTTCCTGTTTATGCCCTGACCCTACAAAGAAAACTTGCGTGCAGACACTTGCATGTGTAGGTCTGCTTTTAGTCTTTATTACTATTGAAATCAATGGCAGTGCTGTCTGAGGTAGCACTACAGGATTTGACCCACTTGATTACATTCTAGCCTCATTCTACACATGGAAATCCCCTTGAAGTCAATTTGAATTTTGAGCAAAAATTGAGGGTAGAACATGCTTTAAAAAAGGGGGAAATGATAGATTTAACAGCTGATACTTTTGGCAACCGAAATAAAGACTGTAAAAAGTTATCACTTAAGGGCATTATTCTGATCTCACACTACTGTAAATGAGGAGGGATTTCATTGAAATCAGTTGACTTAAAATAATAAAAGTGAGATCAAATTGGACCTCCAAACTGTTTTAAGAGACACCTTCAGATAATACTCACAGATAACTGAAAGAAAACCACAGAATCTTATTAAACAAACCAACCAATCCCTTGTTGTCGGATACGCGACAGCATTTTTTATTGGGAATAAATAGGCAAACTGTACAGTTACAGAGTTTGACATGTTCACTTGTAACTTTTGAGTTTGCCCTTCTAAAATAAGTGCTTTATTAAGTAAAAGAGGTGTTGAATACCTCAGTGATACAAACCCTACTTTAGACCCAAGGCTTTGTCAACTTGATCAGTGGGGTTATTTACATACATTTCTTTCTTTTTTTAAAAAAAATTAGTAAATAAACCACCTGTGACCAATGTGGTCTAATGTACAAAAGTGTCCTGGCAAAAGAGCTCAGCTTTTGAAAGTGAACGTAGAAGTATCAAAGCATCTTCATGTATATTGTGACAAACTGAACAGTTTTCAGAATCCTTGTCTGCTCTGCAGCTCATCCATTATGTGAATGACATGTGAAAATAGTTGTTTCTCTGAGATATCAGCAGGCAGCACAAACTCCGTTACTTTAAAAATACTGGAGGCTAGCTCATCTATAGACTTCTTATGAATGAATGAGTATGTGTGGTCCAGCTCATTGTAAGAAAGTAAGTCTCTACAAAAGGCACTGGAATTACATACCGTAACATGGTACCACTGGCTATATGCTGAAAACATAACAATGGGTAAGTTGAGACATTTGGGGTAGCTCACTTCATGTATTTATTTTGAAAGTGTAATTTCAAAAGATTGGAAACCATCAAGTTGCATACCCAGGTTTGTGTGGCCACGTGTTCTTATAACTGTTACTCTTCTTCTTCTTCTTCCCCTTCCCCCGCCTTTTGTTTGTTACTATCTTTTTGGTTCATCTTGTCTTTAATTTGATTGTAAGGTTGCTGGGGCAGGGAGTGTGTCGTCCTAAGTGCGTAAGCAGCACATAGTACAATGAGGCCGCCATCATATTTGTGTATTAATAAAGTATAAATAATATGTGAACAATCAACTTCTAAAACCTAGGTATTCAAGTGAATTTCATGTCTTGAAATTAAAAATGTTAGACAACAAACAAACAACCCCTCATTCCAGGGCAAATTCTACAGAACAGTAACGTATTGTCAAAAACATCCGGGAAAATAAGGGGGCAGAAGAAAGATGCATTAATCACCTCAGTTTTTCTTTATAATTATCTGTTAATTTCTGCAAGTATATTTCCATGTTCAGTAAGAACTGTCCAGACAATTGTGCTTTGATATTTTACAAACTTAACTTTATTGCAAAAGACGGTTTAAGCTGATTTCAGAAATATAGATTTATATTTAAAGTTGCTGGAAAAATAAGCTAGGTTTTTCTATGGATATTTAAATATATCCATTTTACAAATCTCACGGTTTGATCCTTGAAAGACAGAGCTGCTACTGGTGGGTAATCAAAGCTAAAATAAATCTATATTCTTCTAAGTTAAAGATATTTGTGTAGGTTTTTAAAGATAAGTTTTATAGCTGGTATTATAATACAGAGTGTAAGCTTTATTTCTTTCATTGGTCATCTCCAGAGTTCTAATATCTTAAACAATATCTACTTTTCTTTTACCATGACTTTTTTTTATAAACAGAACAAAATAATTTCTGTAAATGTTTTAAATTTGGAAAAGTAGATTTGTGATTTCCTCTTCCTTTGCTTGAATCAATGTAATGATATCCTTATCTCCTTTACCTTTTTTTTCTAATGCATTTTGTTTTGTCAACTTTTTAATTTCAATTTTTTTATTTTTAAGAGAATTCTGTTGTTTCACAGCAGCTCCCCTCCCTCCCCTTGAATAAGTGTATAAAGTACGGTTTTTATGTTCTTTCAAAATGAGTGGTATACAGTAATACATTGATTCAGGAGTAGAAATTGTGATTGACATTAGCGGGGAAATTTTTGTCTAAAGGTCTAGGGTGAAATCCTAACTCCATTCAAGTCAGTGGCAAAACTCCCACTGAGTTCAGTAGAGGCAGGATTTTACTTTGAGGGTAGGCCCTTTATTGACTAGCCTTAATATGATTGAATTCTGGGATATTGTTTACACTTTGTCCATAGAATGGTCACTCTCCCTAAATACATTCAGGGTTCTTGTTTCTTCACAAATGATTACTGTATGGGAAGAACAGAGGCAAATACAAATTTAAAAATTTCCTTTCTTTATAATTTAGATAAAAACATCTACATTTTGGTAAGATACCAAAACTATTTCAGGAACATTTTCTCTATATGGGGTGCAGGTTTGCTGTAAAATATATTCCAGGAGAAACCAGATTTCCTTTGAAAAATAAGAAACCTAATAGTTGTATGTGGACCCTTGCACATATTCTATCTTTGTGCGGAGATTGATGGTAGAATATGGCCCATTTGTTTATACAATAGCAAGCTGTGTTAACCCCTAAAACAATGAAGATGAATTAACTTGTTTCTGCTCCTTCTCTAACTTGGTGTCCTAGCTTTCTTTCTGTTATTGCTACTTCCTGTTTTCTCTGCCTAACAAAACAGGGTCTTCCCACCTTCCTTTTGACTTCTTCTACCTGCCTCTCCCTGCCAATAAACAACAAGCACTCTCAAGCCAAGTGAACCAATCATATCATGCTCCTCACTTGCTGCCTCTTACCTGGCCATCCCACCTCCTCGTTCTTCAAAGGTGCTGGGTCCATATTGATTCTTCCCTGGCCTGAGCTCCTGATGTTGACCCACTTCCCCTCTGCTGATTCCTAATCGGAGGGAATGACAGAGAATTAGCCTCAGGGGAAAGGGGGTCATCCTGGAACAGCAGGAAGAGCTGTGATTCTTGGAGAAGTGAGGTGGGTTTTGCTCTTTCATCATGTTTATTGGTCAGCTACTCTTCAGAATCACCAGAAATCCTGCCTGCCAGGCAAAATCAAAGGCAGGGGGTGGCTTTCTGGTTAAGTTACTGGACTGAGATTTGGGAGACTTAGATTCGGTTCCTGGCTCGCCCACAGATTACCTGTGTAGTCACGAACAAATCACTTAAAATATCTGTGCTTCAGTTCCCCATCTGTAAAATGGTGACATTCTTTTCTTTCTCTCGTCCTTTGTTTTGTCTGTTTTGATTGTATGCTCTTCAGGACAGGGTCTGCATAGTGCCCATATTGGTCGTGGCCTCTAGGCACAAGTTGAGTACAAATAATAATGGGTGAAATATATAAAAGCACTTGAGTGATTTAGGAGCACAAGGCCCATTGAGCTAGTCCTTGTGCTTCTAACTCACTCAGTTGCTTCTGAAAATTCCACTTTATAATAATAATTAATAGTGCCTCAGAGTGGCCACAGAAAATGCTTGGAAATCAATCTGGATCTGAGCAAAGACTGTATGGTCATCTAGTGCAAAACTTTTGATATACCCTATAAATGTCAGAGATTTTTATTACATCAGATACGTTGCACAAAGCATCACAAATGGTGCTGTGGTGTCAAGGAGCAAGCCCTGAAATATGAGAGCATCCTATCTCATACTATTTTCGTCCTTTCCACTAGAGATTCTGACATACATGGTTTATAAAAATCACAGACTGGAGATTGCAGAGGGGGACACCAAAGTCGCTTGCTGCTAGTGATTATTTTTCTGGGTGGTGGTAACTTGTTACTCAGCAGTAGTTGGAGGGAGTTGAAAAGAGGCTTTAGCTGGAAATTAAGGAGGAAAATGCTGGGAGGAGATTTCAGAAACAGAACATAATGAACGATAAAAGGACCTGATGTTTCAATGACAATTTTTTTTTCTTTTTCTTCAGTGCACAATGTTGGATTGAGCATTTTTCCAGTTAATTCTCCAGCCTTTTGAAACATGAGCTTTTAGCTAGAGTTTAACTTTCCTTTCCCAGTAGATGGCATTGTAGTCTATCCAGTAGATGGTAAGAAGCTCTTCTAACCTGTAAGACATACGGATTCATTTTTTTTCTGAGCTTTTTCTTCTTCCTCTTCCCCCTATTAAATACCATCTGAGTGTTCATAAATAAGAATCCTGCTTTTTGTGGTTACCTGTAATGCTGAAAAGAGTTGATTTCTTTTAAATATTGTTCACAAGCTAATCTGAAATCAGTGTTCCAAATGGAAAAAATATCAAAATAGTAATGACATGCAGCTTAAATAAATGTGTGGAAATTTTAAAAACATAAAATTCCATAAAATAAAAGCTACCTCTACCTTTAGTACCTTACTAAATAACTTTTGGCCGTCAGTCCCAATACCTGTGGTATTTCTCTGTGTCTCTGTATGGAGCTTTTCTGTTTTATTTCAGGGGTTTTGCTCACAAAATATGTTGTCCATGAAAGTAACCCTTAAAGCTTCTAATTAATTTGTGTTTAGTAATCATCCTGAAGGACTGTCAGAAAATGTACACTAAATTTAAACTAAATGGGAAAACAAGAGTATGTTCGAAATTTTAAATTGCCTCTGTGTGTGTGTGTAAGAATTTTATTTTGTTAAGGAATGAGAGAACCCCTGCGAAACCTTCCACCCTACCCCCAGATTTTGTGTTTATTTGGAAGATGCACAAAGCAGTCAGTGGATTTCTCATGTGGGTGTATGTTCTCGGATTTGTATTTCTGCTTCTTATATTTGTGTTTGATTTTCATGGACTTTTTTTAATACCTAAGGGAGCCATTAATGCAGCCGTAATAACACAAGATCTGATGGTCTCATGGTATTTCAGTTCCTGGCTGCTGGAAATATCTTGAGAACACCAGATCTCATATTATTTTGGCCCCATAAGTAATTCTCTTAGGAATAAAAAAAATCCTTATGAAATATATACACAAATACTGAGATATTTGAGTTCCTGTGGAACTCAAATGCAGAGCCCTGTTTTCTATCAGAGATATCAGTTAGTACCTTTTCTTACCTTCAAGCTTATACATCGCCATCATTCAATGAAATTACTATTGCTCTTTCCCCAAAACTGTTGTTAGAATATTGGGCTACTAGGAAACTTTTGTGAAGCAGAAGAAAATTCTAGTTCTCCTTTATAGGTAAAATGTTTATCCTGATAACCTATTGTTTAGAAATAAAATTGTTATATAAAAATTTTAAAAAATATATCAAAGCGGGTTTTATTTTGTGGTTGTCTTCACTATAAGCATCAATTGTATAGTTAGTTGTTAATTATTAATTGAGTAAATGGTTTCTTTAGCTCTTAACTAAAACAAAATAACCTCCCAGTATCTAGATTAAGTTTTCCTTGGTATCAACTGGCTTAAAAATACCAAACTTGATTCCTTTTGAATTAACTGAGCCTTATTTTATTTTTTTCAATATCACATATCACCATAGTAACCACTAGCTGTCAGTTCAGTTTCTGACATTTTTCTCATTTGGTAAGATTTCAGAATTGCCATCCTCCCTGCCAACATGTCATGAACAAGAAAAAAAAGATTGCATGAAAAATCTAATGGGTGTCTGGTCTGATTGTCCTCACTCGTGGCAGGAAAGACAAAAACTGATGAATTGTGAAATGTATTCAGAGGGATTCAAGAAAAGCAAGTGTCTAGGACCCCCCTCCTCACCAACACCTCCTCGTTTTCATCTTGTTATGCTTGATGCGCCATACATGCTTGCCCTGACACTTGGGTTTGTAGAAATTTAAGATTAACAGTTTTTACATTCACCCTGCTGATCCCCCCCCCCCTTTTAAAGTCATCATTAAAAATAAAGTTAGCAGGGCTTATATTTAGCACTATTTCCCACTCATATTGCTGACATTTCAGCACCTTCAAATTGGTTTCAAACATGTAAAATGTTTCGATTGCAAACAGACAATTCTGTTTGTTTCTATATTTCTTTGTCCAGCTGTGGATTTTGTGCCTATTAGAGAGAAATCATTAAGCAGGCCTCATATGTAATAAAGAAAAAAACAAATGCTGGGAAACTTATTAGGGGATTGGATTAGTAAGGAGTAAAAGTACGGTAAATAGCAATACTGACCTTTTGCTTCATCAGGCAGTTTATCGATTGACTTACTAAAAATTATGTGAACTATTTTAAAACAAAAATATCTCATTGTTTTCAGTTTTGAAAATATTTGCTTCCTGAAATAAACAGGCAGAAATGTGATTATTAGTACAATAGAGAGGACAAAGTAACAGTCTGCTTTTGGCAAAACAAATATTAAACTAAATATTTCTGGGTGTGTAATATAGATGTTTATGTGTACATTATATATGTGCACAAATGCACACTGCATGTGTGTGTCATGTTTGTGCATATATATAATGCATACCAATATAAAGAGTATTAGGAGAGAGAAAGTGTAACTTAGATGTGTTTACAGAGGTTTTGTTTTGGGCTAGATCAATCTTAGCACAGTATATTTTTTCCTGACTGCCTACAAATTCAGGCTCAGCAGCAGGAACTCATTTCAGAAACATAAAACTGATTTGATAAGCAGCTGCAATATTCAGTTCCTTTTTACTAACGGGTGGACAACCCCAGGATTTTGAGTGCACAGATCAGTACTGTTTTTGTTTCAAATTTCAGATGTTGTGGCTCAGCCTTTTAAGAAACATGCAAAAAATAAATGAAAATAACTGAAACAACACTAGAACATTATAAACTTTTGGGAACATTTTTTAGGAATTTATACCTGTAAGTATATTTGCACACTATGCATACGTGTATGTGTATCTGGAACAGCAATCTCTGAAGATATATTTCTGTAAATTAAAAATATATATATCTACATTCAAAATTAAACCCAAACTATATTGTGGCATAATTTTCTCTAAATATTGTATTTTATACTGCTCAATTCACGTTTTGAATTTTTATTACATGATTAAGAAGTGTTGTTCAAAATAGCGTGCTGTGTGTTTGCATACGCCCCTATGTGCTTCTGCGTGTGTGTATGTATGTTATTTTATATAAACACACGCGTGTGTGTAATGTATTAGGAAATTAGGTAGGTTTCTTCATAATTTAACTTAAAAAAAATAAAATTAAAAAGAGTTGATGAACTGGTAATACCTATACACTTTCCTAATTTTATTGTGAGCAGATATAATCCTGGAGAAATACCTTCACAATAATTACTGAATTTCATGGCATGTTTCAGACATGTATTTGGTAAAGTAAAATGTTTTTAAAAACTTGTGCATAATTTTAGTTCACAAAGCAAAGAAACTGGAAAGGTGCAGTTCTTTTTAATTAAAAAAAATTGTATGCTGTGTTTGAAAAGAAATGGTGTAAACAGGATAAACTGTAATTTCTTCATGGTTTATAAGATTTATAATAATAATCAGCAAAACGTTGTAACATTGTTTGCACCTTGTGTGCCCTTAAGCCATTGGATCATTCAGTTAATTGTATAAATTCCATATATTATGGGAAATCATGATGTATCGTTTATATTCAGCTTGTCAGGTGTATAAATATTAAAATATATTAGCAAAAAATGGCTGATTATCCCTCAAACATTTTGTGATAAATCTTGTCTTTTTATGGTTTTGGTGGGAGGGGGCATAAGACTAAATATTTTATGTTATTTGAAAATATTCTTTGAACAACCTAGATTTATTATTAACATTTTAAACATTTATAACTGCCTTAAAAATGCTGAAGCTTGGTCCACTTTACAGTCCTATACCAAGGTAAAGTTATTTTTGTATGCAAAATACACCGTTGACAGAGATTATACCATTTATTCAGCATAGTATGTACAATTTATACACATTTCATCTTTATTTCTATTTATAAAAAATCGGCAATGTGCACAAATGTAATCATAGGCATACAAGACCTTGATGCAGTAATATTGAATGTTAATTTATGTGTAAGCATGCTTTATATTATTCATGTATACACTTTGGTTTGTTTAGTAATATACACAGACATACAGTGTATATGTATTTGCATATATATGTACACGCCGTATTTCTACTGAAAATATATTTTTAATTTTATATGTGCATGTCTCTTTCTCTGTGTAAATATATTCCACATCGCATACTGCATGCTATCCTATCTAGCATGAATGTGTAAAGACTGTGTAAGGGAATGTGAAGAGAACACAGTGATACATATTTGTTGATACAAATATATCTGTTTAATGAATAAATAAATACAGAGTTGGACTGTGTCACAAATGTACTTGGCAACTAGCCGTATCTAGTGAGTGTGCACAGTACGTTTAGAAGGGAGAGGAAATGTCAGAACAGGGTCTTGTAAATACATGCGGCTGGAAAGAATAAAATAAAAAATGATGACTAGCACTGACAGGCAGACTTGGGGTGCATGATATACTTTGTTCATTTGATTCTTAGAACTCAGTCGGGGGTT
This sequence comes from Natator depressus, assembly GCF_965152275.1. Lineage (NCBI taxonomy): Eukaryota > Metazoa > Chordata > Testudines > Cheloniidae > Natator > Natator depressus. The sequence goes on from NC_134245.1 coordinate 41,618,925, forward strand.
AAATTGGAATCCAGACATCAAAGAATTCTTCCACCAGACCCAAATTTTGTCCATATAATTTTTTCTTACAGTTGTCATAATTTTAGCTAATTTCACAGTGCAATAAATTTTTGCTGTTTGAAGTATTTTTCTAAATGTACATATAATATATGGATGGAATATAGTCTCATATAATATGCAAACAATTCTCTCACATATATACATACAGAATACTATATACATAGGCATGTGAAACCTCTATATTTGTGCTTGTGTACGTGTGTATGCACACACACACATACAGTACTGTACACAAACATGAATCTAATTCAGAGAGAGGAAAAGGCTAACTAGTTTAAATAGCAACACCTTTGTTTCTTTTTTGCCCCCGACTGTTGTGTCTGAAAATGGTTGAAGCATGTGGTGCTGCATATTTGGTGGGTTTGCAGATTTCTGTATGATTTTTATCTGAAGGTCAGGGCTGTGGAAATACATCAGGTTGCGATTTGGGATGTTTGCCGTTTGCCATTTAGCCTCACTCCTTCTTATCAGATCGCTTTGTAACATGGCCTAATAAAACAGGGAGCTGTTAGATAGAGAAGAAATAAATATTGTTCTATTTTTATGCAATTTCTTTAGCTTTACAGTGCATACAATTTTAATACATTTGTTTAACTTTATCTGTTTGTTATAGATTTGTTGACCTCTGGCATTATGTTTAATAGTGGTTATTTATAATTTCATTGGAAATTTGCATATATGCAATAAAAACTGAAAAAAGTCTTTACATTTCCTTCAGATTTTTAGAAAAGATTTGCAGATAGGAAGGCAATGTTAGAAAGAAAGCCACTGCGAATCACTTCTGCATGTATGCTCTAGCTCAGTTTAAAAACACAAATCTCTTTTTATATGATAGTTTTCTTCTGCATAGATTTATTACATGAAAATTTAAAAGCTTGCTCATAGTTGTCCATTGGCCCTATTTTCACTCTTTACCCATGTGTAAGGTTGGTTTAATTTGTCTGCGACACCCTGTACTAAACAATACAATTAAACAAGATGTGGCTAACGTATCACTGCATTAGTATTGTTTATGGAAGCCCCAGATGGTGAGAGAGGGCTTTTTTTTTTATATTGTGAATGGCAGAAATTAAAGTCATTAAAGCTAACTGTCCAATTTCCATCACTTTATCATCCGGTATTCAGTCTGTATGTAAGAGAAAAGGGTAATTTTCTGTCCATGAGAACTGGGGAAAGAGCTTCACTTTCTGCTTATACCTTGAAGGGTTGGAAGAAAGGAGTCACTGGTAAATGAATAGCTTTAGGGCTGCACAGTTTGTCACGTTGACCATGGCTATTCAGAGCGGGGTGCACAGCACCAGTAACCTACATCTCTTTATGCCTGTTGACTTACTTGTAAATGGTGGTTTTAATTTTAAAACAGTCAAAATATCATCAGTCTACAATTAAAAATTAAGGGAGTGAGCTAGTTTGTCAGCCAGCTAAAGACAAGTGCAGTTCAGCACCTTTGTTTAGACCCTTGGTACCTGTGGAACAGTTTAAGGAGGCACAATGGCTCTGCAGGAATTCCGGTGCACATGGTGTGTCTCGTCAATGGGGATGCTGACAGAAAGGCTCAGACTGGGATTCTTTGTGGAAATCAAGTCTTAACATTTTTTCTGAGTGTACATACACAGATAGTTCAGGTAGTTTTGAAATTGTTTGTTGCTTCCAGGCAGTTATTAACGCTTCCATTTGCACAAAGCTGTCCCAGCTGTGGTCTCAGCACAAAATGCTTTGCTTATTACTGCCTCATGGCAAAAGCCTGTCCAACACAAGGAGTTTATTTTTTCCTTGAATTGGGGAAGAGGGGAAGAACGCTCACCACAATCTTTATGAAAACAAGCTTTTGTTGTTTTAATCTTTGTTAAAGATAAACATTTGGTTTCCATGTTGATATTTTTGTATTTTATTATTTTGTTACTAATTGATCTAACCATTAGCAAATTAAGGTAGATTACTGCTTGGATACGTTAAAAGCAGCACCAAGGAGTTGCGGTCCTTGTGGCTATTTCGGGCAATGTCATAAGCGCACTCTTCTTTTTATTGTCCTCCCAGGGAGCAGAATTTGAACTTAATATTCCATGAAATAAGCCATTGTAATCACGTTGGGTTAATAGAAGAAGTAAAATTGCCTCTCCTCTCACAAGACATTAGAGCAAGGCTGCATTATTAAAGTTTTCTTGCGGACAGGCGGTTTAAAATATATCCTCAGTGGCTGACGCAAGTCTTTTCAGTGGGGATGACAGCTTTTCAGATCTTAATAGGCTGTTCATTTCTGGCCTACGAGTTTTCAGCATTTCTTCTTTTCAAGCCAGGCTGTGACATGATGGCTAAAAACTGACATAAAGAAGTGCCATGTACTGTGAAAACCTTTATTCACTAAGTGGCTCCATGTAAATTGGTGTCAATAAGCAAACAATTAGAACTTTAAAATTGTTGGTTTAAAACCCCTTTTCTTTTAATCATTTGACCTAAATTTCTTTTTACTACTTTGGATCTGCACTCCACTGGTGAATATAAACACAGACAGAGTGTTTAGTGAGTTAGAGTAGATCAGATCTTTATAATAAATAGGTGGAAGAATGATTTAGTCAAAGAGAATTTGTCGTTAGAAGCTTGGGTTTCTTTCCTCAAACTGAATTTTACACTAAGCTAAACTCTGGTGAAAGGATAAGGAAGATGCTGTTTTTCGCTCACTCTCTTTTCTTCCCCAAATAGCACTGTCCAGGGTTTCAGAAACATACAGCATAAGCAGCAATAAGAGCTCACTGATGTTGTGAGCTTCGCTAATTTTGAGAGGTGTGGTATTGTTGTCCACTAGGAGCCATAAGAAGCTCAGAAAACTCCTTTGGCATTCTGCCCTTCTCTCTGAAGCTTTGTGTGCTGTAGTGTCTTGCAATATGCTGCCTGAAAATTGTTTTGCTGGAATTATTTGCACAAAATTGACTTTTTGTGTCATTAGTAGTTAAGAAATATATGAATATCTAATGCTTTGCATGTTCCTCGGCTGTGTGGAAGAACTTGCAGAAGAGCTTTTTGTGCTGTGCCTTTGTTTTAATTTATTATTTCTCCTTTTCTTTTCATAACTTCCCTCCTTTTTCTCTTTTGTTCCTCTTTATGCATCTTGCCTTTATCTGAGCAAGAAAATGAATACTGCTCTGATGGCTCCAAGGGGTGGCTGCTGACAGTGCTTTGTAAGTGGTGTAGCTCTTAGTCTCCTTGTGACCAAATGTGTCACTTTCACAACTTGCTCAATGCCTGCTGGTCTAGAGGGAAGATACTTTGGAGTCTCCTGCATTAAGAAGCTAATCCTGCACTTGGTCTTAGTGGGCTGTCGAGGTAGGGGAGGGGTGTAACACACGGCAGTCTTTCACACCAGGTGCGGTTTGTGTCTCAGGTATAGTAGTGATTCTTTAAAAAACTTGCCAGTTGCTTAAGCTGATTAAATAATGTTACCTCAGTATTTCCAGTATTCTAGGCAATCTCTCTATTATGCAGTATGAAGGAGAGTATTGGTAAGTCTGCAGAAATGGAGGTTACCATATCTATTTCTCTAAGGCAGAATAGGTGAGTGTTTGAGTGGCCACTGTTGTCCTACGCACAAAAGCCAACCTGCACTCAGTGGAGATTTATGCAGAGTGCATTTCTTCCCCTCGTGTACAGGGATAAGTGAAGACAGAGAAGGAGGACTTGTGGCACCTTAGAGACTAACCAATTTATTTGAGCATGAGCTTTCGTGAGCTACAGCTCACTTCATCGGATGCATACTGTGGAAATTGCAGAATACATTATTATATACACAGACACCATGAAACAATACCTCCTCCCACCCCACTCTCCTGCTGGTAATAGCTTATCTAAAGTGATCATCAAGATGGGCCATTTCCAGCACAAATCCAGGTTTTCTCACCCTCTGCCCCCCCACAGACAAACTCACTCTCTAATAGCAAGAGAGTGAGTTTGTCTGTGGGGGGGCGGAGGGTGAGAAAACCTGGATTTGTGCTGGAAATGGCTCATCTTGATGATCACTTTAGATAAGCTATTACCAGCAGGAGAGTGGGGTGGGAGGAGGTATTGTTTCATGGTGTCTGTGTATATAATAATGTATTCTGCAATTTCCACAGTATGCATCCGATGAAGTGAGCTGTAGCTCACGAAAGCTCATGCTCAAATAAATTGGTTAGTCTCTAAGGTGCCACAAGTCCTCCTTTTCTTTTTGCGAATACAGACTAACACGGCTGTTACTCTGAAACCTGAAGACAGAGAAGCACCATAGGTCCATGCCTAGGGCCCCTGCTCCAGGAATCATGTGATTACGTCAGAATCTTAGCTTTTATTTAAAAATAAAGTTTCTAGCTCTCAGAAGTGTGAAAAAAGCTTGAAAATGTGACCCATGTCACTGATGTAGGGATAGCTGCCTGAGACAGTAGCTATCAATGTGTGTGAACTTTCCCATATCAATGGGGTGTTAGCTCCATGATCCAGTCCTCTTGGTGGTCCCTCCGACAGCTAGCAGAGGACTCTCAGTGACAGAAGGAGAAGAGTGCAGCAGGTCTGAACCATCCATCCTAGCTTCCCTGATGCTGCCCCATCACCTCTGAGAGGGAGGCTTTCCTGCCATTCCAAATGGGGTGATGGGGCACATTGCTGTGGTGGGGATACCAGTGTGGAGTCCTTGGGATGCCTAGGGCCTTGGAGTGTCTTAGTCCATCCCTCTCAAACTCCAAATTTCACCATGGCAAACAGGAATAAAAAGGGCCTGGTGTGGGAGGAGAGTAGGTGTAAGTGTGACTGTGTGTGCATCTCCTTATTCCTGATCTCACAGCCAAAACTCTCTGATGTAGACGCCATGGTATTATGTTGTTTTTTTCTGAACCTGTACAGGAAGAACAGTAGATCTACAGCTCCGAGAAGAGGTGAGTGAGACAGGAGTAGAGCTGCCACTTACTTAGGTTAATTTAATGGCCCATGAGCCAGTGGAGGGTGGACAAAGTGGAGCTCTGCTCCTCCATGCCTCATCCCCACCTCCAGTGTGTTCCTCCCTTCCCTGACATGCCCCGGGGGGGCAGCTGTCTCCGGATCTGACCATATCAGCTTTACCCCAGCAGGGAGTAAGCCTGCACCCTATGGATGCCTTGCTGGCCATTTATGGCCAAATTCTGGCCAATGTGCAAGAGACAGCATCTCACTGGAGAAGTTGATCTGCAGTCTGCGCCCCAAAGGCTTTACAACTGTGGTTGTCCACCAGGGGTACATGTTTCCCTGGGGTTACACAGATCTCTTCCAGTGGGTACATCAGCCCATCTGGATATTTGCCTAGTTTTACAACAGGCGACATAAAAAGCACTAGCTAAGTCAGTACAAACTAAAATTTCATACAGGCAATGACTTGTTTATACTGCTCTATCTACTATACACTGAAATGTAAGTGTAATATTTCTATTCCAATCGATTTATTTTGTAATTGTATGGTAAAAATGAGAAAGTCAGCATTTTTTCAGTACTAGTGTGCTGTGACACTTTTGTATTTCTATGTCCGATTTTGTAAGCAAGCAGTTTGTAAGTGAGGTGAAACTTGGGGGTACGCAAGACAAATCAGACTCCTGAAAGGGGTACAGTAGTCTGGAAAGGTTGAGAGCTACTGCTTTATAACATATGTACACACATAGTCTATAATAAAAATCCTTTGTTCCCACTGTCTTCAAAATCAGAGCTCTCCTTTCTAAGGCTAGCTTTTTGATTAGGATTCCAGTAGCATAGAGTTCTTGGAGTTGGAATATCTTTGGCACTGGTGAATCCTGCAAAATGGAACTTATTTTATGATCTATGCATAACTAACTGACCTTACTCTACATACGACAGCTTTTGCTTGCAAACTTTTGCTGCAATGACTTGTTTTTCAAATTAATGCTGAGCTGATATGATTTTTGTTTCATCTAAAAATAAATTTACAGTCCAGTCCCCACCACTGTGACTACCTAGCATGCTGAGTTTAGTATGTCATGTTGTTTATCTTTGTGTTTTCATGAGCCATCATTAAAGTCTTGTCTTTTTAAATATCAAAAATATTTGTGTCCACAAATGAAAAGTTCTTCTACTCTCGTGCACTTACAAAGGTCGTACAATGTGCATGCCCCCAAGTCATCTTACTGAAAGGTGATGTAATATTAATAACCAGAGAGAGGCTACAAGATAGATTATTTGAGAGGCATCTACTGTATATGGTCATCTCCAGTATATGGTCAAATATAGTAAGACAATGCTTACTTACAAAAGGTAAAATTGTATGCTAAGGATATTGTATGAAGAGGATTATAAAAATGAGAGTAACATATATATTCTAAAGGTAAAACTAAGAGTGGATATGAATCATATTGAGGCTTATGATGACAGTAACACTTCACACGTACATCTGTCACCGGAGGATTTCATAGTCCTTTACAAACATTAATGAATTAATCCTCATAACGTCTTTATATTTCAGTTTATTATTCCCATTTTGCAAATGGGGAAACAGAGGCATAAAGCTGTAGTGATTTGCCGCTGGTCCCAGACGAAGTCCATGGAAGAGCCAGGAATAGAACCCAGAATTAATCTAATGATAATTTTGAAGATTTAGGGTTTAACCCACAGATTTTGCTGATGGAGAGTCCTGTGGTTAAGGGACTAGCCTGGCAGTCAGATGAGCTGGGTCACAGACTTCCTGCATGTCCTTGAGCAAGTTTTTACATTTCTCTCTGCCTTTGCTCCTTCTACGTAACATGGGGGTAATAAAACTTCCTTTCTCCCACCCTTTGCCTGTCTTGCCGAGGCAGGGACTAAGAGCTCTCTCTTCCTATGTGTATGTACAGTGCGTAGCACAAAGGGGCCCTGATCTTGGTTAGGAGCCTCTGGGAGCTACTCTAATATAAATCATAAATTCTATTCGGAACAATAAGTGCTGAAGCCCAAGCAGTGAAAGATCAGTAAATAACTCGGAGTATGGTTAAAACCCATTTGCTCTGTAAATAAAAATGTAGTTAACTAAAAGACTCTAAACCATGTAGATTCAGTACATATGTGCACAGAGCTCCCATTGATTTACCTGACAGTTACGGGTACACATACAGGGTATTGTGCTGTATGGACCATAGAATGTATCTAACCTAAAACCCCATGAAACACAGTATTGCAGACACATTGGGTGAAACCTTGACCTCACTGATGTCAATGACAAAACTCCTGTTGACTTCATTGGAGCCTACATTTCACCCCTTGTTTTTATATAGGGTTAAAAGTATTAGTTGCACGATATTTCTCTCCATATTAGCAGTTTAAGCTTAACAAATCATTATGTACCTTAGAAATAATATGATAAATGTGAATATTGGAGCTTGCGTGAGTGTTGCAATCAAGGAACATGGTAGGAAATCGGCAGCTTCTGAAAGGAGATTAAAAAAAGAAAAGTAAAAGGCTGAGTTTGACTGTCAGTTTAGAGAATGTATGTGACAGGTGGTATCCAGCAATTGCAGCAAGTTAGAGAGTCTGAATAAGAAGAAAGATGGTAAATATTGATGACAGAAGATGGCAGCTGAACCTGATATTCCAGGAGCAGAGATCAGGGTAGTTTGTTTATACTCACTTCCAGCGAAAATCGTGAAAAAATTCTGTTCAAGAACAACCCAATTCAAACTTTTCAGTTCCTGCTGTCACTGAGATGATATGGAAGGTACATAAAACAGACCCCCGATCTGTTCAGGATCTGCATTTTTTTCCCCCTTTTCCTTTTTTTTTTTTAAACAAAGATATTAGTGAGATTCCCCTATAAAGACCATAATGGATCCATGTGAATTGTACTATTAGACAAGAGGTCTTTTACTCTTCATATGATGCATTAGTATTAGAAACACATGTTGCAAACCAAGGTAATTTTCTTTACAGACAATGAAGTTTATGACTAGTTTTAACAAATTTTCTGTTCTTAAACAGTTTACCACTCTCCACAAATGCATGGACTAGAAACAGCATAATTAATATTAAAATAAAGCGCAAACTTCATGAAAGGTTTTGAAAGTTTGTGGAAATAAAGCAGCAAGAGGCTCCTTAAAAGTGCCCAGGGAGCATTTTGTTTTATTCAGAAGTGATTATACTTCTGGGGAAGTTTTTGGTTACAATCCAATCATAATTTAAAAGAATATCTATCATTTGTGACAATTTTCAGTAATTTGATAATTTCTCAAGATTTGCTAATTTAAAAAAAGATTGTGATTATTTTCTCTTTTCCACTTGAAGCGGTGGACAGTCAGGCATCAATATAGTTTTCAAGGGTCGGCTACTTGACACTAAATGTGTGTGTGTGTGTTGCAATATTTTGCAATGATCAAGGCAGTTTCTTTAAATAAAAGTGAAAAGTTATGTGACCTTCACTGACAGACTCAATTTAGACCATGCCACAAACAACACTTTGCTTTTTCTTTTGAATTATCTGTTACCATCTTTTCCAATTTGTCTATAGGATGGGAGAAGCAGGGAAGATATAAATATAATGGAATGTTTTTATTTTAGAGAGAGATTTCTCCAGGCTAACAAATAAATATTAGCAATTTTAAGTGCCTTAAATTGTTGCAAGGCAGGTGACCCTTTTTTGTTTTGTTTGTTTGATTGCTGTTCTTATATAAAACTTGGGTTAGTGCCTAAATTTCTCCATTTTAAAAGATCGATTTTCCATTTTGAAATCTTTGGGTTCTGTTTACTGCCATTTTTATATTTGTCTTTTCTCATTCTTTATTGTCTTGGTTTCAGATATTTACACTAGACTTGCTAGTTGCACAGTAAAAGCACTGGTCCCCCAACCCTTGTTGTCCATATTAAAGGTGGTCAGGCGAAAGATTGTCAGACTGCAGGAATTCTTTCTTGTTCCACTGGGAATCTACCTGACTCCTCCCAGCCAGGAATATATTACTGCAGTGGGACCCAGAGTTTTGGCTGAAGTGACCGTTACATTTACTTCCCTGTTGTTTGCACCTGCATCACATTCTTGTGGCAATATTGACTGACAATCACCTCTTGCTCGAAACTAGTTGTCAAAGGCTGCATTGGGGCAATCTTTCCCCTCTTGGTGGCTGAAAGAAACACATCTGTATTTCCAGAGCCCCTCCAGTGTTTGTTTCTCTTTGGAAACACTTCTGAAAATAAAGCGGTACAAGTGCTCCCAATTCCAGTAGCCCCATAGCACTGAAAGTTCTGTTCTGCTCGGCTTCGTTATTTTTTAACGGATAAACTAGTTGAGTTCAATGAAACAAAGAGCAAGCAAACAAGAGCTAGAAGCAAATGCAACCTAGGAATTAATGCTACATCCAGCTAACTGAGCTTCGGAAGGGGACGTAGCCAGAATACAGGGTTATTCTCTATCCCTCCTTCCCCCACCCTCTCCGATTTTATATGCATTTTCAAAACCCCCTCAGCATGTTGCATTGCATTTAGAAGTTTGTGTTGTGGCGTATTATATTACTCTTCTGTGCCCTAAAATTACGTTAAAATCATTTGTAGTGTTTGTTGCTTTGAATATTACAAAGCACAAAATTCTTATATTTCACGAGTCAAATATCAAATTAGTCCTTTTATAATATACCTTCAAAAAGCAGTAATCCGGCCTTTCAGTGTGAGAGACAATGAACTACAAAGTATTTTATGATGCTATAACACCACCATGCAGGTTGCTAAATAGCAGTACAATACAATTTACAAAGCATAATTATTTCCTTGTATAACAACATTGCTGTTTTTAATGCAAAAGAACATGGCCAGGGCTGTGTCTGTGCATAGAATCCATCTGTTTTGATCAGGCCATCTAAAATACCAAATCAAGAACAACAGACATATCACCAGAATGGCTTATCCTTGTGTAGCTAATTAAAAGTTTCTAGGTGCCTCTGGTGTGGCATTAGACTTTTTTTCCCCTCATTTTCAATCGTGTTATCTTAGTACTAGAGGTACGCACTGGCCTTGTATCTGTTTTGCAAGTATAGTATGAAAGAGTACACAGCAGTATCTAATGCAAGGGGACAGACATTGCTGGGCTACCTACTCCTCTTCTGAACTTATTTTATTCCTGTATTATTGTATCAAAAATGAGTTTTAATACAATACCACAGGAAACTAAGGGGCCTATTCAGAGATTACTTGCACCCCATGGAAGGGTGCTTTTCATGTACTGGAAGTCTGATTGAAAAAACCAGCCCTACATGACTCTCCTGTATACTGTAACTTACACAAAAATGGGTAGTTCTTGAGGTTTCCTGTATTAGTATCTGCTCCTTTGACATGCCTGGCACAAGCCCAACAGGATCTCATTGTGGCATTTTTATTAAGAAAGGGGACTTGGATTCTTTTTTCTCCGTCAGCTGCTGAAATAGGAAGGTTTTAAGAACAAAGGGAAAACTCGTGCCAAGGAGAGAGACAAGAGGGTTATTGCTTCCTAAAGAAGGGGGATGTCCCACACACCAAACGACTCACCATCCTAGTGAGCAGACAGGTTTTCAGAGGCTGGTAAATATGTTTAGAGAGAAGTACATTTGGGTGCCATCTTTACTCATTCTTCAAATTGTAATGCTGCACATTTTGGGTTTCAGTATATTGCATTTTAAAACTAATGATGCATTCATTCTCAGAGCAAATCTTATTTCTAAGCCCTAATTTAATAGAATTAAACTCTAAGCTGAATTGGTTTTATGAGATAAAACTCTGAAGTTGATAACTGCATTTAGGAATAGTTCAGGTATTGAGTTTCTAATTTGCTTCCTGAGCATGGAAATCCCTCAGATAGTCAATATTGACGACCTTTAATTGGCAGGAGAGGCTCTTGCTGAGTTTTCTCTCTTCTGCTGAAGGGGTAGGTGCTATAAAAAAGACAGTGTTTCTAGCTGCAAAGGGTCATACTCTTCCTGGCTGGTCACAGTTTTACAGGCTTGAGTTTTGAAACATTTTAAGCTTGGCACCAGTTTCCAACCTGTTCACCACAGTAATAGTCTATGTCAGTAATAGCTTTTTCCATCTGCAGCGAGACAGCTAGCCATAGTCCTCTCCTTTCCTTGAAATCCATCTGTGATTCAGAATCTGTGTTTAGTTCTAGTTATTCCATGTTTGATCCTTGAGTAAATACAGTTAGTGAGCCCATCACACTGCATGCTTTGGTAGAGAAAGATGAATTCTTAAAAATGAGTAGGAACTGCCTGACGGGTGAGCTTATTGGAGTTACAAAGAGATCTCACAAAACTGGGTAATGGGGCAAGAAAATGGCAGATGAAATTCAATGTTGGTAAGTGCAAAGTAATGCACATTGGAAAACATAATCCCAACTATACATACAGGATGATGGGGTCTAAATTAGCTGTTACCACTCAAGAAAGAGACCTTGTCATCATGGATAGGTCTCTGAAAATGTCTGCTCAATATGAAGTGGTAGTTAAAAAGGTTAACAGACTGTTAGGAACCGTTAGGAAAAGGATAAATAATAAAATTGTAAATACCATAATGCCACTATATAAATCCATGGTACATCTGTATCTTGAATACTGCATGGAGTTCTGGTTGTCCTATCTCAGAAAAGATATATTAGAATTGGAAAAAGTACAGAAAGAGGCAACAAAAATGGTTAGGGGTATGCAGCAGCTTACATACGATGGGAGATTTAAAAGCCTGGGGCTGTTCAGCTTAGAAAGGAGACGACTAAGGGGGGATGTGACAGAGTTCAATAGAATCATGTGGAGAACGTGAATCAGGAAGTGTTATTTACCCCTTCACAAACACAAGAACCAGGGGTCACCCAATGCAATTAATAGACAGCAGGTTTAATACAAACAAAAGGAAGTACTTCTTGACACAACACACAATCAACCTGTGGAACTCATTGCCAGGCGATATTGTGATGGCCAAAAGTGTAACTGGGTTCAAAAAAGAATTTGGTTATGGCTACACCACAGAGCTTACAGCTGTGCCGATGTCACGCTGTTAGTGCAGATGCTCTAAGCCGACGGAAGAGAGGTCTCCTGTCGACTTAGCTACCACTGCTCAGGGGGGTTGGAGTAATTATGGCAGTGGAATAAGCACTCCCGCTGACACAGTGCTGTCCACCTGGGAGCTTAGGTCGTTGTAACTTACGTCACTCAGGGGTGTGAATAAGACATCCCCTTGAGTGACTTAAGTTGTACCGTAGTAAGTGGTAGTGTGTACTTAGCCTTGGATAAGTTCCTGGAGGACAGGTCCATCAGTGGCTATTAGCCAAGATGGCCAGGGATGCAACCCCATGTTCTGGATGTCCCTAAGCTTCTGACTGCTGGGAGTGGATGACAAGAGATGGATCACCTAATAATTGGCCTGTTCTGTTCATTCCCTCTGAAGGGCCTTGCACTAGCCACTGTCAGAACATGATCCTGGGCTAGGCAGACTATTGATCTGACCCAGCATGGCCATTCATATGTGCTAATACCAATCATTATTTTGAACAGAGGTATTTGAACAGAGGAACAGCTTTTCAGGGTACGTACAAATCAGGTGATGCGGTGGTGATTCTAGGACATGAAAATTTTTTTAGCTTTGTCACTTTCCAGAACAGAAGCCATATCATTTTAGATCATAGAATCATAGACTTTAAGGTCAGAAGGGACCATTATGATCATCTAGTCTGACCTCCTGCACAACGCAGGCCACAGAATCTCACCCACCCACTCCTGCAAAAAACCTCTCACCTATGTCTGTGCTATTGAAGTCCTCAAATCGTGGTTTACAGGCTTCAAGGAGCAGAGAATCCTCCAGCGAGTGACCCGTGCCCCATGCTACAGAGGAAGGCGAAAAACCTCCAGGGCCTCTTCGAATCTGCCCTGGAGGAAAATTCCTTCCCGACCAGAAATATGGCGATCAGCTAAACCCTGAGCATGTGGGCAAGACTCACCAGCCAGACACCCAGGAAAGAATTCTCTGTAGTAACTCAGATCCCACCCCATCTAACATCCCATCATAGCCATTGGGCATATCTACTACTAATAGTCAAAGATCAATTAATTGCCAAAATTAGGCTCTCCCATCATACCATCCCCTCCATACACTTATCAAGCTTAGTCTTGAAGCCAGGTATGTCTTTTGCCCCCACTGCTCCCCTTGGAAGGCTGTTCCAGAACTTCACTGCTCTGATGGTTAGAAACCTTTGTCTAATTTCAAGTCTAAATGGTAAAGGTACTACCTGCAAATCATTCTGTGCAAGTCCTGAGAGAGCAAATGGACGTTGTACTGAAGTTCAGCAAAATTTCTTAAATTTGGGATGTGTTATTTGTTAAAAATATTTTTCTTCTCTTTATGCTTACACCACCATTTCCCCCAAGTGGAATGAGGCTTTTTCATAAGCAGCTGGTGCATTATTTAATAGATGTGGAATTTTACTAGTACCTGAGTACAATTTGATTTAACTTTGATATTCAGATGTAAACCAGGTTTTAATTTTGTTCTTTTGAAGTATATGGAAAGTACAACCAGAAATGCCAGCTGCGTGAGAAGCTTTTACTGTTAACATTGCAGGTCACTTTTTGTTTGTTTGTTTGTTTTCTGTTCCAAAATTCTTGATCGCACAGATGAAATTGTCAGTCCATTTTTATTATTTAATAACTCTACTTTAGGATGGCTGAGCTTGTAAGGTCTCTGTTCCACTAAACAATCTTTCTGTGCCTTTTTTCCCCTACAGAAGACTAGATTTTCAAAAGTACTTGGAGTAAATAAATGCAGGCAAATTAATCTGTAAATGTGTGCCAATATTCACACATGCCTCCATGAGCACAGGATAATCTCTATCTAGGGGAATAGTGATGCATGTTGTTTGAAGCCACTGGTGGTTTTGTTATGTGAAAATGTGCAGGTGAAATGTGCTCTGTGAGATGCTATATACAAGTGTGTTCATTTGACATGGCGGTGCTTGTGCATTCAAACACTTCTGTTGGAAACCAGTTTAGACAGGCCACTCCACAGTATCTCAGCTAAATAGAAAGATCCATTGTCAAAGCTGGGGGAATAAATTTGATTCAGGTACCTCCCACCTTAAGTATTTCCATTCCAGGTCCCAGCACTTGGTCTGACCATGCAGCCAAGTGATAGGGACCCACCAGCTGGATTCAGCTCCAGAATGTCCTGTCTTCCAGCACAGTACATGATGATCAGAGAACCCTTATATTTTTGGCAACAGAATACTTTGTCCCTTCCATGAGATTTTCTGCTTTATTTTGCATTATTCACTTTTTTCTTTACTTAGTTGCCTTCAACTCTACTTTATTTCCCAACTCCCCAGCACAGAGATTATAGGTGGCACCTGGAGGCCAGACAGAGTAGCAGTAAAGCCAAGGAAGGCGGGGCCCAATGCTAGAAAGTGCACAGTGGGAAAGGACCATGGCACACTCTGGAGTGAGGTTAAATCCAGCATTGGTCACCAGGGCTCCTCTCATACTCTGAGAGAGAATCCCTGGGAGGGGCTACTTCTCCCAAATCATTTAAAGTACCAGTGCTGGTGGCCATGGGGAGAGGGAGAGGGAAGGAGTCTTCCTCTCTTCAGGCTCCCTGTTACAGCAAGTGATGAACTGCGTGTGAGGCACAAGAAAAGCAGCAGCAGAGCTATGGAGGTAAATGTTACTATTCCCTTCAGTCCGCGGTGTCTGACACCCAATGATCAAAGAGCAGCATCCAGGCTGGTGGAGGGATGTGGCTGGCCTTGTGTCCTCAGTCAGGGCTTCCCAAACTATAATGTATTAGGTTATAATATTAATTGTTAGGGCCCCTAGAGCTCCTACAAAGGCCTCTTCTTATGATTTAAGATCTAAATTAATAGATAAAGCAACCCTAGGCAGGGCTGTTCCTAGTGGGGTGTGGGGCCCGGGGCAGAAGTGATGGATTGTTTCTTCTGTGCCCCACAAAGTGCAGGGCCCGGGGGCAGGGTGGGGGCAGAAGTGATGGATTCATCTCTTCTGGGACCGACCGCGCTGGCCAATAGCGCTGGCCCCTGGGGCCCCCCAAAGCACAGGGCCCGGAGCAGTCGCCCCAATTTGCTCTACCCAGGGGACAGCTCTGACCTTAGGTGTAGCTAATATACTCCTCTGATGCGAATGTGGGCATGACAGGCAGCAAGAAGATAGCATGAACTTTAGCAGCCTTTGTCTCTTAAGCCACAAACTTTCTTGGCAGAGAAAAACCAGCAAGGAAAATCTACCCTTTTTTCCCTTATTTAACAAAAACAAGAAAAAAGCCAACCTGCGAGTCAATAGAGAGCCCGCTCAGGATGCATTCAGTCCCAGTATATTTGATCCTCCGCCAAATAGGGCCTTTTCTCCATAGAAACCCTTTGCTTGCTTGTATGTTCCATTAGTATTTTGCACAGCTTTGAAATTCACTCTGAAATGCAGAAAAGAGTTCGATAGGTCACAAAGGGGGTCAACTAACGTCCATAGGAAAAACTGTAGCACACCCAAAATGAGGGAGACACTAAAAAAAATTTCTTTCCAGGACCATCCACATCCCCAAATACAGTACATTATTCATGGCATATTGAATTTGGAATTGCATCAATGAGGATTACAATGCAAAAGGCCTGTGTTCATTCTCTAGCGTCATGGCATAGCAGCCCCGTTCTGCATCTCTCTGTTCTGTGCTGAAAGGGTATGCATAATCGCCAGAGCAGATCCACGTTTTTACAAAGTCCTATAAAACGGACACCGTTCTTTGCAGATGCAGGTTTTGAGTGTGTTGGCCCACAAGTGCTAGACTATCCTTAAACTTATTCGTTCACCTCCTATGTTTTTTACACACTGCTTTCTGTCTTCCACTTTATTCTCTAGCGTTTTCGAAATCTCACTTGCAGTCACGTCCCAGCTGTACTGGACCAGAGAACATGTATTTGAAGGAGAAAAGAAAATGTCCGTGCCTGTTCATTTCATTTCTCTCAAACAACTTGTCCTCTGATCCAGGCCCACCTTCATCTTATTAGGAGTGGTATCTTCCTTTCTCTCAGCATTCGTCAGTCTTCATTTGTTTTGTACATAGTTGTCACGGTGTGGCTACCATTTGATATTTTATGCCCTTCATGTTCGTATTAACTGTGTGCTCAATTACAGCACCTGGCGCAAAGGGGCCTGAATCGGATCAGGGCCTCACGGTGCTACTGTAGTTTAAATATTTATAAGAACAATTCTGGAACTCAACCCAGTGGGTGGGTTCCTTTCATGGCTGCCTCCAAGCTCCTGGAAAGGGGACTCAAGCAACTGTAGTGTATCACATGACAGGCTGTTTCTAAGAAACATTTTCCTTTCTCTCTGCTAAATTTCCCCGTAGTTTTCCCATGGAAAAGTGTTCTTCCCTTCCCAAAACTCTGCTCTGCCTTATTGCTGCTCTTTTGTTTGCAGAGATAGCTGCCTGTTAATGGTGGGTGAACCATTTACTGTTCTGACAGTCTGAGAAGCACTTGAGAAACTTTCAAGGTGAACGGTGCTACGTTCATGTAATGTGCTTATGTTTACTTGTTTAATATATGCTTTTGTTATTAAATGGGTGGTCATAAGAAAGGGCACAAAATTTGGGATTAATTTGGAGTCATGTTTGACATGCATTTCTGCATGTGCCTTTGATTATCTATTCCTTTACTAGACTGCATTCTTCAGAGGCCGCTTGCAAAAGCCTCCCACCTGCACTCATGAGAAGAGAGGTGAACAAAGGCAGGTAAAAAAAGAAAACAGGTTGGAAAAAAGCGAGCCACAGTTTGCTACAGTGAGATGGATATTAGCCCTGCCATTTGCAGTGGAAAAACGACCTGAGCCACTAAATAAATAATGGACTAATAAACGTGGGTGCACCATGCTGACACACAGTAGCCATGCACATCTATTCACAGACACAGTTCTTGATGGTATCTCTTAGCAACTCAGCTTGACCCATTTCAGACCTTGGGTTACTACTTTGGTATAGTGCAGCTTAAGCTGGGCTTTTTACTTCTGTTCACACTTTGTTTTTGCAAGGGACTGAATGCTTTTTTTCTTAGTGGAAGCTCCTCATACAAAGGAGTGAAATGGGAAGAATTGAGCGACGTGATGTGGTATATACTCTGTTAAAGGAAGTGCTCCTCTTTTGCAAATACTGGGTTTTGTTATAAAGGGTTAGTGTTTACTTGATTTTGGGTTTCATTTTTCATATATGGCTTCATTTGCACAATGAAAGAACTCTGTTAGTTTTCTCATGACAGGTCTATGTATAGCTACGTACAAATCTCAGGTGGCAGAACATTATGGTGACAAGACTCTAATTCCTAACGTGTAAAGATTTAAGACACCAGGCAGAGATGCTCACAGGAAAATTTGGCTTCCTCATTATGTTAATGAGATTTATTGTAATTCTCCACTCATTGCTCTGGGTGCCTTTACTAATTTTAAAACACATTCTAAAATATTGCACTAAATTAAATAATCAAAATACCGCTACCTCCACCACAATCATACCTGCACCTGTGCTGAACATCACATCCCCGTTCTTTCTCCAGACCTTTCCGTCTGCCCCCTCCTCAGATACCTGGGCCCTGCAGACCAAGGATGGAAACAGGTTCCAAAGAGGAAGCTCCTTCACAAGCCCTGCTGCCAGCCCTCTTGCTTACCTTGGGTATAATGTTTAAGCTGATTGGAACCGTGGGCCAGGGTAGCTGTTGCAAGTTCTGCAGCTGAAGGAAAGGGCCCCACGCATCATCTGAGGTGCAGGTGGAAGAAATCTGCTTTTGGTCACTGCTGCTACTGGAGCAGTCTGGGAGCCCACAAGCTTTTCGTTTATGCCCCTGAGTTACAGATGGCAGGAGCCCACTCCCTTTATCAGAAGTTACAATCCTCCGCATGCTTCCAGGTGTTTCCCTAAACCATCCAAAATTACCTCCCTCTTATCTGGACTGAGCTTCCGCCAGCCAGCACTCATGCAAGCCCCAGGCTCGTTCAGACCCGCTGTTCTGTTCTACTTCGTATATAGGATCAGAAGTGACGGAGACACAGTTTGGTGTTCTTAGCAAACTAGACATTGCAAACCAAGTCTCCTAACTAATTCTCCCAGTGGCCTCGTGTGCACGGTGAGCAGGCGCTGACTGAGGTGATGAGCTAGAACTGGTTGCTGTTTCCTGCTGTCACGGGGAGTTCCCAGTCTGCATTATCCCAAATTAAAGTTTCTTTTCTGCTTAAATATTATCATGTCTTGTGTTTAGCTATAAACAGTTGCAAATGATAAATAAATCAATATTTGTTACTGTTATGATGCACCAGCATCTATCAGCCACGCGTGGAATGATTTATAGAGTACAGCATTTCAAGCCTGACCCTTGCAGGTCTCAGAAAGCACTTAAAAAATAAATTTACCCTGGCCTCTCTCACCCCATTTCAAAAAGGGTGACAAAGATGAAGTAATTTATAAGTCACACTTTTATTAATGCTTTTAACTTTCATATACTTGGCTTTGTTGCCCTCTGAGCAGCATAAGTGCAGCTCCTGGTCGTATGGTAACCTTCAGTGCTTTGAGGGGGTTTTGTACAAATGATCAACTCATAAATAGGTGCTGCGCTCCACATTATCCTGCCATAAATTCACAGGCCCGTTCAAGTACATCAAGAAAGAGCAAGTTGAACTAGGCATTTTGCTCTGAGTTTACAGACTAATGCAGTGCTAATGAGCAGCTGGGCAAAGGGTTTCCAGAAGCATGTCTAATGCTTTATATTGTGATAACCTGCTTATTGCCTGGCTGGAGTAGACTTATATAAAGCAGGAATGAAGTGGACAATACAGTTCCATTTTAGTGACTTCAGAACTGCAACCCAAGGAAGGCTCTTTGAGTGGAAATACATGGTCTGTCTTGTCTGTGATGTTAGACATCATTAGGATATTTGATGTAAAAGAATACCAAGGAAAGCTTCAAGAGATTGTAACAGATAGTTATTTGCTTGAAGGCCCTGTTGTTGAGACTTTCAGGATTAGCAGCATTGGTCTCACTGCCGACCAGCTTTTCAAGAATCTCTTGTGTATAATAACTATGTGGAAAAAATCTAGGGTCAAATTCTGCCCATCTCCCCAAAGTTTGGGTTATTGATCTCTGCACTCAGAATTGCTTTGGAGTTGTATAGGAATGTTGACTTGAATAAAATAATCAACATCCCTAGTATATTAAGAGGTTATAGGAATTGGATGAGAATGGCAAAATGCACATGGATAGCAGAATCAGAAAGAGAGACAGACAAGTTCTTCCAAGCAGTGAAGGGAAAAGGGGTTAGTGCATACATGATGTCAAACTTGATTTATAAATTATATGCTTTTAAATGAGAAACAAACTGAAAATTAGAATATACGTGCTCTAATTTGGAGCTTTAAAAAAAATCCTTCCCCCCGCCCCCAGTTCAGTGGAGGAAATAAGTGAGACAGCGTACACATTATAGCTACATCCGTATCAGTTATAGCTACAGCAAAATGACATGAGTTGTGAAAAGTATTCAGTGTCGGCCTAACCCTGCTCTGATTGAAATCAATGGTAAAACTCCTTATAAAGCTGTGGTTACGTTGCCAGATTAGGCAGGATTCAGACAGATAAAGTATCACTTTGGTTTAAATTACATTCGTACAGCTAATAATAGATTTTAGCAAACATTAAAACACAACACCCCAAACAAAGGACCAAATCTGGCCTCAAGGCAGAACACACCCATAGGAGAGAAATAAGAGCTGCTTAAGCACGTGCCTTCTGTCTTTCTAGTGGCCCCTTGAATGTCAAATAATGTATTGTGTCTGAGCTGTTCTAATGACCGTTGGAGTTATCAGGAAAGAAAAGGCGCAATTCACTGGAAGAAACTTGCATATCTAAATAGTTTTCCCTGCTAGTAGGGTAGAGTAGTGAGGTAAAAATACTTTTCGTTAAGGTGCACGTAAAGCTTTTGGTAAAAATACTCAAACTAGTTAAGGAAATGTTTATACTACCAAGATGTGCACAAGATATAGTTTGTCTGGGTATTTTTTAGAGTCGTGGTAATGACAAGAGTTTGCCTTACTGTTAGATGTTTAAATTAGCTCATAGTAATACCTGGTATGAAAACAAATAGTTTTTGTTTGTGGATAGTTCAAAATTGACAAAATCCTTGCCCCAAAGAAGTCAGCCAGAATATTGCCATGGACTTCATGGAGTCAGGATTTCACCCATTGAATGGATCCTTTCCCAATAATCCTCCAGCAGGGGTATATTATTGTCAGGGGACCATCTAGCATTCCCAGGTTGGGAGCATCAATAGAAAGTGTATGCACTGGAGGGGAAAAAATAGTTCACAAAGCACAGGCCACTGGTGCTTTAAGCAACACACTCTTCTAGCATAAAGAAAATAAAGACTAGAGTGAGCACTCCTGGTCAGTCTGATTTATCTGCTGCTGATTTAGAACGACAATACAGCTTGAGTTTCAGTGGCTGTGCAGGATGGAAGGCACCACCGAAAAGCCTGGGTTTGACTAATGATGGAACTGGTGGACTTAGGAAAGGGAAGAAGGAAAAAATCATGTTTGAAGTGTTCCTGGGAATTCTCCAGAAAGGAAGGGAGAATAATGCTTTTTGTCTCTGTGGTATGTTTCTGGAAGAATTGGCGGATTAATGGAAGGTCCTTGAAGTCATAGGATATGATCGATCCCTGTGCCTGAAGGCAGACTCTTAATTTTGGATCAAGGAGCTGTGAAATCCCGGGATCCTTGCTGTTCTTGAAAGCTGTGTTTTACATGGACTTCTTCTGAGCCAGGGGACTCATTCAGTCCAGAACCTGCTGATTCGCATTAGGGTTCTCTGCATGTTTTCCAACAAAAGGAACTGGGCCTCAGCACAGCTGCATGGGGGCACTGGAATTGCTGGCATACCCTCTACCTCTCCAGACTAGGTAGGAATAAAGCCTCAGGTGGCATATCAGACACCCCATTGGAGCAGGGCAATGAAAATCTGATGTGATGGATTTAAGGAGCCTTGCTGGTGTGACACCACATATTGTACAGAAAGTTAGTTTATCAACTGGAAAGAAGGTAAGTTTGGCTTTTCCATTAATGTTTCCTGTTTTAAAATTTGCACAGTTATATTAATTAGAAAAAGCCCTGTCCAGAGTTAAAGTGAAAAGCTGTTTTAATTTTAAAAGGTTTAGAAGAAGTGACTTTTGTGTGGTCTAAGTGATCCATGTCTAGATTTTGAAAGTTTTTTTATTGTGATTTCCTATTCTCAGCCAGACCGTCACTTGCTGACATCCCTGGAATCTCATTTACAACCCTTGTCAGAGCAGTAGAAAGTGTTTTTACAGACAGTCAAGATACTTAGGAAGATTTTACTGGATTTGTGTTCTGTGCTTATGTTAGAGCTGTAATGGCAGGTTTGATTTGAGAGTTATCAAACAATCCTGAAACCTCACTTCAGTAGGAGATAGATCTCAATACTTACCAGTTACCAACTCGTCTTCGTGCTTATCGGTGCCAGGGAGTTTATCAAACTTTTAATTTTTCTTCCCCCCTCCATTCAAGTGGAAAGTATGTTTTTTAAGACAATTCATTTTAGTATTGTGTTTGGAAATGTCAGCATCTGTTAACCTTGAACACCTGTCTCTTCAGTGGCTGGTAACTGAGTCTATGAAAACTTCTGTATCTGATTTTCACCTGTTGCTGCTGGCTGTGTGGTTAGTTTAATATAGCATTTCAAATATGTTGTATTTTTGCATGACAGCAATTTATCTTTGCAAGGGTGACTTGTACCATTAGTATAGTGAAACCTACATTGAACCCCTATTCAGTGATCCGACAAAAATGGTCACTTTGGGGGGTTAGGTCTTTTAATGAGATTTTACTTGAATAGCTGCACGAATCCCATAAAATATTAAACTGTACTGATTTGAATAGAATGCTCTTTATAAAACACAGCGCAAACTTGGAAGTACAAGTATGAATTAAAACTGGTTTGAATGTAAGGGTCATTTTCCTCTGAAACATATGTCTGCCAGTTACTCTAAACAAAGGAGAAACAAAACCTGCTGTCTTCTGGTTTCAGTATGAGTACTTTAAAACCAAACACAGAAGTATGCAAAGTGCAGAATCTCCTATGTGCAAACTCTGGGTGTACTCTGAGCACTGAAGTCTAATTGAGTTTGTGCACTCTCTTAGGGGAGAGTATTGTTATATCTGGCATCAGTTCTAGGTTGCCTTTGATTATATTAGTTACCTCCACTTGTGAGGTAACTCCCTTCTCTTCATGTGTCAGTATAGTAATGCCTGCATCTGTAATTTTCACTCCATGCATCTGAAGAAGTGGGGTTTTTTTCCCCAGAAAGCTTATGCCCAAATAAATCTGTTAGTCTTTAAGGTGCCACTGGACTCCTTGTTATTAGTTAAATGGTCACTTAGTACAGGTAATATCATTGTACACTGCTTGGAGATACCTTGGGGTTGTCTCACAGGGCAGGGGGAGGGATAACACAGGTTTAATGATAATTGTTTCCCATATACCATACTTACCTCAGCCAAGGAAGTCAAGCAAAGATAGAGAGGAATGCTGTTTGGAATGATTGATTGACAGCGGCTTCTGGGAATTAGAACATATTTTATTTTCTTTCTGACTTGTTGATTGGGGCAATGCGGATGTTCCCCACTGAAGGGAAATGAGTTTGTTTTCTGATGAGGAGAAAACAGAAAGTCAATGTGACTTGTGTGTCTAAGTCACCTAGCCACTTTTGGGAATCCCATCCATGATCATTGTAAGACTTTTTCTAGTTTGGACTCACATGTCCTGTAGATCATAATTTTACTGCTAACATTATTGTGCTATAATGCAGTGCAAGGTGGGGTCCTTTGTCTCCACGGAAGCTGTTACGCCGTATTGCACAGCTGCACATCGCTGTTCCAGGGCTCCGTCAGGGCTTTCAGGTGCCACCACTTCAGACCTGCAGTGGAGCTCCGAGACTGCTGTGAGGTCGTCCAAGACGCGTCAATGTTTAGTGCGCTTTGATGCACCTTCAGGCAGCCACGGAACACCAGGCTACTGCGTTAAATTAAGGCACCTGAATGAATGCCAGCACATTTGGGGATGATTAAAGGCTTTTCTAGCCTTTTTCTCTTTTGTGCTAACATAAAAGAAAAGAAAGAAAATTAAATAAAAAACCCCATCAGCACTGAACAAAAGCAAAGGCTCTGAGGGAAACTGACCTTACTTCTGAATTTCTCTGTTTCTCTGTTGAAGTCCACACATGTCGATAGGTGGTTTTGTATTTTAGAGCCTTCTCAGTCAGTGTAATTCCACTGTTGATAATTTAAATGATGAAGTGGACTCAGTGAGGACAATAGCCGTGAAACAGATAGAACTGTGTTCAGTGCAGGACATAAATCCGTGAAAACTCAAGGCTCTGCCGTTGAGCACCTGAGTGGATTACCAGCTGCACAAGGAAGCCCTGCTGCAGGTGGAAACATTTACTTCCAGCAGCAAAGCAGGAGCATTTAACCGAGATCACTTCAGTTCGATCCTCAGGTCCGTCTCAAAAAGAAAATAGCATAGGGAATGCAGTTCTGCCCCTTTCAGCTGTGCATTGCACCTCAAGTTCTGTCTGTCACATCCCCACCATACAGAAGGACTGGCTGCTTCCAAGGAAAACTCACACACTGTCTGTAGCCAGACTCAGGTCCCTCTTTATTTATTTTCTGTTAGCCATATTGTTAGAGACTGGGGGCAGATCCTCAGCTGGCATGAATCGACCCAGTTCCGTTGACTTCAGATTGGGGCACTTTCAAGGTACGTCTATACTTGAGCTGGGAGGTATAAATTCCAGCTTGAGGACACACAGCCGCACTAGCTCTGTAGAAGTGTAGCTGTGGCAGCAGGTGGGGGCTAGCTGCCCCAAGTACCTGCCTATGATCTTGGCTGGCATCAAGCTTGGAACTGCTGGCCCCTGCACGCTGCTGCAGGTACACTCTGTTGTTAGCGAACTAGCGTGCTCAGAACTAGCGTGGGTATATCTCCTCCAGCTGATGTGTGCGTGCCTTCCAGAGTTAGTGTCGACATTATCCAATTTAGGATCTCACCGGTGAAAGATTTGACTGTGTTCCTGACTAAAGCCGGGAATGTCTAAACTTTAATCTCACCCTGATGTACACTCCCCTTTGTAGTCTTGGAAAATTTACATAACCTCTCTGTCTGCCTCAGCTTCTTGAGCTGTAAGATGGGCCTAATCCTCCTGACATGCTATGTGAATGCTAGGTGAGGAGTGGGAACAAATGAGCCCTCATTTAGTACAAAATCAAGATGTTGAGAACAAAATTAATCAAGGGACACGAAGAGAGAAAATTCTTTAATTGCCTATGCACCAAAGTGAGCAGCCCGGGTAAATAAACAAGAGGAATTGAATTGCTCATTTATGGGCATAAAGTTGCCATAGTTGGTATTATTGAAACCTGGTGGGAATTGTTGCATGAGTGGAATGTTAAAAACAAAGTTTACGTTATCTGTTGTCGAGTCACTGACAACTCGGAAGTGAATGCTAATGGATCAGTGTTCAACAGATAAAGCACAAGATGGGGGTATTAGTGAGTGACCACCAAACAATACCAGGGGAAAAGATGACCTGCTCCTTAAGCACCTACCTGTAATGTATGTATGCATGTCTCGAAAAAAAGCTGCATGATCATGGGGAACTTCAGTCTGAGTGACATATGCTGGAGGCCTCAGGCTGCCAGAACTAGAACATCCTTGGAATTTCTAAAAATGATAGATGACACTTTCCTAACTGAAAAAATGTTGCATTCATCACAGGGGGAGTTCTACGTTAGACCTTATCCTGACAGATAACGAGGAATTGATCACAGAACTAGAAAAGGGTGGCTGCACAGGTGCAAGTGATCATGACTTGATTATATTTGTTCCATGCAAAAAGAATAGAGTCCAAACCAGTAATGTATGTACTTGGTGTTTTAAAAGGGCCAATTTCAAAAAGCTGAAAACAATTATGAGACAAATCAGCTGGGAGAAAGCATTTAAACAGAAAAATACGAATGGTAATTGGGAACTGTTCAAGAGCATTTTATTAAATGCCCACAAAGCCACAACTGAGAAAGAAGACTACATTGGGTAAAAATCTGGCTCAGGTGGGAAGTGAAATCAGCTATACAAAATAAATAAACAAATATATAATGTATAAACAAATGGAAAAAATGGAAGTTGGTAGCAATGAATATAAATTAGAAACCAGGACTTGTAGAAAATTGATAAGGAAAGCAAAAGGACAACAAGTGAAATGTCTGGCAAGCAGAGTTAAGAACAATATGAAGGAGTGTTTAAGTATATTAAGAACAAAACTAATCTTAACAATGGCATTGGTCCATTAGTAGATGGAAACGGTAGAACTGTCAATTATAATCTCAGAAATGCAGGGTGTTCAATAAATACTTATCTTCTATATATGGGATAAAGCCAGACAATGTATTTGTATCATATGATGATGATGAAAAAATACTTTCCATTCCAGCAGTAACTAAGGAAAACGTTACACAGCAGCTACTGAAGTTTGACATTTTTCAGCAAGTTTGGATAACTTGCATGCAAGAGTTTAAAAAGAGCTAGCTGAGGTAGCTCTCTGGACCATTACTATTGATTTTCAATAAGCTTTGGAGCACTGGGGAAGTTCCAGAGGATTGGAAGAAAGCTAATGTGCCAATATTTTAAAAGGGTAAATTGGAAGACCTGGATAGTTATAGGCCTGTCAGCCAGGCATCAGTCCCAGGCAAAATAATGGAATGAGTGATAACAGGACTTGATTAATAAAGAATTAAAGGAGTGTAGTATAATTAATGCCAAACAACATGGGTTTATGGAAAGAAGATCTTGTCAAAACCAACTGTATTTTGATGAGATTATAAACTTGGTTCATAAAGGTAATAGTGTTGATGTAATATACAGGAGGAGGGGAGGTTTAGGTTGGATATTAGGAAAAACTTTTTCACTAGGAGGGTGGTGAAACACTGGAATGCGTTACCTAGGGAGGTGGTGGAATCTCCTTCCTTGGAAGTTTTTAAGGTCAGGCTTGACAAAGCCTTGGCTGGGATGATTTGATTGGGGATTGGTCCTGCTTTGAGCAGGGGGTTGGACTAGATGACCTCCTGAGGTCCCTTCCAACCCTGCTAGTCTATGATTCTATACCTAGGCTTCTGTAATTGTGTGCAGTGTTGTTGTAGCTGTGTCGGTCCCAGGATATTTGCGCTTACTCAGAGCTCTTCTTCAGGTCTGAGTACGTTTCACAGACCCTGAAGAAGAGCTCTGTGTAAGCTCAAAAGCTTGTCTCTCTCACCAATACAAGTTGATCCAATAAAAGATATTACCCCCCCACACCTTGTCTCTCTAGACTTCTGTAAGGCATTTGATTTGATGTACCACACGATATTTTGATAAAGAAACTAGGATGATACAACAAAATCAACATGGTACATAATAAATGGGTTAAAAACTGTCTGATAGATCTCAAAATGTAATTGTAAATCATTGAGCAGGTGTATTTCTAGAAGGATCCCACAGGAATCGATTCTTGACCTGAAAGAAAATATAAATTAATTTCTGATAAAGTTTGCAGATGACACAAAATTGGTGGAGTTCTCTATTGTGATCTGTCAGTTGAACCAAGGACTATCTGCTTCATTGTTGCTCTATGGTTGGGAGCTCAGTTCTGTAGATGCAGGATATTTGCAGTCTGATGTACGCTGTGATAGTTTTCACTGTTTGGTCAGTATAAAGAATAGACCTCGTAGCCCAAATAGAATTGCCATAACAGATCAGATCAGTGGTCCTTGTAGCTCAGTATCCTGTCTCTTGATAGTGGCCAGTACCAATGCAAGAAATTCTGTAATGGACGGTTATGGAATAACCTGCCCATAGAGAAAATATCTTCCTTACCCTAGGTAGTTAGTAGTTTGCATATGCCTTGAAGCATGAAGGTTTATATCCCATAAATTTTTTTTATTTTATCTAATCTAACTGTGGATATTTTTATTAATAATAAAAACATTTTCTTTCAATCTTGCTGAACTCTTGGCTTCAGTGATATCTTGTGACAATTGAGTTCCCAAAGTTATTTTTATACACAATGAAGAATTGCCTCCTTTTACCAGCTTTAAATTTGCTGCATTTTAATTTCATTAGGCGTTCTCTATTTCTAGTGTTATGTGAGGGTAAATGGGAGTTCCTGATTTGATGCCTAGGTCTCTTTCCTGAGCAGTTATATTTAATTTAGATCCTTCCAATATGTGGAAGAAATAATTTGAGTTATTTCTAATGTACATTCCATTTTACTAATCTGCATTAAATTTCTCTGCCATTGTGCTGTCTAATCTTCTAGTTTAGTTAGGTTCTTCTGTCTTTCTTTGCAATTTTCTCCACTTTTGATTGTCCTAGATAATTTTCTATCATTCACAAATTAGCTATTCATCTCTGTTCTAGATAACTGTAGATGGAGCTGGTAGCCCCCCTATAGTTAAGGTTGCATGACACTTTGCATTATAAGGCCCTGTTTTCAGTTGCTTATACCTTTTCCAAACTGTAATTGTTTGGTCTGAAATTTCCCATGCCAGGTGTCTGCCTCAGATTATTTGTTTGAATTATCAGCTAAAATAGTTCAGCTGTTTCAAAGAATGCATTTCATGAAAAATACATTGTTTTGCCTATTTTAAAAAATCCGTACACTTGTTTAATTGAGAAGCTCTAACACAGATGTGGGCAAACTACGGCCCGCGTGCCCGTCCTGCCTGGCCCCTGAGCTTCCGGCTGGGGAGGCTAGCCCCCGGCCTCTCCCCTGCTGTTCCTTCTCCCCCGCAGCCTCAGCTCGCCATGCCGCCAGTGCTCTGGCCCACCATTCCTGCCGGGCAGCATGGCGACGTGGCTGGCTCCGGCCGGGCGGCGGGGCTGCGAGCTCCTGCCACTCTGAGTGGCATGGTAAGAGGGCGGGGGAGGGGGGGTTGGATAAGGGACAGGAGGTCCTGGGGGGAAGTCAGGGAACAGGGAGCAGGGGGGGTTGGATGGGGTGGAGGTTCTGGGGGGAGCGGTCAGGGGACGGGGAACATGGGGGGTTGGATAGGCGTGGGAGTCTTGGCGGGGCTGTCAGGGGGCGGGGGTGTGGACAGGGTTCGGGGGCAGTCAGGGGACATGGAGAGGGGGGGTTGAATGGGGGTGGAGTCCCGAGGGGCAGGGCTGTGGATAGGGGTCAGGGCAGTCAGGGGACAGGGAGAGGGGGGGTTGGATAGGCGTAGGAGTCCCGGGGCGCCTGTCAGGGGGCGGGGGTGTGGATAGGGTTTGCGGGAGTCAGGGGACAGGGAGCAGGAAGGGTTGGATAGGGGGCAGGAAGTCCCAGGAGGGAGCGGTCAGGGGACAAGGAGCAGGGGCGGGTTGGATGGGTCGGGGGTTCTGAGTGGGGCAGTCAGAGGGTGGGAAGTGGGAGGAGGCAGATGGGGGAGGGGGCCAGGCTGTTTGGGGAGGCACAGCCTTCCCTACTCGGCCCTCCATACTGTTTTGCAATCGCGATGTGGCCCTCGGGCCAAAAAGTTTGCCCACCCCTACTCTAACACCACTGGGCTTTGGAGCCAGGAGTTGAAATTTTGTGTGTGAGAGGGAGAGAGAGAGATCCTGGTGTCAGGGATGTGCCTTTTGCTATCCCCATGAAAATTCACCCAAATTTGGCTATATTATAAACCTCAGAAAAATCTCAGTTTGCATATGCTCAGTAGACACTTCTTAAAGTTTGGCAGATAACGTCTCCAAAGATTTCACCTGCACTGGGCATGCTCCAGCCCAGGGTCACGTTGCAGCAGTTGAGTCATGACGAGCTCTGTGTAAGCTCAAATATCCTGGGACCGACACAGCTACAGCAGCACTGCACACAATTACAGAAGTCTACAGAAGCAGCACCCAGAATGGGGTAGGCATGTTCCAAGCACAGAAGAAGACACAGTCCCTGTCTGAAGAGTAAGCTGCTGAAAAAGGCAAAGACAGAGGAGGGGGAACAGTGAATAGGTAAAAAGGGATCAGGGTGATGACAGCCCACTTCCTACCCCTTTCTTCCACATAAATGAGTAGGGAGGAGAAATAAATAGTTTCTTGAGGTGTCATTGAAGAAGTGGCTCTTGAGGAGAGATTAAAATTAGGAGAGGGGTGTGGCTTTGCAGACTAGTTCAGGAAGGGATTTCCGTTCATTGGGAGGGGGTGATATGGAACTTTACCTTTCCTCTTGCCTACATAGTTAGGGGTTTGTATCGCCAATAAACAATGTGAAAACCTTCTGGAGTACCCAAGAAACACAACCATTGCACTACCCTTGTAAAGAAGGCTCAGTATTCTTTGTGTGGCCAGTCCACTCCCGCTCGTCGGTTTGGAAGGGGGTGGCAGTGTGATCATGACCTCACCTTACTCCTATTCCTCTCTCTCCTTTGTGCTTACTTGTGGTGCTAACAAGGAGCAGCATTTATGCTCAGCAGGGTTCCAGGACTGAAATGAGCACCAGCCTATTTGAAAGGGGTGTTAGATGGGGGAAAACTCTTTGGATATTTCCCATTTCCACTTCTGCACCTGTGCAGTGGCTGTCCACAATTTGGCCTGCAATGTATATCTGAGGTTGCTCCTGAGAACAATAACATTTGAGTCAGATATTTCTATTTGTGAAGCCCCATCTACGCTTTTATGCTGTGACCAACCCAGTGGAGCCAGAGCACTTGATTTAAAACCAATCCAGGCTAATATGATCCAATAATACTAATAATGAGCAAAGCAGTGCTTAGTAGTTATAGTACTTAACATTTATTAATCCTTGCAAATCCATTTGAAGTAATCAATGTAAATTTTATCAGAGTTGATGTGCTTGCAAAGCTCCATTACCGTATTATCTAGCACCTCAGAAACATTCATGGAATTATTTGTGCAACACGAATGTGAGATGTGAGTTAGGAAAGTTTTGTCCCCATTTTACAGATGGGGACCCGAGGCACATCTCTGGCTCAAGTTAACACAGGCAGTCTGTGGCCAAGCCTCAAGTTGAATCCAGGTTTTCTGAATCCTAGTCCAGTCCCTTCAACACAAGACACTCTTCGGTCTCCATGTAACAGGAGAAGCTCTGCGAGGGTAATTGACTTTCTGAAGGCTGACCAGCAAATCAGTAATTGAACTGGGATTTCCAGAGGAATCAGGATCAGTTTACTGCTGCCTCTTCTTTGGTCCCTGCCACCTGTTGATTGGAATGTAATTTGTAAATGCTGTTTTACAATACTTATTCTCGGTTTAAATTATAGCAACCTGAACCAGTTTCAAACTGTATTTAAAGCTATTTCTACTAATATGGGGCCTTTCACTACACAGTATTTTTCTAAATCTTTTTAGAATGATAAGCACTCACTCATACAAGGTGGAGAAATGC
The DNA here is from genome assembly GCF_965152275.1 of Natator depressus. Taxonomy (NCBI): domain Eukaryota; kingdom Metazoa; phylum Chordata; order Testudines; family Cheloniidae; genus Natator; species Natator depressus. Next base: position 41,649,415 of record NC_134245.1, read on the forward strand.
CACAGTGCTAGTTAGTTTTGATTATATGATTCCATTGTATTTGTGTCAGAAGCGATATCTAAACTGTCGCAGGGAACCAAGGGCCTTGGCTGTAGTGCATGTTTGATGGGACTCCCTATCAAGACCGCTCGAAGTGCCAAGCAACATGAAATGCATCTTGCTCTTGTCACTTGCACTAATAGAAACCTTCACATTAACCACAGTTCTTTTCTACTTTCCCTGGCTTCTTGTCAGGGAAATGAGGGAGGACAAAATTTGGTAATGACCATGCAGAGAATAGCATGAGGACATTTCATATGTCACAGATTTGCATGCCTCTCGCTATTCTGTGTCCCATCATCAGTGACCTTGGAGACCAGTTCTCAGGGATGAACTATTAGAAATTGCTACACCAGGCTGCAGGTTCTCAGAAATGTTCTGTTCAGTTTTGGAGAAGAATGCTCATTAAAAAGCGAGTTAGTACTTCCTGAAAGCAAACTCTGATTTCCCCACACAGGGAACTACTGCATAGCTACAATGTGCAAAGAAAGGAGAGGCAGACGTCAGCTGGTCACGTTCTGCTCCCTTCCCTTTGGAATGTGAGTGGAATGTGTTTGCTTTGTTTCTTTTTAAACACCTTTTCTTAAATGTGCAACTGAAAAATGTTCTTGTTGTTCCATGCTGCAGCAGTGGCTGCCGCTGCCACTGCAGAAACATCATTGCTCATTTAAAACAAAAACCAACAAACAACCCCCCAGCCAGTGTTAACTAAAAATATCCTGGATGTTTTCCAGTCTCAGTTCGTTACCATTATATTCTCCTGCTACTACCATGGACTATGAATCACTGAAATGGTTCTGGAGATGTGGTAGAGGTTCTTTGTCATCATAGAAGTAGTTGCTTTAGATTTTTTTTTTTAATCTAACCTGCTCTCATGTATATTCTGGAAACAAGGCAGGGGGCATTGAACAGTAACATTCTCATGGCCAAATCCTTCCTTCAGTTGGAAGCAAAAACAAACACAAAATTATATAGTAGAGATAACTGGCTGCCGTCTGAATCCATGACCATCTGTGGCAGTGATTTAGCTTCTGAGCTTCCAGACTCTGGCGAAAAACAGCCCTTTTCACAATGTTTCAAGGGAGTGTCATTTAATTTGAATTTTGCCCAGTTTTCTGTGTGCATCATCATTTTAACTAGGGTGTACCACTGGTATTAAAGATTGTATCTGGCAAATTTGTCCATGTTTTCTATGCCACTGTGATCCTGGTGAAGACTCTTGCATATCTCCTGGACCGACACCCCGTCCCGCCCATGAATGCCTGTGTTGGAAATAAGAACAGGAGGACTTGTGGCACCTTAGAGACTAGCAAATTTATTTGAGCACAAGCTTTCGGGAGCTACAGCTCACTTCATCAGATGCATTATTATTGGAGAGAAGCAGACCCTGATGGCTGGAATCAACAAGTGTAAACTTAGGTATTTTGATCATATCAGGCATAGAGATAGAAATAACCTTAAGAAAGTTATAATAGAAGGAATGGTGGCAGGTCATTGTACTGGGGAAGACCAGCAAAGAGATGGATATGTGGTATGTAGATGATCAATGGGAGGTCAGCTGCTGAGTGCTCAAAGCTATGGATCAAGAAGGTTTCCGAAAATTCTTCTATGATGTCACTAATATTCAGATGTGAATAAATGGATATAATTTACTTATTTCCATCCTATGGGAATCATTCACCCAGTGTGCTTTATTGCATTTGCTACAATTTATTATTCTTGTGTATATATAGAGTATATGAAGACACTTGAAGATTTCCGTATAACTGGTAGAAAGTGCTGACAAAAATAGCGTAGGGCTGCCAGAAAGGACCTCAGACAGGGATTTCATTTCCTGTCTGTTGTGTTTTATGTGCAAGAATTCAAACAGATATGAGCGACCTGCAAAATATTCTGTGTATTAGTGTGGATGCTTATCCCAACCTCTTTGACCCTATAATTGGGCTGGAAATCTTTTGAGATCTTGCTTTTTTGTAAAATTTCAAGCAGTTTTTCGTTTTGGCCAGAAATATCCCATCGTCAGCATTTCTCAAAGAATTTCAGTATAGTTGCCTAATCCAGGCTAAGAGCAGTGAGTGAAAGAGATTTAGCAAAATATTTAAAAGCAAAACTAAACAGTTATCCCAAAATCTGTACCATTTATTTCTAACTTAAAATGAGCATACACTCCGTACATGCACACGTTAATTCTTCACATGCAGAATAGGCACTTCCCCCCCCTAAAGTATTATATCCTGAAAAGAATACTTCTGATAGGAAACTGACAAGAAAATGAGGGAGGCCAATGGCCTTGCCCTGTTTTGCCATCCTTTAGATTGAGAGTTGCCAACACCAGCCCCTTCCTTTCTTAAACACAGAGTTTGTCTGCAGCTGACTGGCTCTTCAGAACACCTGCTATTTTTTAGGGTGGATCTGCAATCGCAGGTGACACATCCCACCTTCAGTCTAGCTCATATTTAGCTCCAGTGACATTAATAATGCAGAGCGAATAGCAGCTGCTATTTTAATTCTCTCATAGATTCACACTAGGGTGACTGGACATCCCGATATTTAACTCTTTGTCCTACATCCCGAATGATGTATGATAGGGACGCCATTTGTCTCGATATTGTAGGGTTGCTTGCCAGGTGCCTGGTTGGCACAGGGCTGGCAGGCTCCCTACCTGGCTCCAGGCAGCTCCCTGGAAGTGGCGACAGCTCCCTCTGGGTTCTAGGCGCAAGGATGGCCAGGGGGGCTCTGTGTGCTGCCCCCACCATGAGCGCCTGCTCCACAGCTCCCATTGGCTGTGGTTCCCGGCCAATGGGAGCTGCGGGGGCGGATGCCTAGCTGAGCCTCTGCCGACGACCCAGAGGGAGATGTTGCCACTTCCGGGGAGCTGCCTGAGGAATACCCTGCCTGGAGCCAGCACCCCCTCCCGCAACCCAACCCTGAGCCCCCTCCTGCACCCAAACTCCCGTCTGGAGTCAGCACCGAACCCCCTCCCGCGCCCCTGCCCCAGCCTTGAGACCCTGCTGCAGTGGGAGCCAGGGTCATTTGCCTGTGACCCGTGGCTTCCTAGGACTGTGTGCCCCTCCCCCATGGGTCTAGTATGGGGGCTGTGAGCCTGTGGCTCCCCCACCCCCCATGTGTCCTGATACTTTATTTTTGCGATCTGGTCACCCAAGTTCACACTTCCTAAGTGTAAAAAAGAACAGTAAAGAGATGCATAATTATCCCCACAATTTGCTGGGTTCTTATGTAATTAGATAAATAAATTACATATTTACGTGAATGGGATTTTTGTCTGGGATTTTTGTTAGAGCTGGCCAAACAACTGATTTTGGTTTCCTGACTGTTCCAAAACATTAAAAAAAAATTCATTAAAGGTCAAACCGAAAGCGAAAGTTGTAGACATTTTTGGTGAATCTAAAAGTAAAAAAAAAAAAAAATCATTTGGATGGAACAAAACCTTTGTTCAACCCAAATTAAATGTTTCAGTTCTATTTTGAGCATTCGTTAATATTTTTTATTTTAAAATGTCCTTTATTTTATTTTTATAAAAAGTTATTTTGCTCTGAAAAATTGAAAATATTTCATTTTAAAGATGTCAGAACAAAGCATTTTAGATATTTTTGAATTTTTTTTTAGTTTTTTTTTTAAACCAAAAGAATTTGGCAAAATTGATATACAGTTGGGAAATGTTTTGGTGTCATTGAATCTGAATTGTTCACTGGAAAAAAGTTTCAGACAAAATTTTTTGCCCGACTTTTGCAATAGTATTAAAGCAATAACTGTTCAGTCAGAATTACTAAGTAGCCCACTCACACCGTCCTTGTGCCATCCCCTCTGGAAAGGCTAGTAAAACAGTCCTGCACTAGGTCGTGAAGAGTTTTTGTTGGCTCAAAAGAAGACGTGAGTTTGAGTCACTGAGCCCTCCTCTGTTAATTAATGGGTTTGCTAGCTTCAGTATCTTAACTGGTGTCAACAGTCCCAGTAGTAAATGAGGAGAGAGAGGTGGTTTTTCATTTAACCAGAACCCCAACCATATTAGGTTTTCTTGATTAAAACCAACACCTTGAATTGTTTCAGGAAATTAATTGCAGTCCCTGCAGATCAAAAGGGGCTCTGAAGAAAGCAGACTGCTACATCTTGCATGGGATAATGGACCTAATGGAGCTCAGGTGTAGCCTCCTGTAGAGCACATTGCAGTGAGCCCATTTTGTGGTGAGATATGCAAGATTGAATAAAGTGAGATTGTGCATTTGAAAGAACCTGCCCCATAGCAGTTAAGATGCATGTCAGTTTAGACTATAGGAAAAATATACTGAATAGTAAGTAACAGTGAAGAAAGAAGCAAAGCAAGATAACATAGATAACTATTTTAAAGGCCAAACTAAACCAGAGCTTTACACAAACTGACGTACATTCTTCAGGTACTATGAAAAAAGCATAAATTATCATAGACTGTCACCGCTTGCCAGCCTTTCTCACATTATCCTACACTGTTTATTTTTAACACAGGCACTTTCTGTCTTATACACATTGTGTTTCTTTTCATAATGTGAATGGTGATGACTTGGCTATCGGAGATATTATCTAGTTCCTAATTTATCCTTTGAATTATTCTCAATCCTATGGGTTAGAATACAGCTAAATTTCTTAAATGTAAATAAAATGTTAGATGTTTTCATATTTCTATTTACTGCAATGCACCACATAGTTTGATTAACATAACTATAAAAACAATATTGCAGACTTGGACACTATATTTGTACATTTCTTGACATCAACTAAATCTAAGGGGACAGATTCTCTGGTGTAATCCAGCCCCTACTCCCACTAGCTGGAAGCTGGCTGAACCTCCAGCACTACTAGCTCTCATTATTTGATCTGGTATCTTGCAATATTTGGTGTTTTTCTTAAAGTCCAGCTCCTGGAGTTCAGGGATTATGTGAGAATCTTAGCTTTCATTTTAAAAAAAAGTTTCTAGCCCTCATGGTTGTGAAGAAAAGGTTAAAAATGTGATCCTCGAAGAGCTGGAAATCAGAAGGTAAATAAAACCCCCAAATCTCATGAATTTTAGGCAAATTTTTATGATTTCTTGGGACCCAGTTTATAAATTGAATGCCTAGAATTGACAATATTGAATCTGATTATCTGAGAATTCCCTCAGCATGGTGCTGTTACTAGCCTAATACAAGTTAGGGCAGCTTGAGACTGCTCTAAATTATGCTGAGGTAGATGTAGATCTGAAAATTAAGGAGCTGCAAGTGGCTCCTTTGTAAACTCCCTTCCCTACTCCTCCTGCTACACACAATAGTGACTGAGCATGCACTGACTCAGTCTAAATAGGTTTTTGCTAATTTAATAAGTATTTGAATATGATTAAAACAAGCTGATGAGTGTGAGATCAACTGTGCCCTGGTCTACACTAGGACTTTAAGTCGAATTTAGCAACGTTAAATCTATGTAAACCTGCACCCGTCCACACGATGAAGCCCTTTATTTTGACTTAAAGGGCTCTTAAAATCCATTTCCTTACTCCACCCCTGACAAGTGGATTAGCGCTTAAATCGGCCTTGCTGGGTCGAATTTGGGGTACTGTGGACACAATTCGACGGTATTGTCCTCCGGGAGCTATCCCAGAGTGCTCCATTGTGACCGCTCTGGACAGCACTCTCAACTCAGATGCACTGGCCAGGTAGACAGGAAAAGAACTGCGAACTTTTGAATTTCAATTTCCTGTTTGGCCAGCGTGGCAAGCTGCAGGTGACTATGCAGAGCTCATCAGCAGAGGTGACCATGATGGAGTCCCAGAATCGCAAAAGAGCTCCAGCATGGACTGAACGGGAGGAACGGGATCTGATCGCTGTATGGGGAGAGGAATCCGTGCTATCAGAACTCCGTTCCAGTTTTCGAAATGCCAAAACCTTTGTCAAAATCTCCCAGGGCATGAAGGACAGAGGCCATAACAGGGATCCGAAGCAGTGCCGCGTGAAACTTAAGGAGCTGAGGCAAGCCTACCAGAAAACCAGAGAGGCGAATGGCCGCTCCGGGTCAGAGCCCCAAACATGCCGCTTCTATGATGAGCTGCATGCCATTTTAGGGGGTTCAGCCACCACTACCCCAGCCATGTTGTTTGACTCCTTCAGTGGAGATGGAGGCAACACGGAAGCAGGTTTTGGGGATGATGATGATGAGGTTGTAGATAGCTCACAGCAGGCAAGTGGAGAAACCACTTTTCCCGACAGCCAGGAACTGTTTCTCACCCTGGACCTGGAGCCAGTACTCCCTGAACCCACTTAAGGCTGCCTCCTGGACCCGGCAGGCGGAGAAGGGACCTCCGGTGAGTGTACCTTTCAAAATACTATACATGGTTTAAAAGCAAGCATGTGAAAGGATTACTTTGCCCTGGCATTCGCGGCTCTCCTGGATGTACTCCCAAAGCCTTTGCAAAAGGTTTCTGGGGAGGGCAGCCTTATTGCGTCCTTCATGGTAGGACACTTTACCACTCCAGGCCAGTAACACATACTCGGGAATCATTGTACAACAAAGCATTGCAGTGTATGTTTGCTGGCATTCAAACAACATCCGTTCTTTATCTCTCTGTGTTATCCTCAGGAGAGTGAGATATCATTCATGGTCACCTGGTTGAAATAGGGTGCTTTTCTTCAGGGGACACTCAGAGGAGCCCGTTCCTGCTGGGCTGTTTGCCTGTGGCTGAACAGAAATGTTCCCCGCTGTTAGCCCCGGGGAGGGGGGAGGGTTGAGGGGGTAGCCACGCGGTGGGGGGAGGCAAAATGCGACCTTGTAACGAAAGCACATGTGCTATGTATGTAATGTTAACAGCAAGGTTTACCCTGAAAGAGTGTAGCCACTGTTTTATAAAATGTGTCTTTTTAAATACCGCTGTCCCTTTTTTTTCCTCCACTAGCTGCATGTGTTTCAATGATCACAGGATCTTCTCCTTCCCAGAGGCTAGTGAAGATTAGAAAGAAAAAAAACCACACTCGTGATGAAATGTTCTCTGAGCTCATGCTGTCCTCCCACACTGACAGAGCACAGACAAATGCGTGGAGGCAAATAATGTCAGAGTGCAGGAAAGCACAAAATGACCGGGAGGAGAGGTGGCGGGCTGAAGAGAGTAAGTGGCGGGCTGAAGAGAGGGCTGAAGCTCAAATGTGGTGGCAGCGTGATGAGAGGAGGCAGGATTCAATGCTGAGGCTGCTGGAGGACCAAACCAGTATGCTCCAGTGTATGGTTGAGCTGCAGCAAAGGCAGCTGGAGCACAGACTGCCACTACAGCCCCTGTGTAACCAACCGCCCTCCTCCCCAATTTCCATAGCCTCCACACCCAGACGCCCAAGAACGCGGTGGGGGGGGGCCACCGGCCAACCAGCCACTCCACCACAGAGGATTGCCCAAAAAAAAGAAGGCTGGCATTCAATAAATTTTAAAGTTGTAAACTTTTAAAGTGCTGTGTGGCATTTTCCTTCCCTCCTCCACCACCCCTCCTGGGCTACCTTGGTAGTCATCCCCCTATTTGTGTGATGAATGAATAAAGAATGCATGAATGTGAAGCAACAATGACTTTATTGCCTCTGCAAGCAATGATCGAAGGGAGGAGGGGAGGGTGGTTAGCTTACAGGGAAGTAGAGTGAACTAAGGGGCGGGGGGTTTCATCAAGGAGAAACAAACAGAACTTTCACACCGTAGCCTGGCCAGTCATGAAACTGGTTTTCAAAGCTTCTCTGATGCGTACCGCACCCTCCTGTGCTCTTCTAACCGCCCTGGTGTCTGGCTGCGCGTAACCAGCAGCCAGGCGATTTGCCTCAACCTCCCACCCCGCCATAAACATCTCTCGCTTACTCTCACAGATATTGTGGAGTGCACAGCAAGCAGTAATAACAGTGGGAATACTGGTTTCGCTGAGGTCTAAGCAAGTCAGTAAACTGCGCCAGCGCGCCTTTAAACGTCCAAATGCACATTCTACCACCATTCTGCACTTGCTCAGCCTGTAGTTGAACAGCTCCTGACTACAGTCCAGGCTGCCTGTGTACGGCTTCATGAGCCATGGCATTAAGGGGTAGGCTGGGTCCCCAAGGATACATATAGGCATTTCAACGTCCCCAACAGTTATTTTCTGGTCTGGGAATAAAGTCCCTTCCTGCAGCTTTTGAAACAGAGCAGAGTTTCTGAAGATGCAAGCGTCGTGTACCTTTCCCGGCCATCCCACGTTGATGTTGGTGAAACGTCCCTTGTGATCCACCAGAGCTTGCAGCACTATTGAAAAGTACCCCTTGCGGTTTATGTACTCGCCGGCTTGGTGCTCCGGTGCCAAGATAGGGATATGGGTTCCGTCTATGGCCCCACCACAGTTAAGGAATCCCATTGCAGCAAAGCCATCCACTATGACCTGCACATTTCCCAGGGTCACTACCCTTGATATCAGCAGATCTTTGATTGCGTGGGCTACTTGCATCACAGCAGCCCCCACAGTAGATTTGCCCACTCCAAATTGATTCCCAACTGACCGGTAGCTGTCTGGCGTTGCAAGCTTCCACAGGGCTATCGCCACTTGCTTCTCAACTGTGAGGGCTGCTCTCATCTTGGTATTCATGCGTTTCAGGGCAGGGGAAAGCAAGTCACAAAGTTCCATGAAAGTGCCCTTACGCATGCGAAAGTTTCGCAGCCACTGGGAATCGTCCCAGACCTGCAACACTATGCGGTCCCACCAGTCTGTGCTTGTTTCCCGAGCCCAGAATTGGCGTTCCACAGCATGAACCTGCCCCATTAGCACCATGATGCATGCATTGGCAGGGCCCATGCTTTCAGAGAAATCTGTGTCCATGTCCTGATCACTCATGTGACTGCGCTGACGTCGCCTCCTCGCCCAGTATCGCTTTGCCAGGTTCTGGTGCTGCATATACTGCTGGATAATGCGTGTGGTGTTTAATATGCTCCTAATTGCCAAAGTGAGCTGAGCGGCCTCCATGCTTGCCTTGGTATGGCGTCCACACAGAAAAAAGGCGCGGAACGATTGTCTGCCGTTGCTCTGACGGAGGGAGGGGCGACTGAGGACACGGCTTACAGGGTTGGCTTCAGGGAGCTAAAATCAACAAAGGGGGTGGCTTTACATGAAGGAGTATTTCAGGCAGGACTTCACGGAGGGTTCCAATAAGAAATGGTGCACCTAAGTTATTGTTCTTATTGGAACAAGGAGGTTAGTCTGGCCTCTGATTGATACATGGCTAGATTTACCTCCCTGCACCTTCTCTGTGAGTGACTGCAGTGTGACCTAGAGGAATGAGTCCCCTAGATGGGGGAGGAGGGGGAAGCAAATGAGTACAAAACAAATCTGGTCTATTTCTCGTTTTGATCCACTCCATCTATCTTTTACATCTTTGGCTGGCAGCAGACGGTGCAGAAGGACTGCATGCCATCCACATCTCATGGCTGCCCGGCAGAAGATGGTGCAATAGGACTGCTAGCAATCCGTATCACCTGCCTGCTCACCATAAGACGGTTCAATAGGACTGACTGCAGGACTAAAGAGAATGACGTGGTCAAGTCACTCCAAATTTAGTCCCTGCGCCCATGTCTACCCAGGCGCTCCTGGCCGACATGGCCAGGAGCACCTCGGACATGACGAGGACGGCTACCAGTTGTACTGTACCGTCTGCTGCCACAAGGCAAGGGGTTGATGCTGCTGTGTAGCAATGCCGTACTGCGTCTGCCAGCACCCAGGAGACATACGGTGACGGTTACCTGAGCGGGCTCCATGCTTGCCGTGGTATGGCGTCTGCACAGGTAACTCAGGAAAAAAGGTGCAAAACGATTGTCTGCCCTTGCTTTCACGGAGGGAGGGAGGGAACGGGGGCCTGACGATATGTACCCAGAACCACCCGCGACAATGTTTTAGCCCCAACAGGCATTGGGATCTCAACCCAGAATTCCAATGGGCAGCGGAGACTGCGGGAACTGTGGGATAGCCACTCACAGTGCAACGCTCCAGAAGTCGACTCTAGCCTCGGTACTGTGGAAGCACTCCGCCAAGTTAATGCACTTAATGCACTTAGAGCATTTTCTGTGGGGACACACACACTCGAATATATAAAACCGATTTCTAAAAAACCGACTTCTATAAATTCGACCTAATTCCGTAGTGTAGACGTACCCTGTGGGTGATAAAATGTGTAAAAATTGAGGCAATTACAGTTCAGCTTCTTAAAAACTTCTTAGACAAATTATCCTCTCTCTTCCCCCTTCCCTGTACTGTTAGTTTCATTAGCCAGCTTCACCAGGATGCTCTGTCATTGCCCGCCACCTCCTTACTCCATTGATAGCCCTGCCTCATGTTTCCTCCCGCCAAAAAGGAGCTGGAGGTGCAGGGCTGCCCTTCAGAATGAGGGGCATCAAGTTTTTTACAGAGCTAGCTGCAGACAGTGTGGCTGAGACAGCATCGTGGCCCGACATCCTTGTGGAGCTATTGAAACTGGCTGTGACATTTCATTATGTTGATTTTAACTGGCATGAGTAAAACTTGTGGACAGGCTCCAATAAGAAAAGAAAAAAAAGGGGGGGGGTGCCGCAAACCATAAATTAAGATAATAACTGTATGGACCAACAAACAGCACACACACATACAACAAACAAAGTCACCCTAATACATATATTCCCTTTGATTTATGTTGCTGTGATAATCCTTACAGTCATCCTTTCAGTAGTTGGGTTTTGTTGTGTGCTGATGAAGGACAAAATCAATGTTGGGTCTTTTCATTCTTTTAATAAGGAGAATATAATCCTCCCTCTGTACTCTGCCAGTCTTGAGAACTCGACTTCAAAACCCATATAAATCTGTAAAAATGTAATGCTGGCTTTGGATTTTCTCCCTCCTTTTCCTGGAGAAGGGTTTTCCTGGAGACGTTTGTCTTGAAACTTTGGCTCACAAACAATGATGTTCTAATACGATCTTCCAGTGCCCTTCACATTCCTGTAAATAAACTCGATGAGTACACATCTTTCTTTTGTGATCTAATGCTAGGAGTACTGACGGGGGTGGGGTCGGGAGGTGTTTGTGTGTAAATGGTGCAGAAGGCAAGGTAAAATAAGCAATGCTGCTTGAAAAGTGCAAATATTTGCTATCTACAATTTCATTAAATAATGGTAGTAATAATGGAATATAAATAATATTTATAAAGTGTCATTCATCAGGAAGGATCAAAATTGCATCATAAATGATAAACCTAACCTGGCTGAAATGCAGCCACCTTTGGGATGGAGGATGGTAGCCAGCCCAGAGCATACCACAAAATAATGGGGGGAAGGAAAAGTTTGGCCAAACACATGAGAGTAAATGTCTTTGTTTATGAAAAGTTCTCCAAGGGATCCTTAATGGCTGGAGAGCTGACAGTCTTGGTGCTCATGATCTCGCCCGAAAGACCTAAATGGCTAACTGCATGATACCCAGTTCAGATCAAATGGGCGAAAGGCTATTCCTACATTGGCATTGATGAGCACTAGCTGGCTGACCCTCAATCCAGATAAAATGGGAAGCAGCTGGAAGATATGGCAAGGATCATATCAGCCCTGTTACTTGAGTTTGTAATCTGGGGCAGAGTTGAATCTTCAGATGTTATTAAATTATTTTATAGCAGCAGTGCCAAGGGTGACTCTTCTCACTTATTCACGGACATTTGCAACCATTTCTTTTGGATGCAGATGTTACTACTGTAGTTTATTCCTTTATTACCTACTGAAATGTGCTCTCCATGGAGCTATGCTTTAAATCTACTTGTAAACTAAAACTGATGCGAAGTGCAGTGTCTTGCTTAAGTGGCATATTTTTATGGGAGCATACGACACTGCGGCTGTTGGTTTCCCAGTGGAGTGTAAGGTGTTGGTTTCAACCTATAAGACACTAAATGGCCTGGACCTGCCTACTTTACTTTCCCCATGTCACACTGCTGCAATATCAATCTTGTTTCCCTTTAGTTAGGAAAGGGAGCTGCAGGCAAGACATGAAGGGCTGTCTAGTTTGGGAGTTCACTCCCCCAGTCCAAAATAGTCAAGCTGATGACCTTGATCTGCTGTGAAGTCCATCTCTTTCCGGAGCCTTTGGGGAAATGAGGGATATACCGAGGCTGGGATTCGTGGGTCTAATGGGCTTTTGTTTGTACTAGAACAAAACCTGGTTTTTGGGAGGCTGCTGAGTTTAATTTTGTTTGTACTAGAACAATATATTTTGAATAGCTAGGCAAGGTGCTTAGAGAACCGGACATGACTGCATCTCAGCAGTGCTTGGCACACTGCACCGGCCTCCCATTTGATTCTGAATCCAATTCAAAGTCATGACCCTTGTTTCAAAACTGTTAAGAGGCTTGGACCTAATTTTGGAGAGACCACTCCATTCTCTGTGATCTCGTGAGACATCGTTGCTACACAGAGACAGTGTAGGTGACAGAGCCCATGAGCGGGAGGCTGGACATTCTTGGGGGAGGTTCACCTGCTGTGGAGCTCCTGTACTACCATGTGTCTAGCTGAGCTGAGCTTGAGCACGCTGCAAGAACCATAAGCTTGCACAAGTGTTTCCCCAAAGATGGCAGAAACATGGCCTGGTGACATTTCGTACATTACAGTGAGAATTTTAAAATTACAATATTGTTGTCTACAATAGCCGCTGAAACCTGCTTAATCCAATGCTGAAAGGTGCTCAGATACTGTGGTGAGGAAGGTGATAGAAGACCCTGAACTGATAAGAAAAGAAACACCAGGGGGGATCATAGGTGGTCTTTGGGTCAAGTTATGATGTTATTTCATCTTGTTCATGGCACCTGGATTCTATGGTAATGGAAACATTTGAAGTACATAGTTGGGTAGGTTCTTCTGGCTTTGTTCCGTTGCATTAAGGAAAAATCAGCACATGTGCAATTTTGTCATTAAAAAATGGAATAAAATTCCTGATGACCTGCAAGGGAAAAAAATCTTCATTTCCATTATAGTGTGCTTTGGTTAGGTTTGCTTACATATATTCTACGTACTTTATATAGAAATTACTAGTATTTAAAACTACAAAATAGGCCTATTTTAGTTATATTTTGAATTTATTTAAATTATATTTTGGGTGTCAAGCTGGTTTTCACAGTCGTATATTAATACAAAGGTTATTCTGTAGCGATCCTAGCTGTGCACTTTCAAGGACAACTCAAGAGTCCAAACTTCCACCTTTCCCAACTCTCACCCAAAGTCATCTTGAAAATTTTAAGCATATAATCTATTTGCTCTCTCCCTGTACAGCTAATTTTCAAGATATTTAACATACATATTTTGTGACATCCTATTTTAAAATACATTTTGTCTTCCAAATGTGTAATCTGATGTTTTAAATGTCATGAAAACTGGATAGTTTGGTTCTGTATGACCAGTTTTTCACATATATCAAACACACAATTTTGAGCTAATTTGCACATGCAGTTATTGCAGTTATACATGCAAATTACACTACTATAATGCTGCTAAATTGTTCTTTGATGTGTAGCACAGAAGACCCTGGTATAGAGATTTCTATACCGGACATACATTTTTATTTCTAGACAGTATTATCGATGTAAACCTAGTTTTGCATATCCTGTATGCATTCAACAGGGAGGCGGTTTTTTCTATAAGTATAAATAATGGAATGTATTCTCGTGATGTTTAGCCAAGAGGCTCATGGGTGTCTTCCATTAATGTTAACAGGAATTCTGGACATTAAACTTGCATGTATCAAGCAGGGAATATTGTATTGCCCAAATTTAAAAAAGCAAAACTCTTATTAAAGGATTGAATGGATTTACAGGAGAAGCATTAGTGTGATGAGAGAGCTCTGAGAATTCACTGATGCAGACAGGCAGGCAGTGAAAGGGTTTCCCACAGTGTCGCGCAGAGAAGGCTGTCAGACATACCACGTCTCTGCAGCAACTACGACCACTTTGCCTATGAGATATTAGAGAGTCTTCTGGTTGAGAATACGACTGTGTTGCAGTTCTCTGGAGAACGCTGCAGCCCAGATCCAAACTTCCCTGCTCTCCTAGTTATGGAAAACAAGTTTCTGGTTCAGAACCAGTTTTTCATTGTTTGGCGAAAGCTGTCGGCTGTTTAAATCACTTTCCTGTGGACTTTTACCTGAAAAGATTCCTTTTTGGAAACTGCAGAGGACAAGCCTGCTGTCAGAGCAGAAAACCAATTTTTTTTATGTGCTGCATTAAAAGGGCCAATCTTGTGTCTTGTAACACGTGAATAATGGGGCTAGCATGTGATGTCAAAAATTTCTAACCACCTCATAAATAAGCCAGTCACGCCCTTCCCCCACAACTGCCACCAAAAGGTCATCCAGTTTTGAACCTCAGCTTGCATCCCAAATTAAGAATGTATTCAGAGTCAAGGTTAAAGGTACAGTATCCCCTTTCAAAAGACGCATGTCAGTGTCTCTGCTGAGAATGATAAATAACATTTGAAACAGGCTATCAATTTTCAAGGGCCCTTCCCACTCCCCCAACTTTTTGTTGAACCAAACTTTACTGAAGGTCTGATCCTGACAAAGTGTAGGGATATCACTTAGCAATAAGCTAAGACACGATGCAGTTTCTTTAGCACAGTCTGCTTGAGCTAGTTGCTTGCAAAAAAGGAAAAAACTCAGCTTCAAACAGACTGATATTATTGTGATATCAATTCTGTTAATAAGTTCTATATTAATACAAAAATAATTTCCCCGTAACAATAAAACATATCAAACATTCTACCTATTTAACTTCACTAATTTAATTCTACACAAATGTATATTTATATTTCAGCCCCCAAGCTATTTTTAAAGGATATTAAGATTGCAAAGTCAGGAACTCAAAAGTTAGGAAATGCCAAAATTAAGGTTGCCTGTATAACCTTAATATGGCCCCCTTGCGCATATGCATTATGATACAGTCTTTGATTACACAATCACATACTATTTTTTCTGCAGGACCGCTACCTCATTCAGTGCACAGGATGGACAATGTTCACTGAACGGGTAATTTATTCAGTATTTCCTTTCATCCTCATCATTCAGTGTCCTAATCAATATTTCCTGCATACTATGCAAACTCTGCACAGACTGCAGAATTCTTCATGGGCTTTTCTAAGGTGCTGTCCATACTGTATCTTAGTGCTTTGTGAACACTAAGGAGTGTATCTTCACAGTACCACGGAGAAGTGAGCTGATATCAGACATTTTAAGACCACACGGGATCATTAGGATCATCATCGTCCCCACTTTACACACTGCGAACTGAGGCTACAGAGATTAAAATCAAAATTGTCAGAAGTGTCGACTAACATTGGGTGCCTGACTTCTGCAGAAAATGAGGCAAGAGTCCTATAGACAACAGGCTCTGATTCATTACGCAGTCCTGATTCATTCCCAGAGCACAGTCGATTCAGTGCACTCAGAGAGACAGAGGTTCTGAGGGAAAAATAGTATGTGATCATGTAGTCAAAGATTTTATCCTAATGCATATTCACAAGGGGGCCAAATTAAGGTTGCACAGGCAACCTTAACTGGCATTTCCTAACTGTCGAGTGCTTGACTTTACAACCTTAGCAGTCTTTTAACATAGTTTTTAATGTAATTTCCTATTTTTTAATAATTAAGCTGAAAAAAACCAATATTATGTGAGGTGGAACCATACTGAATGCCGACACGGGTCATTGGCAGGATTATACTCTTTAGAACCACAGCACAGACATCAAGCATTTGAGCTAATGGAGTAACCTGTAGCAGTATAAGGTTTTTATCTTCTATGTGGACCTGCCACTAGAAGGGGAAGAGAGACACATTTTGCCAATGGATTTCATGGCTGTTTGCTAGACAACAAGGGAACACTGAGACTCAGAAATCCTAGTTCATTTCTAAGGCTCCGAAGGGAGTGCTCTCTAGTGGTTATAAACTTCCTGCCCCATCTCCCCCGCCCAGCCCATGTATACCCCCACTCCATTGCTATCCCCCGGCTCATATTTTCATGCACCTCCATTCCCCTTTCTCTGCTCCTGCCTGTCTTCATATCCTGCTCTTGTCTCCCTTCGTTGCTCATATCCTCCACCTCTCCACAGCTCCTGCCTTTCATCCTTTTCTGCTCATGCCCCTCTTCCCCTCTCCCTCTGCATCTCCCCCTCACACTCTGCCCTCTGTTCCCACTCCTACCCCAGGCTTCTATGTTATTTCCCCCTTTTCCTTAAGCTCCCGCCCCATCTCTGCCCTGCCCAACTCTTTACCTTCTGCATTCTAGTCAGCCTGCTTCTTCCTTCTCTGTGCTAGCAAGGGGGAGCAGTGAGCGCACAGGAAAGAGTCTGCAAGCTCTCAGTTTCAGTACCACAATAATGCAAGACAATGGGGAGCAATTGCAGGGAAATTCATGCTGAGCCCCTGCAGTCCTGGGATGGAGCACACTCAGTTGTTCTGTGGAATGGCATATGTGCCGTCTAATTGACACGTTGGAGTGTCAGGGGATGGGACATGCCCAGGGCACATGGACTCTTCAGAGAATTTAGATGCCAAACTCTAGCCTCTACTGTGTGTATGCAAACTTGAGATTTTTTCAGAGGAAACTTGGCCAAATTTGGGTGATGAGTTCTAGAGGAATTTGTTCTCTGCTGAGATCACCCTATTGCCAGCTGTGGAAAGTTTAACACCAGGGACTGACAATGATCCAGCAAATTGTAAGTCCTGAAGTGGGACACGGACAGTGGAAATGTGTCAAAAGTGCATGCTTCAGTAAACAGCTCCAAGGCTGGCAAATTTTGTTTCAGGCTGGGCAAATTATGGCAATGCTGGGGTACATTTCTTACATACTTTTTTTTGCCAATTGTTTTTCATGACTTGAAAATTTAGTTTTTAAGAATTTTTGAGGCCTCAAATTATGTTGTAACTTAGTCTCAGAAATTCATGTCTAGCTCCA
This sequence comes from Natator depressus, assembly GCF_965152275.1. NCBI lineage: Eukaryota > Metazoa > Chordata > Testudines > Cheloniidae > Natator > Natator depressus. The sequence goes on from NC_134245.1 coordinate 41,666,400, forward strand.
AATGTCGTGATTGCACTATTTCATATGGCGTCATCTTTGGCCATTTTGGCTCATGGACAGAAGACAGCAGTATAGAGCAGCATATGGACATGCTCATTTAAAGATTACTTACACAGAAAACACACACATCAGGTTAGCTGAGGATGGAAGAGACCAGAGAAACATGTACTTCAGTTCTGTCTCCAGAGATGGTACAAAGTCTTTATTGAGTTCACTGCCCAGGGTTCAGCCAGGACAGAGAACCAAGCAGTGATGCTCGGTAACAATTTCAAAAGCAGTTGAGTCAGTTAGGTGCTTTTGAAAATTTTACCTGCCAGTGATAAGGAGACGGCTCGATTTTTTTTATAACTTTGAATGGCCTAAATGAGAGTAGCTGCTGTCACTCAGCCCGACTGGGCATCGGGGTCCTGGGTGTGAGCTCTGACCAAATGGGATCTCTGGTTGCTCAGCAGGAAATGTTGGGAATTCTGCTGTTGAGCAGGCTGATGCCCTGCAGCTTGTCATAGGTGGCAGGATTCTTTCTCTGCTGAATGGCTGGTCCCCAAAAGGAATGTGACATTAAACCTCCATTGATTTCATGAAGGTGCCAGGCAGGGCCACTGTCCCCCCAGAATCTTTACTAGACCTTCAATGTGGGGGGACAATAAGTGACCTTCTTTGCCTCTAATAAAATGAGTCAAAATTATGTCCGCCAAGCGTGGAGTAAACTTGGCCAATGTGGGAACTGGAACCAGTGACACTGGTCTTGTAGTGATCACAGTTAGATAGCCTGTTATTAACCAACAGCTACAGTAGGTTTTGCTTATGTTAGAATAGGAAACAGCTGTGGTAACTATGTGGTATCTCTAGGCACATGTTGGCCTTTTGATGGTGACCCTTCTAAAACAGTCATTCCAGCTCTGAATTCAACCAAGTAACAAAATGTTTATCACAGTATTTTCAGTCATCCTAATAGCAAAGAAATGCATGTAGAAACTTTGAGGGAACAATGAACTTCCATAAAGTTACCTAGTGTTTTCTGAACTTGAAAACAAATATACTTGGGTGAAAGAGCTCTCTTTTCCCAACTCCAATTTCACTAATGAAATTCTGCGTATTCCATATCTGCTTTCATCTGCTGTATTTACAGAAGGTCCCTTTCGAAAGCAATGGACACACTGATGTATTTAAAGTATCCTCCAACAATAGCCTCCCATTTGTTTTTTGTCAGTGCCGCCTTCATTAAATTTGGCTAGTGGCAGAAAAACCATCTGGCACAGCAACATCTCTGTATGTGTGGGCCTGTTTAAATGGAAGGGATAGATATTTGTTGAACCAGAGCAGGAAAAGGAACTAGAAATCAATGGGATGCTCAGTAGGAAGAAATGGAGGGTACATGTGACTCAATTTACATATTAGCTTGCTTTCTGTTGCCCTCTCTTCTTTCTCCTCCAAACCAAAGGCAGACTCTTCTCAGATCATGCCATGTGTGTCAGGAGCTAACGTTCTGGGAACGAGCATGGTGACCTGCTCTGTGTAACAGACGTCAACCTCAAACTATACAGAAGTAGCTACATCTGTTTTGGCTTTGTTCGCAAGGCAAAGGGGAGGGGGGGTGTACTCTGTGGTCAAGGGCCAAACTACATGTCATATTTCATTACCTTCATTAGCTACTACAGAAGGCTGCATTAAAAAGAAAAAGGTTGCAGTTAACTCTTCAATGGCCAGCTTTTTAAAAATTCATTTTAAATTTCACTTCCTGTTCTTCTTGATTTGTCTCTGCCTTTGGTTTTAACTTATCAAAACTATAAATCAACCTTTATGCCCAAGATTTTGCCCTCTTAATGTAAAAGAGGCAGCAGGCTACTGTTTCATTCTTAGGTAGCTATTCAGGTGATGGCTGAAACATCTGGGAACTGTTAGGCAAGCTGTTGTGTAAACCCAAAAGGGAAAGTGTATTTAGCATTAATAAAACTTTCCTTTTTTAGTTTGTCCACAGTTGTCTTTTCCTTTTTTCACCTCACATTATTTGTGTGATTTAATGTTGCTGGGGGTGTGGGTAGGAGGCAGTTTTGTTTTGTGCAAAGGTAGGGGCATATTGGATTGCTGGGTAAATATTCTTCATTTTATTTTTTTACATGAACAAGAATCATCTTATTTTTTCCATGAGGCATTTCCCATGATTTAAATAAATAAAATATACTGTTCAGGTGTTTAAAACTTCATGGAGAAAGTATCAAATACATTTATTATAGTTAGTTACCACAATATTTAAAATAGATGTCATCAGGTCTGCCCAATATTAAATATACCTTAATACATTGCATCAAACCATACTGTACATTTTGGCTAACTAAGAACACTAAGCTAAGTTGATGATATTTAACTGCAAAAGAAGAATTAGGTTGAATCACAAAAAGAAACACGTCTCACTGAGCTGACCTTCTGAAGAACCTCACCCCAACAATGCTCAGGACGAGAACGTTGATTCTGCAAACGCTTGTGCACATGGTTAACTTAAAGGTGCATAAACCTGTCTGTCATTTCTTCTCTGGACTTGCACAGTACATAGAAATCGCTGCCTCTCACCTTGAAAAAGTATAAGAAAATATGTGATGAGGTATAGGTATGCTTCTTAGATCCCAGCACATAAGGGGTTACTAGGCGGATCCAGATTCACGCGGCACACCTAGCTGATGTGGGCGTAGGCGGAAGGGTGCCTCCTCTCGCTTCTCAGGTTGTCGAAAGGTGGAACCAAGGGCTGTGGGCTGTAAGCAAGGGTTCTGTTACTTTGTGCAACAGGGTGGGTTGGCCCTTGGGCTGGAGAGCGGAGGCTAAGCCCTCCCTGATTCCAGGCTGATATGCCTCTGAGAGCAATCCAGGATAAAAGTTGCAGTGAAGGGGGGAAGGCTCAGAAAGCTGTGGCAGGGAGTGAAGAAAACCCTCTCAGCAGGAAGATCTGGGGGAGACTGACCCAGCAGGAGAGGGACTGCAGAGGGGTATGACTAAACAGCCCATGAGAATGAGCCTCCAGCCTGGGCTAGTGGGGCTAGCACTTGCAAAAGAACTGTGTAGACAGCATGGTGGAGTTGTGGCTTGACTGGTGCTTATGCTCTGAGGCTCAGGGAGGGCATGGGCTTCAGAGCCCGAGCTCCAGTCCAAGCTGCAACTTCAAGATGCTGTCTACACAGCTCTTTTTACAGGTCTAGCAGGAGACCCACTAATTCAGGTCTGACCCTGGCTGGTGGGGCTAGGTTCTGGGGGCTGTGTAAACATACCCTGAGAGGCTCTGACCAAACAGGGGTAGACCCCTGGGTTCTCAAGGCAGGAAGGCCTGAGAGGAGGGAGAGAAACCTTGGGTGGCCTGGACTTACGAATGGACTTTGTTTGGGAGCACTGAGCTTTATTGGAAGCTTATTTTATATTAATAAATCCAGTCCCCATGGAGGGGTATTTTTGACAAAGTAAAACCCCAAAGAGAAGTTTATTTGAACAGTCCAAGAAGGGAAGCTGAGGCTGGCTGCCTTTAGCATGACCCTAGACCCACAAGGGGGTGCACATGAGATAGTGGGTCCAGAAGTGAGCTGTAGCTCACGAAAGCTTATGCTCAAATAAATTTGTTAGTCTCTAAGGTGCCACAAGTCCTCCTTTTCTTTTTACTGAAATTTGGGGATCTTTGTGATGTTAATAAAGCTGTCCCTGAGGGAAAGGGAATTGAACTGAAGTATAGTCTGGGCTTTATATTAATTCCTCTGCTGGTGTATACGCTCATCAGCTTATACTTTATTTTCCTTTTCGGGGGTGGGGAAACACAGGGATTTTTTAAGAAGTGTTTTCTCTAATACAGCTAACGTAAACTGAAGTCACATTGGAAGCAGGGCAGTTGTTCACAGCATGGGTAACTTGATGTATAATATTTATCTTACCCACACCACATTTGAAAAATAAGTTCAGGGACAAAAAACACAAATTTCAAAGTATATCTATGTGTTCTGATCCTAACTCACACAGTGATAGGGGAAAAAGACATAAGGATGGATAGCCGCCATAAATGTGAATTCTTTGCCATGTCAGTTAGTGTTGTGACCATACAAATGAAATTTTAATTCCTCGGTAATTAAAAAGAAAAACCTTTCATGGGTGGCTATAAAACTGATGTCACTTGTCTGCATATTCTTTAAATCCTCTTCGCTCTCTCAGGAAAGTACCTCTTTGTAATTTGTTCTAAAATGCATATGTAAATATGTTGACTTAATCTGCACAGAAGCAGAACAGCACTGCAGGCTCAAGGCCTACATCTTTATTTGATATTGTTATATTAGTAGATCTGGGGCTTACTCTATTATTTTTTAAAGCGTCAAAAGACTTTCTGCCCACATTCTGAAATTATTGAAACACATGCAGAGAGCAGGAACGAGGGGCACCTTTCTTTTTTCACACATTAGTAACTTCCAAACAAGTCGTGTTACTTTTTGAGGGGGCACCTTCCCCATTGCAGTTTCAGGGGTCCCCTGTGCGGGGGCACCGAGGGGCACCTTCCTTTTTTCACACATTAGTAACTTTCAAACACGTCGTGTTACTTTTTGAGGGGGGACAAAAATTTGATTCCAAGATCAGACCTTGCATGCCAAGTTTCAGCCTGGAGCGAACTTTTACAGCTGAATTATAAACTCTTAAAAATAGGGGTTTATAATGGAAACGCTGACGCAACCTTAACTATAGCGGTGTGAGTGCAATGTGATAATAAATGAGGCAGAACAGCAAAGTGCTGCTTTTAATTTATCATTTAGCAGTAGAAAAAAGCTTGTTTACTTCTTCTTTTTCATCTTCCTCTCTGGTCCTGAGACTTTCAGCCATTATTTTGAAATGTATTTTATAATAAAACTTCAGCGGTTATGTTGCCTAGGGCCTTAGTGTCCATTTTTGAGAGAGAGAGTATTTTTAAGCTTTTAAAAAAGCATATTCTGTTGACTGATTACATTTCAGCATTTTAGTTCGATGCTTTGCAATATATTTATTATAACAAAGATTAAAAATAATTCTGCGAGACCCTCTGACTTGAAGAGGTACCGTAACTCTGAAAGGCGAGTCTAACTATTGACTTGTGTACAGGATAATTTTACATTTTAAACAGGCAGGACAGACAAAGTTGGAGGGGAAACAGGCATGGAAAAGCCAAGCAACAATAGGTCAGTGGCTGAGCTGAGCGTTACATCAGTTCAGTGCCCAAACCACTAGACCACTCTGCCTCATCTTTAACAAGGTGAAACTACTTACAAGGTGTTCCTCTTACTGACCAGAGGAAAACAAGTGCAGCCTGAATGTTGAATGAGCTCTGTTACAAACTCCAAAACACTGGAACAGAAACACTAAAGATGGAAAAACTAGTGAATGCAGAATACGTGGCTTCATGTAACAGCATAAACAATATAGAAGGAGTACATTTGTGAGAACTTTTTTAGCAGCTCCAAGACTAAGCATGTGATGACACTGAAGATCAGTAATTGCCGTATGTTATGGACAGTTAAAGACTGGGATTTCCCAAACTGATTCCTAAGTGCTTCTGATCTCTTTGGGATCTCTGCCTTTGGGTTGGATTAACACAACTGGATTTCATTTTTTTTATTGTACCTATGTTTAAATTAGGGGATGTGTTAGTCTTGAAAGTCAAAGAGGAAAAGTGAAAAAGTAAGTGAAAAAGGGATAGAGTGTTGCCCACCTATCAAACAGGGTGCTAAGAGTCAGGACTCCCCATTCTACTTGTGGTTTTGCTTCTCGCTGAGGGCAAATCATGTAGGCCAACGTTTTCAGCAGTGGTCTCACCTTCTGGGCCCCAACTTGAAACATAAAGGGCTTTATTTTCAGAACTGCTGAGAACCCACATCGCCAGCTAAATTCAATGGGAGTCGTGGGAATTCAGTAAGTGCTCACCACTTCCGAAAATCAGGGCCAAGATGTCACAAATTAAGCACCTCAGGATCGGGGCTCCTAAACCCAATGGCCACTTCTGAATGTTGGTTTAATGTCTCTCTCTGTCGAACAGTGTTTTCTGTATAGTGGAAGAATACGATTTTCAGATTTGTAAAGGCCTTGAAAGTCTTGATAAAGGCCCCTATGTGCATGTAAAGTATTACTGTTGCTGATAGCATGAATGCAGGCATAATACTCAAAAGTGGTGATATTTGGTTTCTAGAGTCTGGTCTTGGGTCCTGGATCCTAAATATCTCACAGAGATGAGCTGTGTCAAGCATCCATCCAGGACTTGCCGTTTACCGCTCTTGAGGACTATATGTGCATTGCTACTATCCTGAAGCCTCACAAGATAGATAGATTCCTACTTGCTTTTCTCTTGGGTATTCTCCAGTTTTTAGCAGTATTATTTTTAAACATTGCCACGTGCCAGTGTTTGATGTGCCTTTCAATGGTGGTAGCTGCTGAATTATCCCAGTTTGATGGTCCTGGTCTCAGCTGTTATCCAGTGGCAGAGTATGCTAACTTTAGAGCAAATGCATATTCACATCATCTATCCCTGTTTCCTGCTCATAGTGGAAGAGAAATTGTCTTGCCTGAGAATCACCCACAGCAGCAGTGAGTGATACCTGTGGACTCACCCTGAATGTACTGATTTGCCAAATATTGATGTGAGAAAGGGGAGCTTGGCTATCTATGTAGAGTCCCCTGATTTTTATGCGCTCTTATGCTAGGCACACAAGAATCTTTGCATTAAAAATGAGCTAAAGGAAAATTGAAGAGACCGATCCACACGGTTATATATTAATATTCCAGAGGGGGAGGGGAGTGGGGGAAAGAGGGGGACATTCTTTGCATTAACAGGAGAAGATGAAGATTAATCCTGCTAGCCAGGATTCTGTCGTCTTGTCTAAAGCTGAGAATTGGACTATTTCTAATGAGTACAGGGCAGGGATGTAAATCTGATAGTATTGTGTCTTTAAAATAAAATAAAATAAAGCCTTACTGATTGCTTATATGGACAGCTGGCACACCTTAAGAAGTAAGAAAGATTCAGACAGGAATATAATAAGGCCTAGGAAAGTGGCAGCATGAAAGGGATGACCTTTATTTGCAATCATAGCTGAGATTTACAGTTTATTACTGATAGCTTTTATAAAGAGCCATTCAGTTCAGAGGTGAGAGGTTTGTCATCTGGAAATGCAATTAACTTTAGCCTTATCCCAATCCCCCTGGTCTTAGTGTGAGAGCAGCACTTCAGCAATATCATGCTTTTCCCTCTAATTTTTTTTTTTTTTGGTCTCTTGCAGCCCTTGTTCCCTGGCATTAACACAGTTGCATATTTTTGCTGCTATTATTTTTTTAATTCTTGCTATTCTAGGTCATCAGCAGCTAAAAGGCACTGAGATTTTTTTATTAGATCTAACTTATTTGATTTGTGAATGGGAAGATTTCAAGAAAGAGAGACATTTAAATCGGAGAAGAATTAGGGGACCACATGGAATGAAGTTCTGTCGTGATAGGTGTGAAAAATTAATTACAGTAATGGAGAGTCTAAAAGAAAGAAGCAGTTGGATTTTAAGTAAAAGATGACCTCTGCCCCCCCCCACTTAAATGCACACACAACACTCCCCCAGTATGCTGACACACCCCCATAGGCACATCTGCTTGAATACATATAGCCTCAAATATACAGTCCCCCCGCCTGTTTATACTGCACATGCGCGCACACATCACGCCAAAGAAGCACAACATGATTTGAAACATGAACAAACGAAAGGGGTTTTGGCATCCCTGCTGTGTGTGTATGTGAAATCCCTAAAGGTCTATTTTTGTTTCACAGGTTCAGTTTTATGACCCTCTCTTGTCTGTTAAGTCAGGTCTGTAGGAATTTAAGAGCCAGACACAAAAGCAAGAATTTAGTACATTTGGCCAGTTGGTTTAGGTTATTTGAAATATAGCCTAGTATATTTTCCACAGTAGGCTTCTGCCAAATAGATCAGAGACAGAAGGGGGAGAGAGCCAGAGCCCATGTCAACAAATTTTAACCTCTGTAACATTGAGGGAGAGAGGATGGGCTCTGTTTAGAATCCTGTCAGTTATTCATAAACTGTCCATGGCCATAACAAGTTATCTCTGTAGTATGCTGCACACCCTGGACACCTGTGTTATAAAACATTGAACTGGAGGGACTTCTAACATTCCGACAGGCTCCATTTGAAAACTATTTACTCTGGGGTAAACGAGAACAGAATAATTACTAACAATGTGTTTTCCATCCCTATTTTATTGTGGCTATTATTTTCATCAGAGTTAGAGGTTAATATCCCTATTTTTCTCCTCCACTGCCTGAATACAATAGGAGCTCAGCACATAGTCAAACCAGGTAGAAGAGGAAATAACAAACTCCACAATGGGTTCAGATTAACCCATATCTAATGAGGGTGTTTGGCCCTGGGGTAGGAATCACCCTGCTGAAGTTTGCCCTGGTATGAGTATTTCTTTTCTTGCTTTAGAGAAGAAGACAAAAATTAAATATAGTGTGAAACAATCCAGTTGTAGAGTAGTGTAGACAATACGGCAGTGGCAGAGTATTGCATTAAAAATGTACTTCCATGCTGTATCTAATCTTATCTATCTAGGACATTTGTGAGGCATCTCTACCCATGGTATATGTGTCTCTTAATAGAGAGGAGAAAAAGGCAGCCCAGTTTGTGTCCTTAAAAACACCTTTTTGTGGTGCAAACAAGTGTTAATGTGAAAGGGGAGATTGCCTCAAGCAACGTGCTACTAAACTGGAAAAGTAAACATTGCCCTTTCCTGCAGAAAGATTTTGTTCTAAGATGCTCTTTATGTTGGTGATATTCCAGTCCAAAAACCTTCCTCCCTGGCTCTTGACAGAAATACAGAAGCCTTAGTTATATTATAGATTTGGGTATTTTAAGGGTTAGATGAGGGTATCCTTGATGAGTTGTTTTTTAACAAGGGTAATTTCATCCTGAAAGATTTTGGTTGCACAGGAACATCAGTGCCACTTGGGAGCACAAGGGCTAGTTTTCCTCAGTCAAGGAATAGGACCAAATTCTGAGGTAAAAAGCACTCTCTCAAGAAGAAAAAGGGAAGAGAAGTTCAAACACTATATAATGGGGGTGGAATAATGGATATTGTTTTTCAATTATTGGTTTTACAGTGATTGCCTTGAAGTGTCACCAGTTCTTCAAGTTTATATAAATCTGGTAAATATGCATGTAAAGGCATTATAAACTTCCATTTCCTTTTCTGAATGACACAGACAAACTGATCAGACTTACCTTTCATTTGTTTTCCTGTTGTGAATATCTGGGTGAAGAGAAGTGGGTCCACAACTCGATAAATGACTAGTTCAGGCATTGAACAGAACTTCAGTAAAAGCTGCTGGGTGCTCAGCGCTTTTGGACTTAGAAGCTTAACATTAGGCACTCATTTTTCATATCTTGGTCAGGGTGTTCAAAACTTTAGATTCTGATAGCAATTAGTGTCCACAGTGTATAGGGGGAAAGATGTTTTACATCATACGGTGCCACAGTGCCCAGGACTTTAAATGTTATCACCAGCACCTCGAATTACACACAGAAACATTCATGTTTAACAAGCTGTTTAGTTTTGATATTATAAGTTAGTAGCATGTTTCTTGATGTAATCTCTTCCTCTTACTAATATTTGTGTGCATGACAGAAAGATGCATTTAAATTCTCCCACTGCATTTTTTTTATCAATCCACAGACACTAGGTATATAGAAATGTACCTGTACATATAACATATATGTCAATAAAATTAAAGTGATAAATGTGTTTTATAAATATATATTTTATAAACTGGTAAATATACCACAATGATAGACACTATATCAATGCTGATAAACAATATAACATAAAAAAAAAAACCTTTAAAATGGATTAGATGTTAGTTGACAGACAGGGAACAGAGTAATTATCAATAAGACTGCCAAGTGGGGAACAGTATTAAGTGGTGTACTACAGGGATGACTATTGGGACCAACAGTTTATTATTTAACATTTGCATTAAAGATCTTAAAAAGGTCCAAATTCAAACATGATTAATTTTGTTGATGACATCAAGATTAGAGAGGCAGCAGACACCCTGGAGTGCAAAAACAAACTGCAGTGACCTGGAGAAATTAGAAAAAAGGACTGCAGGCAACAAGATGAAATTCAGTAGAAATAAATTTAAAGTATTACACCAAGGCAGAGGAAAAAACAGCACAGACAGACTCAATAAGAGCAATGAGTCAGAGAAAGACCTAGAGTAGGTAGCAAACAAAACATGAGATTTCACTCAGGTGACCGTGTTGTTTTTCACATATGAATATAGAGGGGGATCATATGTAAAACTGTGGGTTTGATTGCATATTCTGTTTAGCTGGTGTAGCTGTATCTGGAATCCTAGGTGCATTTCTGGTTCCCACATTTTAAAAGGATATAGAAAAAACCGAGAAAGTCAAAAGTACACAGACAACCCAAGTGTGAAAAGGCGATGCTTAGAGAGTTCCTCTCTGCACAGTAGCTCTGAAAAGAATGGAGAGCCTTGATAACCGCTTTGAGCAGGGAGAGAAAGAGGAGTTTTGTTAACTAATTAGAAGAAGAGCAACTTTGGCTTAATTTGTTAAAATGTATTTTATAAAGCTGTTACATTTTCTGATCCAACAATAAAAGAACAAAACAACTTTTAAAAATGGACTCTTCCATACAACTGATTCTCTGTCAGCTGATGTGGAGCAAGCTAATCTGCAACTGTGTGTACGTCTGCATACAGACATATGCATGTCTGGGTGGGTCTCTGAGCATCTTTTGTGGGTGAAGAGCAGACCTGACATTTGCTTAAGTAAGCAGCTTTACTCAGCTGGAAAGAAGGTGAGTAAGGACCAACTTCTGTTCGTGAGAGAGACACGCTTTCGAGCTTGCACAGAGCTCTTCTTCAGCTTTTTGTAAGCTTGAAAGCTTGTCTCACTCACCAACAGAAGTTGGTCCAATAAAAGATATTACCTCACGCAACTTATCTCTCTAATATCATGGGACCAACACGGCTACAATAACACTGCATACAGCTGTGAAGAAAACAGTTTTAAAATCCTAAATTTTAGGAATGCTATTGATTTTTTTTAATGCTCTTTCAGTGAAATGCAGTTTGATGTCTTTAAAGAACACCAGCTGGAAACAATGCCACACCTGGAGACCTCTGTGATTTTGTTTCTTATCTTACATCCTTTCTGTAGTAGATGGAGTGAGAAAGAGAGAGAAAAGAAAGAGTTAGGATAGTGGTTTGGGGGAGTGGTTCTCAACCAGGGGTATGCGTACCCCTGGGGATGCACAGAGGTCTTTCAGGGGGTACATCAACACATTTAGATATTTGTCTAATTTGACAAAGGCTACATAAAAAGCACTAATGAAGTCAGTACGAACTAAAATTTCATATAGACAAGACTTTTTTATACTGCTCTAAATATTGTATCAGTGTTCCTCAACCTGGCGTTGTGATTTATTTTATAATTATATGGTAAAAATGAGAAAGTAAGCAATTTTTAAGTACTAGTGTGCTCTGACATTTGTATTTTTATATCTGATTTTGTAAGCAAGTAGTTTTTAAGTGAGGTGAAACTTGGGGATACGCAAGACAAATCAGACTCCTGAAAGGGGTACAGCAGTCTGGAAAGGTTGAGAGCTACTGGTTTAGGGGTTGGGTGATGCTCTCTTCCCCACTGTAGAGTTTATGCTTTAAGGAAAACTACTGAGCTAAAATCACAGTGCCAAACACAGACAGCATTAGAAATGTAGAATCCTTAACCCTTTCGCCTACTGCATTCTGCTGCAGCTGTTCCCTCCTCCCATTGCTGCAGAATGCTCCGGCATTCTTTGGAAGTGCTGACAAACTGACTGTACATGGCACTGCACCTGAGATGAATTTTGTCCCTCCTGTCAGGTGTACGTGGCAGCCAATGAATGGTTGTTGTTTCATATTCTTTCTTGTGGATTTATTTAACCAATGGGAAAGTATTGTCACAATATCTGTACAGTTAGGAGGATTAATAATTTTTATTACTCTTTGAACAACAACAACAACAAAAAATCCCTATGAATAAAAAACCTGTTAAACTCATCTTCAGAAACTTTCACCATCCATGGTTTCAATATAATAAATAATGAAAAAGGAAATCCTAAAGTTAGAAGAGGCCAAAAGGTCTGTCATACTGTTCCTGCTCCTCTTTTCTTCACTTTCATCCTTGTTCTCTCAGTACTTCTGCAACCTCCTTTTGGCCTTTTTTATGAGCGTACCTTGTAAAATGAGCAGGCATAGTAGCTGATATGCTGTTTGCAGATCTCCTGCATATATTTGAGCTCAGAATCATGCCAACACCTGTCAATCTCTCCTGACTGTTTCTTGAGGTCACTGGTGTTTGGTTATTCATGGTCATTTATTGGCAGTACATTGGCTTCTATGATAAATTTTTGTAATGCTGTTTCCAATTTTTTACTTGTAGATCATGGAACATGATTTTCGTGTTTGTATTTTTTTTGGAAGTGTAAAACATTAATCAATTTCTTTGGTACCTTACCTAATTTCACATCTGCAATAAATTCACTGTACATTTTTCCCTTTTCCATGGAGAATAGGCTCAGCTTCCCCACTTTTCCATGCAATTATGTCTGCAGATCTGGCATAGTTTTATTTGCTGCATCTCTTTGAGGGCTAATTTATTTATATAATTAAATTACTTAAAAACATTCCCTTGCAAAGGAGCGTAAGACTGAATCTCAAATGATCTGAGCTTTCAGGGGGTTACAGTTTAAGAACAGAAAGCCCTAGGTTGCAGTTGAGTTTTGTTTAATTAGTATATTTTGGCGGAGCAGATGAATTCTTATGCTAAACATGGGCACCTCTGCTCCGTCATCATGACTCTGTGACAGATGTCGTGGTGCAAATGGTAGCCTCTGATTGCACAAGGTATTGAACTCACAAGGTGGCTGGAATCCCACCTGAAGGAAGAAAGTTCTCTTTTTTTTTTTTTAGAAGAAAGGGGTGTAAAAGGTGCAGTAAAACGAATGTTTTGTACAGGATAATCTACTGTACGTTACCCTTTTGAAAATGAACATAAATGGACTTGTGTGAGATGTGGATAATAACCAAGAAGTGGTAGAGAATTAATTCGAATTTATTTATAATTACACACCTAACTCAAGACTATTAGTGACACTATCTGTCTTTAATTGCTTTCATTCTGTGATTTTCTGCAGACTTTTAAATATGTGATAACATTTGATTTAACCATTTTGTGAATTGCACTCAGAAACATGCTAAATCTATTTCCAAAGCGGGTAATTTTTTTGTAACTGGGAAATTATATTTTAAAACATGAAGTGCTGTGTGCAAGAAATACTTAACATTTGTTTGGTCATGTTACAAAGGCTTTAATCTGTGAAAGTGTAAAATCCATCAGAAAAGAAAGTAAACTCAGAGTTTATTTTCAGTCTGCCATCTCTCATCTCATCCATGTACAAATAGTCAAGCTTTGTGGAGGATGGAACTTTCATTTTGAAAGGGTTTCAAGATTTAAAAGTTTGTCTTCATTTTGAATCAAGACAAACCTCCAGAATAGGCCTGGCACTACTGGGGAGGCAAAAGGCGCATTTAACACCTTCCCACCCCCCCCCGAAAAACCAGAAACATCAAGGCCCCAGATTGTTGTCAGAGGGGCCAAAATCTGAACAAAGTTATCCAATGTGAAGTAGTGGACCAGCAGCAGACTGGAGAATTTTCATCCTTTATATAAAAGATAAATCACAACAAAATCCTGACAGAGTAGCTAAATATTACCCTGTTTTGAAGAGTTTAAAAAAGTAACTGATAGGTCTCAAAATGTAATTGTAAACATGGAATCCTCATCGAGTCGCTGTGTTTCTAGTGTGGCTGCACAGGGTTCTTGGCCCTACGCTATTTAACATTTTTATCTATGATTTGGAAGAAAACACAAAATCATCAGTGATAAAGTTTGCAGATGACACACAAATTGAGGTAGTGATAAATAATGAAGAGCACAGGTCACTAATACAGAATAATCTGGATTCCTTGGTAAAGTGTGTGCAAGTAAACAATATGTGTTTTAATAAGGCTAAATGTAAATGTATTAGGAACAAAGAATGCAGGCCATACTTACAGGATGGGGGATTCTGTGCTGGGAAGCAGTGACTCCAAAAAAGATTTGGAGGTGGTGGTAGATAATCAGCTGAACATGAGCTCCCAGTGTAACACTGTGGCCAAAAAGGCTAATGTGATCCTTGGATGCATAAACAGGAGAATTTCAAGTAGAAGTAAAGAGGTCATTTTAGCACTGTATTTGGCACTGGTGCGACTGCTGCTGGAATATTGCATCCATTTCTGGTCCACAATTCAAGAAGAATGTTTGTAAACTAGAGACGGTTCAGAGAAGAGCCATGAGAAAGATTAAAGGGTTTAGAAAGCATGCCTTATTGTGAGAGTTTTTTAAGGAGCTCAGTCTATTTATCTTAACAAAGGGAAGGCTAAAGGGTGACTTTATTACAATCTATAAGTACCTACATGGGGAATAAGTGTTCGATAATGGACTCTTCGATCTAGAAGTCAAAGGTATAACATGATCCCAGTGGCTGGAAGTTGAAGCTAGACAAATTCAGATGGGAAATAAAATGTAAGTTTTTATAAGTGAGAGTAATTAACCATTTGAACAATTTACAAAGGGTCGTGGTGGATTCTCTATCACTGGCAATTGTTAAATCAAGATTGGATATTTTTCTGAAAGATGTACTCTAGGATTTATTTTGGGGAAACTCTATGGCCTGTTTTATACAGGAGGCCAGACAGGATTATAATGGTCCCTTCTGGCCTTGGTACCTATGAAAATCCAAGATTTTCCAGGGATCTAACTAGTCCCTGGAATCTCAAAGGTTATTTGTTATTTAAATAGCAACATTCGGGGCTCCCACATACCCACTGCCCCCAGTAATGGGACCCTAGAACTGGCCTTGCCCCAAAATTTCAAAATTCTCCATAAAAGAGAATTCCAGAAAAAAAAATTTGGGATTGATCAAAACATTTTGTTTCAATTTTGACCTTTTATTTAATGTACTACAAAATAAAACCAAATTTGAAATGAAAAGTTGTTTCAAAATGAAACACTTTGTTCCAGAAAATGTCAAAATGGGAACTTTTTGTCCTGGTTTTTCTCCCAAACAAAATTTGTTGAAATTGACACATTTTCACGAAGTGCTTAGATTTTGACAAAAGTGCATTCTCTTAAAGAAAATGGCTTTAAGGAAGATTTTTCAGCCAGCTTCAGCAAATAGCTAATTCCCCATTATTCCGAGAGAGCCTGGCACCTCAATACCATTGGATAGTGTTTTTAAAATTTGGGCAAGCAACGAAAGTTATAATTTCCATCTGGGTCATTCCAAGTGAAAGAATGTAACTCAAAACTATGTATTAAAAGTTTGCACACACATACTAAGAAATTCAGTGTATTTTTTCAAAGGCGTTCATGTCATTTTCAGGCTGCCAATGAGAAACAATTTCATGATCTGAGGCAGTACGGAGTGACTTTTTGAGTAAATATTTTAATTTTAAGATTGATCTAGTGTTAAAGTCCCTCTTTAAAACTTCCACTGGAAGAAGTAAGCTATTTCTGTAACCAAGAATCTTATGTATAGATTATTCTCACTCGCTCTACACTTCTGTACTCCATTTATTCAACTCACCTGGAATTGGACAGGGCCATTCATTTGACATACAATTATTATTGGAGTCATCATTTGATAGCACCCATCAATGTACTAAGTGCTTCTCAGAAGACATAAAAAGATACAGCACCTGTCCAAAAGAGCTTATAGCATAAAGCCACAACCCTTCATTGGGTTCCACTAGCACAGGTCCTGTGCCCATGCAGAGGCCTATGGGAATTAATGGGACTTGGTTTGACCACAGGGGTCAGCATTAGTGGATCGTGGTGCAGAATCCAGGCCTAAATGATAGATTTACAGGCAACTAAAGACAAAACACACACCAGGAAGTGGAGGCTTGAGAGAAACCATAGATCTTGGTTCACATTTTTGAAAGTGTAATTAGAGTCTTTTGGTGTAGGCAGTTTTGCAGACGTGTTTTTGGAGTGACTCAGATTAGGTAAGGATCGAAGCTTGACAAATAGATTTTGGAAGGGAGTTTTGAGCATAAGGGACAGCATGTAAAATGATGCTGAGACCTTTTGTGAGTGGAGATGAAAGGGGTATTGGACCTGGAATAATTGGTAGTAAAATGAAGTAACTTGTAGTGTCTGACAAGAGTCCCTCTCAGTGACATGCTGTACCTCCTACGAGAATGTTCCTAACCTGGACCTGGGACAGATCTGACTCATATCCTTGTTCATACTGATTCACAGCCCATTGTTCATTTTAGTTTTTCTATGGCTTTTCGTGAAGAAATATTCAATTGCTTTCTTCGATCTTTGTATATATAACTTAATCACGATAGGACCCTAATTATAACACAGAAATATATATTACGTTTGTGCCAAGAACCAAAATGATTAAGCAATTTCCAAGCCAATGACCCTTTAGCTTTAATTCATTTCTTTGTGCCCAGGTATCGTGGCACCTATGGTCAGCTAAAATCTCCTTCTGTGTAGAACTCCTAAGGTGAAATAGTGAACATTTCACTGCTGACTAGTCTCTTGTTAGAGCGCTGTGGAAAATACATTCACACCTGGTAACTACAGTTGGTAGTAAGGTGGTATTTCTATATAAATGTAAAATTTTTACAGGAGAAAAAGGAAAATAGATTTTGAACCTGGCCGGGATGTAAAGGTGCTTTTTTTTTTTTTTGTAAAGAAAGACCAGAACGTTCACAGGTATGAAGTAGGTAGTCGGTAACATGGAAAAAGAGTGTACTTTTATGATGGGAGGGGGGGAATCCCATAAAAATGGATAGGTGTGGGAAAGGGGAGTATGTTTTATTTTTTCCATAGTGCCTAGAAGCACTGCTGACCACTACGGAGCCTGGAAAGATGGTACAGTAGTTTGGGTGCTAGCCTGGGACTTGAGAGAGCTGGGTTCAGTTCTTGCCTTGCCACAGACTTCCCATCTGATCTTGGGAATGTCGGTCTATGCCTGTTCCCATCTGTAAAATGGGGCAATAGTACTTCCCTACCTTACAGGAGTGTCCTGTGGATAAGTATGTTAAAGGTTGTGATACACTCACACGATGGTAACTGGGGCTGTGTAAGTATCTACAATAGCTGAACCTCGGGTTAATAGAAGTCAGGTGGACTAATCCGCATTTACTTACAGTACTGGCTGGTTCAGCCAAAACTGTGACATTTAAAGTGTTCCCATTGTCTTTCTCAAAATGGAAACAGAAACCACTGTACAAGGGAGATTGGGCCCCATTTTCCTCACAGTGAAAAACAGTAGCACTGGGACTCCACCATGCACTCCCCCAGCTGGATTTATAACTGACTTAATCAGGATTAGAAAAACAGTGTCACTAAAAAAATGCATGTTTCTAACACAATTGAACATAGTCTTCATTCCTAAATAAAATGCCACTCAGATCATTCTTAAAATCAGGAGCATTCCTGAAGCAGACTCCTGGAAGGGCTGTGCCTGGAAAGCAGTTCCATAGA
Organism: Natator depressus; assembly: GCF_965152275.1. Taxonomy (NCBI): domain Eukaryota; kingdom Metazoa; phylum Chordata; order Testudines; family Cheloniidae; genus Natator; species Natator depressus. The sequence continues at coordinate 41,684,051 of NC_134245.1, forward strand.
GTAGGGAAAGGAAATGGGTTCCAAAGAGCTGGAGCAGTTGCTAATGTGCTAAGTGTGCTATGCTGTAGGGCAAAATGTGGGTGTCAGTAGTTGTGACTTTCCTATGAAAACCTGTGGAGTTCAGCTAACCTAATCGTGCAGTGAATGGACTCAGCTTCTGAGGTCTTCCAGTATGGACGCAGCTTGATCACCATTTTGGGAGGATAGGGCAACGGTAGGGTTGCCAACTTTCTAATCGCACAAAACTGAACATCCTTGCCAATCCCTTCCCCGAGGCCCTGCCCCCAGTCACTCCACTCCCCCGCCCGCGCTCGTTGTCCCCCACCCTCACTCACTTTCACCGGGCTGGGGCAGGTGGTTGGTGTGCGGGGGGAGGCAGGGCGCTCTGTCTGGGGGTGGAGGCTTTGGGATGATGGGTTTGGGGTACGGGAGAGGTCTCTGGGCTGGGGCAGGGGGTTGGGGTGTGGGGAGAGGTGAGGGCTCCGGCTGGAGGTGTGGGTTCTGGGGTGGGGCCAGGAATGAGGAGTTTGGCGTGCAGGAGGGGGCTGGGGCAGGGGGTTGGGCTGTGGGTGGGGTGAGCATGTGAAAGTGATCTGAAACTAGCCAAATCAGTGCAGCTACAGTACTGGGTTGCACTTACATTACAGTCCTTGAAACAGAAGATATGTAACTACTGCTTAATCTCTTTATGGGTGTATAATTCAGATTTTGAAAGAAGGTCCTTCTCTACACATATTTAGGGAGAGAGCACTGAATCAGGGCTTACTTTAAATTGGTTAATGACACCATCTGAACTGTAGAGCATAGTTGTTTTCTTTTAGATTTAGAGGTGAATGATCCAGGTTTCCCATCAGCATGTGGAGCACAATGATCCCATAGGCTGAAGATCACTGTATACTGAAAGTAACTTATAGTGTAAAAATTGGAAATTTTATATCTACCACTACCTCAGACACTATTTATCTTAATTTCTTCTCAAGGATTTCCCTCTCTGTATGTTGGTGCATTTTTATGTTGGTCACATAATTATAATATGTATTAATAAAAGTGTACTAGGTACCAGTTTGAAGGCCCTTTCCCTGTGCTACACCCTAAATATATAGTGTAGACATGAAGAATTGGGGAGGAGGAGGATAGTGTGCAACAAGAAGTGAAATGAGTGGTAAAGTTCGTAAAGATGTCTTGTTGATGTCACATCTTTCGTTTTGGTTCCCTCCCTCTCATCTGTTCTGTTAATCCTTCTGTGAGGGAAAAATTAGGGTTTATAGACATCTTGGAAGAAACTTGTCTATTCGTATCTTGCATTTTTTTCTTTTTGCTAATATAAATCTCTTGATGTTTATTAATTCACTCCAATCACAGTCACAGATCCCCACCATCTGGGCCAGGAACAGTTTGAATGTGACAGCTCTCTCTCTAGTTCCATAGCATAGTCATTGCGTTCTCCTTTGTTGAGTAGCTGATCCATTTTTACATTTTGACTGTGCCATTTTTTATGAGTATCACTTTTGCGTCATTAATTCTTTCTTTCTTCCTTTATCATCTGAATTCCCTCGAGCATTTCCACTTTTTAGCAGGCAAGTAGGGACAAAGATCCTTTAGTTTTTACTGGGTCGAGTGATTTATTACTGGTGGATAGAACAACCTGCAACATTTAACCAACATTCTTTGTACTTGAGGGACCAGAACTTTAAATCTTATTATATAATGATGCTACGTTATTTAAAAAGTTGGCCTGGTAGATTTGTTCACACTGATAACTTCCAGAAGTTCTTTTTAAAGCAGAATAGAAATAGCATGAAGAATTACTCATACACTATGTTCTATCCTGAAAAATAGTCTGGTACCCTATCTACTTATTGATATAATTAAAACTGGATTAGTGGGATGGATTATAGAGTTTTCTAAAGTCATTAGGGAGTTTTCTGTCTCTCTTTCCACCCCACCCCCATTTAACAATATTATTAACTGCATTGTGCCGGTGACGTCTGGTTATACTTTGTCCTTAACCCTTTTTTCTAGTTCCTGGCTTGCAGAACAACGGTCTGAATACTGTTTTACTGGAGCTGGGCCCAGATAGAAAACCTTATTTTACATTCAGGTTTCTGATTTAAATCTTAAATCCTTTATAGGTTGCTAGTAGGAGACTGAAATAGAAAACAATCTTATTTTTATGGAAATATAGAAATAAACAGTAAAATTTTATCTTATAATTTCAGGCTTTGTTTAGATTTCCAGGCAGATAGAAGCAAAGGTTTCCCTTGTAGGGAACTGTGTCATGGCAGAAGTTGTGAGTATTGGGGGCATGTGACAGGTGTTCACTGGTGAGGTACATGGATGTAATTTGTGTCCTTGGGGAACAGTGAGCGTGTGTGTCTAGTGCCAAATTTAGGCCAAAAGAACTTTAGGACAGACAACGTCTTATTTCTGTTCTCTAAAGCACTAAGTGAATTTATAACACTGTATCAAAATGCTGTAATAGTAGGTTATATCAGTAGTGCAGGGATTTTGTTTCTCTGTGTAGTGTACTTTCCATTTCTTTCTAACCCCTCCATTGTTGTGGTGGAAAGAAACAATTAGGTAATATGGCTGCATTAAATGCTCAGAGACACAAATGGTGATTATTATAGAATCACTAAAATAAAGATGGAAAAGGCCTACAAGAGCAGCTAGTCTATCCCTCAGTGCAATGCAAGTTTATTTTGTCCCGTCTTTAAATGACCCAAGTGCTTGGGCTTTCAACACTGCCCTTAAGACTAATAGATCCTACCCATACTAAGTTTTTTAAATCATTCCACATAAACCAGATCATCATGTGCCATAACATTTTTTCTGGTTCTTTTCTGAATTCCCTGTGGTTTCCCAAGTACTAAGGTGCCCAGAACTATGTGGTAAGTGCAGCTCACCCATGCTGAATGTTATCTAGGTAGGCTCTCAGAACTTGATTCAGTGAGGTACATGAGCACACCCCTAACTCTGAGCATTAATGGTCTGTAACAGGGTGCTGGTCCTGAGACACACAGAATCATAGAAAGGTTGGACTGGAAGGGACCTCAGTAGGTGTTTGCCTACTGACCGGGGTTTGCCTAACCTGCTCTTAAAAACCTCCAGTGATGGAGATTCCACAACTTCCCTTGCGGGTTCATGGCTTCTCCTCCTCCACTGTGGGGGAGTGTAATGGGGTCAGCACCCGCCTCTCACGAGCACCCCCTCTGGTTGGGGGTGTCCACAGTCTTTCAATCAGTCCAGCCCTGGTATGGGGCTGTATCCACAGGGCTTCCTCCCTGGAGACACTATTTTCCTGCAGCTCTCCCCAGGCCCAGTCTCCACTCGGTGTCCACAGCCAGCCAGGAACTCCTTCCTTGCTCCCCCAGTTCCTGCTAGCAAACTGTCTTTGGCTCAGTCCTAGCAGCCAGCTCTTGCTCCCCTGGTCCGTGCCCACACTGAGCTGTCCGTGGCCCTAATGCTCTTCCAGGCAGCCAGGCCTGCAGACCTTTCTTCCCCAGTTCCAACCAACAACTAACTGCTGCTCCGTTCTGCAGCTTCTTTTATATGGCCCTCCTGGCCCCTGATTGGCCATTTCAGCAGCCCCTTTGATTGGTTGCTTCTTCTCTACAACTCTAGGCCGCTTGGAGGACCTCTCCATTGCTCCTTTCCTGGGATAGGTGTGGCAGAACGCTGAGACTTCCAGTAGGGTGTCTTTGGGCCTAGTCTACCCCCTCACAGGGAGATTTCTCATCTCTTGTTGCTAGGGCAGCCATACTGTTTTTTTACTTCTGTGGATGGTAGGTTGGGAGCAGCAGTGGAGCGCTGCCGAAAGGAACAGCCAGGTTCCTTCCTCGGAAGGACTGTTTCCTCCTCCCTGGGTGGTGCTAATGTACCTCTCTCCATCTGGATTGCTTTCTCAACTTTGGAGGTCTCTATATGCCTGTTTTCAATGAATTTGTCATGTGCATGGATGCTCCTCAGCCTAGCCACCTCCTCCTGTAGCTCTCCCACCTGCTTCCTGAGAGATTCTACCAGTAGACACCTCTCACATTGGATGGTCTCCCCAGCATTGCTTTCTGTGATAGGAAAGTGCAGGCCACAGTCTTGGCAAATCCACACCAGGACCTGGGTAGAGGCATCCATGGTCGGGTTCTCTGTCTGGACGCAGGTGCAGGAGCTGCTAGCAGTGTTGGCATGAACGCATCTCTACCAAGGCTTGACTCTTTAAGACTAAGGGGACTGTGTTTAGGGAGCACATGACAGGGAGTACATGTGACTGCAGGTTGCAAGTGATATCCTACATTAAATAGAGGCAGACTATTCTTATTATAGGGGAGACCATGGGTCAGGGAGGGATCTTGGAGGGGCTATCCATAGCAGCAGGGATGGGGAAGGGGAAGGATGTGGGCTCTTCACTCCCGGCTGGCAGACAGCAGGAAAGTATTTCTTATTAAGCATGTTGTATCTTCCATTATTTAATAAAACCTGGCCTGAGGAAAGAGATCTGAAACCTGCCCCAAGTGTTTGAATGTTATTTGGAGTGCTCCAGGTGATTCATAGATTCATAGATATTAAGGTCAGAAGGGACCATTATGATCATCAAGTCCGACCTCCTGCACAACGCAGGCCACAGAATCTCACCCACCCACTCCTGTGAAAAACCTCTCGCCTATGTCTGAGCTATTGAAGTCCTCAAATTGTGGTTTAAGGACTTCAAGGAGCAGAGAATCCTCCAGCAAGTGACCCGTGCCCCATGCTACAGAAGAAGGCGAAAAACCTCCAGGGCCTCTTCCAATCCCTGGAGGAAAATTCCTTCCCAACCCCAAATATGGCAATCAGCTAAACCCTGAGCATATGGGCAAGATTCACCAGCCAGATACCCAGGAAAGAATTTTCTGTAGTAACTCAGATCCCACCCCATCTAACATCCCATCACAGGCCATTGGGCCTATTTACCATGAATATTTAAAGATCAATTAATTGCCAAAATCATGTTATCCCATCATACCATCTCCTCCATAAACTTATTGAATCTAATCTTAAAGCCAAATAGGTCTTTTGCCTCCACTGCTTCCCTTGGAAGGCTATTCCAAAACTCTACTCCTCTGATTTCAAGTCTAAACTTCCCATTGACCAGTTTATATCCATTTGTTCTTGTGTCCACATTGGTACTGAGCTTAAATAATTCCTCTCCCTCTCCGGTATTTATCCCTCTGATATATTTATAGAGAGCAATCATATCTCTCTTCAACCTTCTTTTAGTTAGGCTAAACAAGCCAAGCTCCTTGAGTCTCCTTTCATAAGACAGGTTTTCCATTCCTCGGATCATCCTAGTAGCCCTTCTCTGTACCTGTTCCAGTTTGAATTCATCCTTCTTAAACATGGGAGACCAGAACTGCACACAGTATTCCAGGTGAGGTCTCACCAGTGCCTTGTATAACGGTACTAAAACCTCCTTATCTCTACTGGAAATACCTCTCCTGATGCATCCCAAGACCGCATTAGCTTTTTTCACGGCCATATCACATTGGCGGCTCATAGTCATCCTATGATCAACCAATACTCCAAGGTCCTTCTCCTCCTCTGTTACTTCTAATTGATGCATCCCCAGCTTATAACAAAAATTCTTGTTATTAATCCCTAAATGCATGACCTTGCACTTCTCACTATTAAATTTCATCCTATTACTATTACTGCTGCTTACAAGGTCATCCAGATCTTCCTGTATGATATCCCGGTCCTTCTCTAAATTGGCAATACCTCCCTGCTTTGTATCATCCACAAACTTTATTAGCACACTCCCACTTTTTGTGCCAAGGTCAGTAATAAAAAGATTAAATAAGATTGGTCCCAAAACTGATCCCTGAGGAACTGCACTGGTAACCTCCCTCCAGCCTGACAGTTCACCTTTCAGTAGGACCCGCTGTAGTCTCCCTGTTAACCAATTCCTTATCCACCTTTCAATTTTCATATTGATCCCCATCTTTTCCAATTTAACTAATAATTCCCCATGTGGCATGGTATCAAACACATTACTGAAATCTAGGTAAATTAGATCCACTGCGTTTCCTTTGTCTAAAAAATCTGTTACTTTCTCAAAGAAGGAGATCAGGTTGGTTTGGCACGATCTACCTTTTGTAAAACCATGTTGTATTTTGTCCCATTTACCATTGACCTCAAAGTCCTTAACTATTTTCTCGCAGGCCTACATGGGACTACTCACACACTTACACTTATGCAAGTGCTGAAGTTCACTGCTGAATTGGGGCTTTATGCTCTATCACTCCCTGGAGTATAAAATATTTCTGCGTATGCAGCTTGGAATTGAATTGGCTTCCTTTTGGGGGGCGGGAGAGTTATGCTGAAAGTTCATGTCACATCCAGGTCTCTTTTGGCATTACTGCTTTCCATTTAATTCCTTCCCATTGACTGTTTCTTATTGTTTTCCTCAGATATATTAGCTTGCATTTATCCTGGCTGTATCTTACTTTATCATCTGCCAGTATTTCTACATCTCTGTATTATTTCTTTCTTCACTGGTATTTCCAATATCTCCCAATTCAGGATCTTCTGTGAATTTCATAAACATGTTTTCTACCCTCTCATCCGGATAATTAAAAATATTAAATGAAACTGGTTTGCCCCACTGTTTATATCCCCACAACTCTATACATTGCTACTTATCATTAGCCTTTCATTACTGCCTTTCAGCCATTTTTCAATCAATTTGAGAGTGCTCATAAAACCCAACCACAGAATGTGATCTGTAAGTATGTTCTGAACATCGTTATTATGTGGAGCTAAGGAAATACCATCAAAAAGTGTTATTTACCCCTTTGCGTAACAGAAGAACCAGGGATCACCCAATTAAGTTAATAGGCAGCAGGTTCAAAACAAACAGAAGGAAGTACTTCTTCACTCAATGCACAGCCAACCTGTGGAACTCCATGCCAGAAGATGTTGTGAAGGCCAAAACTATAACTGGGTTAAAAAAAGAATTAGATAAATTCATGGAGGATAGGTCCATCAATGGCTATTAGCCAGGATGGTAAGGGATGCAACACCATGCTCTCAGTGTCCCTAAACCTCTGATTCCCAGAAGCTGGGAGTGGATGACAGGAGATGAATCACTCAAAATTGCCTTGTTCTGTTCATTCCCTCTGAAGCATGTGGCACTGGCCACTGTCAGAAGACAGGACACTGAGTGAGATGGACCACTGGTCTGACCCAGTATGGCCGTTCTTACCATTCTCGTGGCTCTTTTCTGAACCCTCTCCAGTATTCAATAGGAAGTGTAGCTGTTGCGGCCTAATGAAAGCACTGTACCTATGAGTGTCTCTCTCTCAGGAGGGTTATTCATACTGCCTCTGCTAGGACACTTCTGTCTTAAAGTTGATTTTTTTAAAATTTCTCCTCTCCTTTTAATTTATTATTTATCTGTATGTTTTTCATAAAAAGTACATACGGGCAAGGGCTACTCCTGTATGGGATTTGGCTACACTGCTTCTAAATTCTTGGGCATGATCTGCCTTGCCAATAGCATAGCAGCGCACAATAATACACTGGTACAGGGTGCAGTGCAAAGGATGTTCCATATGTCATGGCTGGTTTCTCTTCTCTGTTATCTTTTAACTCTTCTTCATTATTTGCCATTTTAGGCACAATTAATTACTTTTCTTTGAAGGACCCAGAGAGCACAAAGGTTCTGAGATGACCCTAGGAGATTCAGGTCTCTCCAAACATAGGAATACCCAGTTCCTTGCTTAAATATAAAAGTTAATTAATATTTTCTTTTGTTATTACATAGTGTTGTGGGGTTTTAAAAAAAAAGACAAGGAAAAATCTTGTGCCTGAAGATGTATTGAGCTGTGGTTTGGCCATGAGCAGGGTGTGCACACTTTTTTTATATAGCTATTCTAGTAAGGCTAGTGCTTGTCTTCACATTGCCTAATTTTAAGGTAGCTACATCTTTACAACATACTGGGCAGAGAAAACCAAAGCTTAAAGCATTTCAGGCAGTACCTGTCTCAAAATGTAGAAGCGGAAAGATACAGTGTAATGTGTGCTGCTGCAGCTTTAAATTTTCCAATCTCTGGAGCTCAAATATGCTGCGTACAGTGGTTTAGTTTTACATCTGAGTCCCTTCTTTTCTCCCACTGAGCAGGCAAAAACTGGTATGAAGCACAGAGTTTTGTTCACAGTTCCATCGGAATGTCCTGTCTATGATGAGTGACATATATCAGGAGAAATAAATTTGCGCCTTTTTGTGAAATGTATAGCAGGTGTGCGGCTATGAGAAACTGTTGTTTAATATTAGTGGAACAATAGCTGGATGTCTCTATTAAAGTCCTGTACTCACAAATGTTACTCACACACTCTAGGGCACCCACCTTTATCCTTCCATGGGCTCAAGGTGTAACCTGGTTAATTTAGGTGTCCCCACCTTTTCCCAGATCCTAGAGCTCTGGGCGAAAGGCACCTACCCATACCCCATTCGTAGGGCTCGGGGTGTAAATGAGGATGGGGTCTTTTAGCAATGAAAGAGCCTTACACAGTGATATCCTTAACCTCTGTTTATCAACAATGACCAAAACAGAATGCACACGCTAAGCATACAGTGCTCACCACTCCCAATAAGGCAGATGAACTTTTCGTGGTGGTCAGTCAGAATCAGGTCGTCCAGGGATTCCAGTTTCTGCATTATATAATTGGCAGGGTGTTGAGGTCTGACAGCTCTGATCTTGGGCTATGTCCTGAAGTTGGTTCCAAAGAACTTCCTTTTGGATTCCAGTTTATATAGTGAAACTTGAGTTCTGCTTAGCTGTACCTTAGCCAATCATTTTACTAAAGTATTACAAAATAGTTCTTTGACTAATCGTAACATATTGCAAAACCATACCCCACTGCCTTAGTTGATTTAAACCTTTCAAAATTAGTTATGCAGCAGACAAAAACAATTAAAGAACCAGACAGAAACTATTTAGATAAACAATAGAGAAGTAGGGACCATAAAGGCAAAACAATAAAGAAATATAGATTTCACAATCAGAACTGTTGATAGGTGATTTCCTGCCAGACAGAATGCTGTGTAACAAAGTTTTCTTTAAACATCTTAAGATCTGTTTCTTTAACTGGTGATGGTGGGTGTTATTAGGACAGGAGCGCCTTCTTAACAGCATGATGTTAAGTTCTTCTGATATAATTTAGAGGGAATGTGAGGATGTGAAGTTCTGTTTCTTGGCTTATGGCTACTGCTGTCCTAATGTAGCTGCAGAAAAAGGTCTCAGACCTTACACAAAGATGGAAATTTTATTTTACAAGAAAATAATTCTTAAGTAGAAATACTTTAAAATTTCAGGGCCAGATGATAATAGGATTAGTCTTTACTTACATGGTAACTATACCAAGCATACTCAGTAAATACCCTGTAACTACATAGTAATTACAGGTATTGCTAGATTAGTTGGTAGTCACTACTAGTAGATCCAAAATTAATTATGTGATTTAAATTGACAAAAAAAAGTCACATTTGTTTTCACTAATTGTTGAGTATCCATTTTGTGATGTCTTTGGCAAAACTTCATGGTTTACCTACACCTTTCTGGTTGCATGTCATTATTTTTAGCTCTAGTTTTTTTGTTTAAAAAGAGTGTTGCAGTAATCATAGTAATACACACACCTTTGCTACCCACATGAGTTTGTAAAGACTGTCGGTAAACAGCAAACAGGGAATTTTTAAAGGATAACTTGAAATAGTTCAATTTTACTAATTAATCATTAAATCTATACTTAAAAGCGATCTTTATCTGACTTTGTGTTTAGACATGTCAGAAAGGAGTGTCTTTGGGTAACAGGGAATCTGAGGGTGGAAGTTCAGGAGAGTACACAACAGCCATTTCTGGTTTTGAAAGAGCATCAACAGTGAGTCTGAAGGAACGTCTGCACTGCAATACAAAATCTGTGGCTCCGAGTCTCAGAGCCTGAGCCTGTTGACTCAGGCTCATGGGGCTTGGGCTGCGGAACTAAAAGTAGCAGTGTCCATGTTTGGGATCAGGCTGGAGCCTGGACCCCAGCCTAGGCCCGAACATCTACACTGCCATTTTTAGCCCTGCAGCCGTGTCCCGGGTCTTTTAGTGCAGTGTAGATATACCCGGAAAGGCAGATAGTGGGGTTAGCCTGACCTGTATGTACTAACACGTGGAGAGCAACATCACATTATCCAGTTAGTCTCCCCTCAAGCACTCTGTCACCAGACAGAATGATGCAAAGAGGTTCCTGAAATGGAGTGAAAGTTTTCTAAATCTGTAAAAATAATTAACTATTCAGTTCATCAATAAGACACTGCACTTCATGTGCGATCCAAAGCCCAACAGAATAGAAAGGTGCTATTGGTTCTCCTAGATGGACTGTCTTATACTTCCAGCTCTGCTAGACGATTATATTTAGCGTGCTTTAAAAAAAAGCAATTGAGTACTTCCTGGGAGCAGTTTAAAACTGAATTCTATTGAACCTGCATCTCCTCCACATGCAAGGAAGAGATTTATAACAAAATTATAACGAGGAGGTTCCCCCCATCTTTCATTGTTCAGTGACAGAATAGCTTCTGAATCTGACAGTCCTTCTCCCAGATAATGTTCAGACTAACATAATGTTCAGCAGAATAACTCTACACTATTGAAGTTATTACACTATGTAACAACAGCAGCAGGTTTGATGTAATAATCACATAAGATACATGATCCATTTGGAGAGAGTATTTCTCTTCTAGTGGATTAATATTGAGACATGAACATGAGGAAATTTTGGTGTGGATGGATCACCTGGTGCCCACTGCTAACACTAAAGCAGAATGCACTGGTGTGTATATGGAAAAACTCCTGTTCCTGAACAAAACGGTTAAAATGACAAATGTGAGCAGAGTAGATACCAGCAGGAAAAATGTAAGTCACAACAACTACCTGTTCTCTGACTGTTAAAAGAAATCGAGCATACCAATTGTCCTGCTGGCTTGACAATACTGTGGACTGATTCTCCGTACTGGCCAAACTCAGCTTGGTGCAAGGAACAGGGATGTGCGTGAGGGTAGAAGAAGGTAGTTTTATGCCCCCTGTATGCATCCTCTCTTCTGCAGCTGGCTGGAGGCTGTTTCAAATCACAGATTAGAAAAGCTCCAGATCTGCTCTGACTTGCTCCTGCTTGTCAAGAGGCTGTTATGGCAACCAGAGATATTAGTATGGCTCAGGCCACGCCCCTTCATGGAGGTAGAAGGGGGAGGCGGGGAACAGCGGTGGGAGAAGGTTGGGGATAGTGGTACTACATCACCTTGGGACTTGAGGCTGGGGGATGGTTGTGCTGTTTTACAGCCCCTTTGAGTTGGTGGGGTGGCACACAGGGGCTGCCAGGGAAGAAAGATTCGTGGCCTATGTTTTCCTGGGATGAGAGAGACGTGCTTTGTAAAGTGACCAGAGGGCAGTTTTCTTCAAGCTGACAGAACTTTAGGTGTCATGGAGGGTCTTAGGCTTCTGATAGAGAACTGCTCCACCCATCACAGTTCCTTCTTGTTCCATCCAGGTAGCATTCATTGGGGGTGGTCTGGAAGAATGTCTGCCCTTCTCCCTACTGAGGGGAGGCACCTCAGTGTGGGCTGCCTACAAAGCGATGGGGGAAGGGCACATACAGGACTCTACCTAGACCAGCTGTCAATTCATGGTTAAAAAATATGACACACTTCTGTTCAACGGTCTAAGGATTCCAGACTCAATAACAGAAAGGGATAGAAGGCTGTACAAAGAAAAACTGCCCAGGTTTAGAGATAAATGTCCTTAAGTGCTAATGAGCTAGAAAGAGAAGTGATATGCCTACTACTGAGGAGAGACTGAAGAATTACACATTCCCAGGGAGACCCTCTAGAATGAGACTGAGCCCGAGAGGCTGCAGTCTGTTCAGGATAGTGAAAGAAAAGGTCTTTCAAATATCAAGAAACGTATTTTATAACCAGAAAAGTCCATGATGAATGGGGTAATAATATTCCACCCTGTCTATAAAGATAAGTGGTATGGACATTATTGCTTATTTGGACACTGGAGCAACTGTATCACTCATTTCTGAGAGGTTGTCAAAAAAAATTGAAGGGTTTAAATATATGACCTTTTACAGGAATTACTTCAACAATAGCTTATTCTACTGAGTCAACTACAGTTGGTGTTATAACAATGAATTTCACGTTGAGAAATGCAAATTGAGTTCCTCATTGTGAGATTTAATCCAGTGTGTGCTGGGAAATAATCTTCTAAGAGTTTGGTGCCTGCTAAAACGTTGTGGGTTCCTGCTAAAATCAAACACACAGTTCCAAAGTTTAAAATATCAGGAGGGGAAAAAAGAGAAATAAAATAGAGGGGAGGGGGGAATCGAGATTAAATGGTCTTTTTTAATGCAGATGCTGCTGGTAATGAAAGAAAAGGCTTTTCACTTTGCAGGCATCAGACAGCGAAATCTTTTAGGTCTATTGGGTCCAGATTTTTAGTGAGCTTTCATTAATGTGCCTTGAAAAATTATGGGAGTACTCATTTGCATGCACAAAATTCAACATCTGTGGATACAAATCAGGTAATTGCTTATCCAAATACCATTGTTTGTGAGTACGGTTATACAATGTGTGCACACAAACAGGTGCCTGCAAATAGGCATTTTAATTGAAGCCCAGGGAAACTGTAGCCTATATTCTGCCATCTTCCAGCTAAAGACTGAAAAGGAAAAAGACTGTTACAGAGAAGGGATAATATAAAAACTAGCAAGTTCTATGTATTTATCCAGATATGTATGAGAGACACAAAATCCTATACTGCACGAAATAAGGATGCTTTTTTCTTTTGACGATACAATGTGAAAGAACCAAGGAAATATCTGTGGTCGGTGATGATTGCCTTGTGCACCTTCAGCTGCTGAAGGAGATGTTTAAGATTTGCGGAACAAATTGTTTATTAAAACAAGTGGTTTGGTTCCTCATTTGTTGTCTGTGGGTTTTGCCAGCTGTATAATATCTAAATCCTTGGGTAAACTCCAGCTTTAGATGAACTGGTAGAATTAAATGATGTCACCTGAAAAAATCAGTACTCATTGACAGCCCCTTGGATTTTCTCTGTCAAAGTAGGTATGGGAGTGCCTCAGTCTCATCCAAAGGCTACTGGCAAATGCATTTAGATAATGAGTGCAAATTAGTAACTACTTTTGTACATCAGAAGGGATCATAGAATCTCGATGGCATGCCCTTTGGATTAACAAATGTGACTGGAGTTTTTTATAGATTAATGAATACTGTCTTACAAGGATTAATTTAGAAAAATTTCTGTTGTCTGTTTATGTGATATCACACTAATATTGTCTCATTATTAAAAGCATTTTTAGTGCTACTTTTAAAAGAATCTTAAAATCCAGTGCAGCTTGTATCTAAAGTAAGCGAATTGCCAATGAAAATTAATTTCCTGGGACATCAGGCCATAATTTTAGAAATGACAGGATATCCTACAGGAGGTGAAAGCAGTGACATTTCGATTAAAAACCAGAAAGATATAAAATTAACATGGCACACGTTAAATTGATTAAAAGCTGGCTAACTGATAGGTCTCACAATGTAATTGTAAATGGGGAATAATCATCAAATGGGTGAGCAGCTAGTCGGGTCCTGCAAGGATCTGTTCTCGGCCCTATGATATTTATCATTTTTATTAATGACCTGGAAGAAGATATAAAATCATCACTGATAAAGTTTTCAGATGACATTGGGGGAGTGGTAAATAATGAAGAGGACAGATCACTGACTCAGAGCGATCTGGATTGCTTAGTAAACTGGATGTAAGCAAACAATATTAATTTTAATCTGGCTAAATGTATGCATCTGGGAATAAGGAATGTGGGCCATATTACAGGTTGGGAAACTCCTGGGAAGCAAAAAGAACAGGAGTACTTGTGGCACCTTAGAGACTAACACGTTTATTTGAGCATAAGCTTTCGTGAGCTACAGCTCACTTCATCCGATGCATTCAGTGGAAAATACAGTGGGGAGATTTATATACGTAGAGAACATGAAACAATGGGTGTTACCATACACACTGTAACGAGACTGATCACTTAAGGTGAGCTATTACCAGGATGAAGTGGGCTGTAGCTCACGAAACCTTATGCTCCAATAAATTTGTTAGTCTCTAAGGTGCCACAAGTCCTCCTTTTCTTTTTGCAGATACAGACTAACACGGCTGCTACTCTGAATCCTGGGAAGCAGTGACTCTGAAAAAAAACATGGGAGTTATGGTGGATAATCAGCTGAACATAGGCTCTGAGCGCGATGCTGTGGCCAAAAGGGCTAATGCAGTCCTTGAATGCTTAAACAGGGGAAACTTGAGTGGGAGCAGAGAGGTTATTTTACCTCTGTATTGGGCACTGGTGCGACTGCTGCTGCGATAATGCATCTAGTTCTGGTGTTCACACATCAAGAAAGATGCTGATAAATTGGAGAGGATTCAGAGAGGAGCCACAAAAATGATTAAAGGATTAGAACACCTGCTTTACAGTGATACACTCAAGGGACTCAATCTGTTTATTTTAACAAAGAGAAGGTTAAGGGGTGGCTTGAGTAAAATCTGTAAGTAACTATGTGGGGAACAAATATTTAATAATGGGCTCTTCAGTCTAGCAGAGAAAGGTCTAACATGATCCAATCGCTGGAAGTTGCAGCTAGATAAATTCATATTGGAAATAAGGTGCACATTTTTAACAGAGAGAGTGATTAACCATTGGAACAATTTACCAGAGGTTGTGATGGATTCTCCATCACTGGAAATATTTTAAAATCAAGATGGGATGTTTGTCTAAAGGACAGGCTGTAGGAATTATTTTGGGGAAGTTCTGTGGCCTGTTTTATATAGATTAGTCTAGATTATCACAATGGTCCTTTCCAGCCTTGGAATCTATTAATCTGTTCAATTGTGAGAGATCCTCCATTGTTAAAAGAGATTAGATTATTTCTAGGAGGGATTTGACCATTTAAATTTGCACAAAACGTGCTCCTTTTATGTAAACTCCACAGCTGAAATAATCTCTTGTTATTCTGGGGAAGGATTGATACTGGGGAGTGAGTAAAACACCTGTTAGAAAATATCCAACATTGAATCTCTGCAATTGTTTCTGGGGCTTCCAGGGATGGAATCTGCAGTTGAAGAGTTTACAGTAGTGGAAATCTCACAGCTGCAAAAAGAAGCTATGGCATCAGAGAGTACTGAAGCCCCTGCTATAAGCTACTTGGATATTTCTGCCCATGTTTAGGAGCATCTTGTTTCCTTGTAATATGTGTAACTACAGTTCTTTGCAGCAACTGATCTTGCAGACTGGCCCAAATAGTTCATGAAATCATTGGAATTTGATTTTCAAATAAGTTATCATCTGAGGAGTGCTAGACAGAGAACTAGAACCTCGTTTTGTACTGCAAGACAGCCAAAAACTATCTAGTATCTGACGTTATCTATCTGGGCATTATCAGTGTACTTTCGGAGCACTAAGCCATAAGAGCCAACACAGAATAGAATAGAATAGAACACTAAATGGAATAGAATAAAATTATAAATGGAACAGAATGGAACACAGCCTAGTTCTTGCACAGACATTCCTTTTCTCCATCTTCTAAAGGAAAACATGTGCATGACCCCAGGGACTGAGGCAGGTTAGGTTTCATCACACAGCTGAATAAGTCCCTTGTGAAATTAGGTCCCTTCCCCCCCCACCTTTCCCCCCCCCAAAACCGAAGGCTGAGGAAATTCCAAGGTAGTGCCAACAGGGAGAGAAATGACATGTTGGGATGTGCTATAGTCACCCCATGACCTGTGAGATCTCCCAAGGTGAATCTAAGTTATCTGCTACAGCATTTAAAGTGTTGATAGAGAGGATGTATTAAATAATGTTACTGCTGGAAGGTGTTAATGGAGCCCATCAGTCACAGATCTACGTAAATTGATTGTCATACCCTTCATTCAGGCTAAATGAGGGAGCAATTAAATGTCCCTTTGTTTAGTGATAGCTGAAACAATAGAGGCCACTGCCTAAGGCATGCCTAATGGCCAGCATGGCAAGCAAAAGGGCTTCCTTGGAGACTGATTGCAAATGCAGGGGCTAGAGCATTAACTGGTTGAATAACTAGAGCATTAACTGGTTGTGTATAAAATCATGACTGGTGTAGAGAAAGTGGATAAGGAAGTGTTGTTTACTACTTCTCCTAACACAAGAACTAGGGGTCACCAAATGAAATTAATAGGCAGCAGGTTTAAAACAAATAAAAGGAAGTATTTCTTCACACAACGCACAGTCAACCTTTGGAACTCCTTGCCAGAAGATGTTGTGAAGGCCAAGACCATAACAGGGTTAAAAATAGAACTAGATAAGTTCATGGAGGATAGGTCCATCAATGGCTATTGGCTAGGATGGGCAGGGATGGTGTCCCTAGCCTCTGTTTGCCAGAAGCTGGGAATGGGCAACAGGGGATGGATCACTTGATGATTGACTGTTCTGTTCATTCCCTCTGGGGCACCTGGCACTGGCCACTGTCGGAAGTCAGGATACTGGGGTAGATGGACCTTTGGTCTGACCCAGTAGGGCCATTCTTATGTTCTTTTGTGTGCCTGCATGTGGGTGGGTGAAAGGAACCAAAAAGCCAGGAGAGAAAGCCAGCAGGTAGCAGAAAAAGTAGGGGTGCATAGACTTGGGAGGAGTCCAAGAGACAGAGCTTCTTTTGGGCAGGGTACTTGCTGAAAAGGCAGACCTGGATTTCTGAACAAGAAAACTGCCTCCTGTTGTAAGTTTCTACTCTTGTTCTGGGAAACAGGATTTTGTATACATGCCTCGTAAATAAACAGGATTTAACCAGAGTAGTACCTGACTCTATTATCAATCTCTCCTCTTAATGAAAACGACCTGGCAATGCCCTGAATGTTGGCTTTACTGTTCGGGCTAAAAGGGGCAATTGAATCAAACAAACATGAAAAAAAGAAATGTAAGATAACAACAAAGATCACTTTGTGAATTCCAAAGCCAAAGAATTCAACCTGAATCTTTCTTTTTCAAAGCAGAGACAGTAGCCCTTGAAACTACACAGTGCAGTTACATGCAATCATTGTTTACCAGAGAGAGATGAGAGCTTTCTGTCTTTTATATTCCTTCTGTAGATTTAACACGAAGAAGGAAGCCTTTATTTAAAAATGTGAAGCTGTACAGGAAACCTAAGCCTTCTAAATTTCTCTCACCCACTGTAGCAGCCAAAGCATGTGAATTACAGGCACATCCATCCAAATGTCTGTTTGAACGCTGAGGGTGATGTTCAAAATCCTAGGACAGACTACCAAAGAAATGTATAGGAGACATTTCTTGCATTCCAGCCCCAGTACGGAAAGCAGCAAATCTCTCCCCAGCATTTCCTCACCGGGCCTGTTGACTAGTATGCATTTAAATGTAAGCTGACATTGCAACAACAAAAATCTTAATATGAAATCCAGTTTAATTGAGACATAGCTGGGAAGAATTAATTAACAAGCTATTTGAGATGGAAGGAAGCTTTCCTGAGTCTTATCTAGCTCATGCCAAAGCATTGATTGGTTTCATTCTCCTCACACCATCCTCATCAATGGGTATCCAGTTTAGCCAATTAGGAAACCTTGAAATCTACAATTTCTAGTTGTGTTTTGGTAATTCCTTCCATATAGCTCCCATTCTCCTGACAAATACACATTTTTATGGGCTGAGGCAGCATGAAAGAAGTTTGCCATAGTAATGCCTTCCTGGATATATATTTTGTACCCAACAAAACATTTTAAAGATAAACACATACTGTTCCATCAAAGGAATAAAGAACTTACTATTTCAAGACAAAGCCACCTCCTCTTTGGAATTTTTTTTTACCTATTCTGTGTGTCAAACTGAAAAAAAAAATTAAATTTTCACGCTAATAAAAGTACTGTTTTTGAAAATTGGATGCTTTGGGTACCTGTTGATTTGTAATTAACTTTTGTTTTAATTATGTACCACTTGAAGCTAACATAGTTATTTTTCCTTCAGGGGATTACAGCTAGTTGCAGTGCCACTGTCTTTAAAATCAGGGACTGTTGGACAATTCTAAAAATAATTTTCTTGTGAAAACAATTCTATTGTGAAGTAATCTGGTAGAGCTTTTTCACTGATAATCTTTATAAACGATACTGATTTTACCATTTCTGCTTTTGTAGCTAGGATTCTGGTATTGAATGAGTTTAGTGATTTCTGCTTTCTTTGGAGAAGTTCAGAGGGCTGTAGTTAGCTGGAACTGCTGCCTCTTCCTAATAAAGTACCTGCTTATTGTTATGTATTTGAATAAGCTGTTTCTTTTCTCAATTATCAGTTTTCCTCAGAAGTCTGTAACAGCTCCATTTTACCCCTCCATATTTTGATTTTAGACAGCTGCCAGAATTAGTATTTTGTAGAGCTCTGAGCTCATGGAGTGCAATGTAATGCAGAACAATTGTTCCTCTATTTTTGAAATTGTGTAGGGATAGAGTTTGAATACCAACTGAAAGGAAGAGCCTTTTGTACTGAGTGCCAGTCTTATTAGCCAGCTGGATATCCTAAAAAGGTTTCTATTGGCAGACAGCCTGCGTGAAGGCAAGTCAGAGGGGAACGCGCTGCTGATTGAATTTGTAAATAACTAAGTAGCTCGCCAAGGAAGCCTCCCATGAATAGGATGGAGAAGCCATCCTAACAATGTTTCCCCCCAGTCCTGCCAGCCCTACATGCCTATGCAGGGGAGACAAAGAGTGGAGTGGTGCTCTGCTTTTCCTCTTCTCTCTCTTGGCTTTACACCCTGCAGGATTCAGTTTCATGAATAAGCCATTTCATTAAAATTAGACTGTCCATGAAATGAAATGTTACCATCTGGCAGATGGTTCATAAAACAAAATCTAGGGAGCCACCTGGATTTTAGGGATTTGAGTTACCTGAACTGAAAGGAAACTTTACTAGTCTTGCTGATATTATGTGAGACTTGCTTTGGAAACTTGAAGTGAAACCCGTTTTACGGATGTTAGGCTTTCTGTTAAGTAGAGCATGTTCTCTAAATGCAGGAAATGGCATCACCATTTAGTGATGGCCTTGGAAAAGAGAAGGTTGATGTAGCTTATCAATGTGTGAGACACACAAAGTTAATCAGAATGGCTGTTTCTTTTCGGATGACCTGGATAAATGAATCCTTGTGATCTTAGATATGAAATAGATCTCCAGAGAGGCTGTTTGCAAATAGGGCCTCCTGCCCCTTTCTCTCCACCAACAGGTGAATAGCACTGTGCCAGCAAGGAAGACAGATATTGTTGAATCACCCTGTGCCAGTTTTCCTGGGAAGACTCAATTCCCATTTTGATTCCATTCCTATCAAGTTGTGAAACGGTGCATTCATGAGATACTGCATTTACTTTTGTCAAATTTACTAAGCAAATATAATAGATGAAGGATTAAATCATTTTGAATAACTTCAGCTCGTACTTAGAGAAAGTTTTTAATTAGCGTTTTCTCCTCAAAAACACAATCCAGTGGGGGCAATCTCAATTTTTAAAATAATGAAATTTGCAGTAAACTAGGACCTTTCAAGTTCTATAAGAACTATGTCCCTGATATGTCCCTCGAGAGATGAGTCTTGTACCTCACCTTTTCTTCCATAATTAGTGCTGTTTAACCAACTCACTATCAGAGAAAGTGTCATTGATGGATTTGTATTTGCTGGCTGAGAGCTACAAGGTGGTAGGAAAGATTAAGCTTATACTGGTAAATCTAGCTAGCTTTCCTAGGTGTTTCTCGGTTGTCCATTTGTAGTCTAAAAACTCTGAGATAAAATTCCTGGTTTTGTTTTATTTTGGTGATTGTTTTTTCCAGACAAATTCCTGTTTCTCTTGTAGCTTGTCATTTGTTATTTCAAAAACTTTACTTCAGGAGTTTGGAGTGTCTTGTTATACTTTGTACATGAGTTTATGTGTATGAGCTGTAGTAAAGTGCAGTGATGGCTTAAAAACACTATAGTTACTTAAAAGAGATGACTTTGATTGTGTGTTTTTTGTTCCCATCACAATAACACTTTGCAGGTGATTATTAAATTAGAGAGTTTCTTTGTTTTTCTAACAAAAAAAAGAAATCTTTTCATGTCAGCGCCAATTATGAGTGGTAATTTTTCACATTTTACAAAAGAATTTTCTGTCCTATCTACACGCCCCCCCCACCCTTCCCCAAGTTAAGAAGGGCTTTGACACTCTATGACAAGGAAGAGGGGTTTTGGTTTTTTTTGTTTTTTTGTTTTTTTTTTTGCATACACAGTGCTTTTGACTTTTCTTTAAAAAAATCTGTTGACTCTATTGAAATGTGACAGGGCAATATTTAACCTGAATAGAGTCATGTTGACTCCTCTTATTAAAACTGACAGTTAAGGACATTTCTCTCTTTATTCCTTTTGATACACGCAGACAAGTCTTCACTGCTAACTAATATACAAAATCAAAAACAAAAAAATACAGAATGAGCAGATGAGTACCTTATAAACAATATATGAATGACAATTGCAAGTTTAATCTAGCAAAGAAACCTTTTTTTATCCTTTAAGAAAATTAAAGCCCTTTCAAATTAGCTTGATATATGAAGACAGGCTGACATCATTAATTTTCAAGTATTCATTCTTCCTCTGTCCTTGCTCCCTCTCACAGATATATATTGTTGCATTATGTTCTGGATAGGTCCACAGTGACATCTATAGCTAAACATGGAGTTTGCTTTGGCTAGTATGGGAGGAGCTAAAACCATAAGTCTCAGATCTGTTCTTCCTCTTCCCTAGCTGCTTTGTTTTTTGTTTCCCCCTCTTCTCTCTCTGTCTGAAAGAGCTGATGCTACTGACAGAAGGCTGGTTCTCCTTTTGTTATGTAATGTTTGCTTTGTTCTTTGAGTCAGGATGTAATGTAAACTTGCATCCTTAATGTTGTGGTGCCGTCATCTGCAGGAAGGAGCTCCTTAGCGAGGTGTACACGTTGTTCTTCTGAATCTGGCATACTGAAGTCTCCAAAAGCTGGAAAGGGCTAATTAATTGTTTACAGTGTGTTACCTTCCTTTGGATAAAAAGCGCACACATCTACCATAATGCATCACTGTGAACTTCCTGACAACACATTTAGCTAAAGGTGCGTACAGTTTGAAAGGTTAATTTGGGCCTTTGTTAAACTGGGCCTCCTAGCTTGAGAGAGAGAAGTATAGGGGGAGCAGAGAAGGTTCAACTGGAACATTTCTATGCCCCTTCTCTAATTCATGGCAGCTGGTAACTCTTCTTACACAGGACTAGAAACTATTTATCATCTCTGGAAGGTAATCTACTTCAAAGTAGGATTGGGTCAGAGTATATGGTCTGAAACTCCAGGTGTCTGAGCACTAGGTACTCACGCAACAGAAAATTCCATTCATAAGTCAGAGTCATTTAGGGTAAAGCTTTGAAGGAGATGGAGCAGCATTATAATAGGTCAGGCCCACTCTCTGAATCCTTTCTTTTCCCATTGTTCAGTAAATTTAAGAGAGGGAAAAGTCAGATGAATATTTTATGCTAGTCCAAGATGAGTTTGGAAGAATCTATAATGCCCCAAGTCAGACAATTCAGACTTCTACAAGAAATAGTCTACTGCACCACATGCCAACCTCGCCCCAGAGCCAAATTGGATCTATATGGATACATTCTCATGGAGGTCAGAGGAGGATGATCAGACCATCAGCGGTATATTCGAGGAAATCCTGGCAAGGCAAGATAAATTGTGACACTCATGGACATCAATGGAGAAGACTGAAAGAAGAAACACAAGACTGAATACAATGGATTATAGAATTCATGGTGTTGAACGACCTGCAAATCAAACTGAATTTAAGGTAAAAAACTTAACCTCTTTTCTAGTGGGAGTTAGATTGCAAAAGAAAGCTGCAATTAAAAGGAATGTTTTGCTGGAGAATGTGTGTGTTAGGCATCTAGGCTGGGGAAGAAGCTCCAGACCTTGTTGCATATGGAAATGTGTGGCCTCTATTGACTTGTTTAAATATAAAAGATAGTATAATTTTGTTTGTGTGTGGGTATGCATACTTACACCATTCCTGTACAGAAATAAGATGGAGACAACATGGGTGGAAGAATTATTGCATCTTTTACAGACATGGATGAATGAGAGCAAATCCTCAGGGCAGTGAAAGACGAAGAGGGGAAACAATGTTCTTGATAGAGCAAAGCCAATGATTATATTCCAAGCCGAGCTCTGTGCAATATTATTTTTATTTTTCTCATTTATATTCCTGGAGCACCCACTTGTGATCAGGGCTCCACTGTCTTAGTACTGTATAAACATTTAAATCACCATTCCTGCCCCAAAGAGTGACAAGAAGTGAACGTAATAAAGAACCAGAGTGTGGATGAGAGGTGAATGTAACCATGATAAGATTACTGTACTGTTAAACAACAAACAAACAAAAACAGTCCTTTGGGGGTGCCAAATTACTGGAAAGCACCTGAGTGGAACTCTCACAATACAATGTAGGATATGTTTTGTTGGATGTTAAACCAAGTTGTTTTAAAAATTATGATTGTGTTGTACTTTCCTTAAAAGATCCTGGAGGAACATTGTAAAATATTTGGCTCCCATTCCCACTGGAGTTCACTAAACGTAAAGCATTTTCTATGCATAGAAAATGCAAACTACAATTTATTCATAACCCAAGTGGGTGAGTCATCTGCAAACATGGCTTTGACTATTGTTTTTATGCTAGTAATTTACCAATCTATCTTTCTAGTCTGGACCCATCTTCCTCATCCAAAGTAAAATCTTGGCCTGCCTTTTTGGTATCTCCTCATAAAAATCCAGGCCCCATCTGCAACTTAACCTGGCCAAACGCAAGCGCCTAATCTTTCCCCTTTTCCTCAACCTCCTGGTTTTCTCCTGGTGAACAACCCCACCATTCTCCCGGTTGCTCAAACCCATAATATTGACTATATCATTTGCCATGTCTCTCTCCTTTGACACACATCCGGGCTATATCTAAATCTTGCCACTTCTTCCTGCACAGCATCTCCATTTGACCCATCTTCTTCCATAGCATCAAACAAAAACAAAACAAACAAAAACAAACATGGCATCAAACAAAAATGTGGTGTTCTTCTTTCCAAAGCCCTTTATCAGGGTGGGTTAATTTAAATCAAAATGATTTAAGCCACTGCTTTTAATCATGATTTTAATCAGCAAGCAGGAAACATTGATTTAAACAATTGATTTTAATTGTTTTGTCTTTGCACTTTTTAGTTATTTTCCTAAAGAAAGATTAGAAGCTGAAAGACCCAGAAGCTGGGTTTGGGTGACAGGGCATGGATCACTTGATGATAACTTGTCTGTTCATTCCCTTTGGGGCACCTGCCATTGGCCACTGTCAGAGGACAGGATACTAGGCTTGATGGACCTTTGGTCTGACCCAGTATGGCCATTCTTAGTTTTTTATTGATTCTCATTGGTTGGCAACCATTAAAAAATGCTGATTTGCAGCTAAATATAACCTTTGCACGAAATTTAGTGCTTTTTGGGGGGGGCTAACCAGGATACACTGTATCTGTACACATTTATTTAAACAGTTATATAGCTTACCTTACATTTATTCAAATTCTTATATTTTAAATTTTGTATTACATTGGAAAACAGTGAATGATGCATTTCTCTTTTGATGATGGATTTTTTGCTTGTGATTTGTATCAAGCTCTGTTTGGATAAAAATTCAATTTAAAAAGCATAAAAATATCAGTTTAATTTTTTATTCAATAAAACTACTTTATGTGCTGATATATAATAGAAAAAAGTTTATCATAATATATATAGTATTTAAAACTGATTTATTAAACAAAGCAAATATGATCTGCAGTTAACAAACTGATTGTTTCTGGCCACCATGTCCTTCAGAATTGTAAAACTAGTAGATCTCATCCTTTCACACCCAATTTTTATTCATAGATTGGAAGAAGAAAACAAACTTTCTTGCTTTTTCAACTCAATTGTTTTCTTAACTTTGAATTAACTCGTTATTAAACTGAACTAGTTGAATAAATGGAAATGAAGAAATTATTCTCCCTGCGCCTGCAGAAGAAGCTACTGCTGCCAAAAGCTGGTTTAGCACTTCAACAGACTCTGATTCCAGATGTTAGCCAGTGACTTCCATCAGTGGTTTGCCTTTCTATAAAACTAGATAGGAAACATGTTCTGCTTAATATTACTTTTTGTCATTTAATTTACATTTATTATTTTTCTCATTTAATTTCAATAATTTTAATAGATTATAAGACATTTAGGTCTTAACATAAGATGTTAATTTCAAATAGGTTTATTTTTTAAAATAAACCTGTATTTAAATTAAACCAATAAATTCTGATTTAAATATAAAAATTTGCTTTTTTAATTTAACGCTCCACCTATAGATTTGTATCCAACCTCCTCTCTATAGCTGAGCCCTGCGTCAGCTTTCTGCACTGTTATCTTCTTGCCAGTTTGACTCCCCTTCATTCCACCAAAGATGCTAGCCGTGATTACCTGCTTCTTCACCAAACACTTTTGCGCTTTCTCCCATGCTACCACATAAGAGTGGGAAAGGCTCCCAGTCAAAGTCTCCACCTTATCTTTCACGTGTCTTCTCCACCTCTGCCATAATGCGTACAAAAGACTGCAGTCAGATAATGGCTAGGCAATGGCAAGTTTTGGTCAGTAGTACTGAGTGGTTAGGAATTGTGCATATCCTATTATATTTGTTACCCTGTCTCCTATGCCATCCATCTGGTCTGCTTGTTTGTTTGATTGATCTGTTACATATTGTCATTTAGATTGTAAGCTCTTTTACACTGGGGCAGTGACTATCTTTTTTTATGTTTATTCAGTGATTAACATAATTGGGCCCAACTTGGCTGTGGCTGTCAGATGCTGTCATAAATCTAAAGGGACGGGTAACCACCTTTCTGCATACAGTGCTATAAAATCCCTCCTGGCCAGAGGCAAAGTCCTTTTACCTGTAAAGGGTTAAGAAGCTAGGATAACCTCGCTGGCACCTGACCAAAATGACCAATGAGGAGACAAGTTACTTTCAAAGCTGGAGGGTGGGGGGACAAAGGGTCTCTCTGTCTGTGTGATGCTTTTGCCGAGACCAGAGCAGGAATGCAGGTCAGAACTCCTGTAAAGAGTTAGTAAGCAATCTAGTTAGATATGCGTTAGATTCTGTTTTGTTTAAATGGCTGATAAAATAAGTTGTGCTGAATGGAATGTATATTTCTGTTTTTGTGTCTTTTTGTAACTTAAGGTTTTGCCTAGAGGGATTCTCTATGTTTTGAATCTGACTACTCTGTAAGGTATTTACCATCCTGATTTTACAGAGGTGATTCTTTTACTTTTTCTTTAATAAAAATTCTTCTCTTAAGAACCTGATTGCTTTTTTATTGTTCTTAAGATCCAAGGGTTTGGGTCTGTGTTCACCTATGCAAATTGGTGAGGATTTTTGTCAAGCCTTCCCCAGGAAAGGGGGTGTAGGGCGTGGGGGGATTTTGGGAGGAAAGACATTTCGAAGTGGGCTCTTTCCCTGTTCTTTGTGTAACACTTTGGTGGTGGCAGCATAAGGTCCAAGGACAAAAGGCAAAAGTTTGCACCTTGGGGAAGTTTTAACCTAAGCCGGTAAGAATAAGCTTAGGGGGTCTTTCATGCAGTTCCCCACATCTGTACCCTAGAGTTCAGAGTGGGGAAGGAATCTTGACAGATGCTATCACAATATAAAATATGAAATAATAATTAGAAGAAACAGATAACGTTAAACATGATGAACACGGGTAGTATGTCAGGTGGAAAATAAAACATTCACTCTTTACTTTGGTTCTCAAAGAAGACATTGAAATTCTATGGTTGCCCTCCTTTCACCTGCCAACAGAGGCCAGTAGCTGTTGTTATACTGGATTTCTGTCGTCTTTTCTGTTACATTCATTAAATATTTAGTCCAGGGTTCTTTTCGTCCCAAGGGAAAGAGGCAGGAGCTATATTTGGTTACAATATAATTATTTATAAATATTGCAAAATACCCTTTTTAAAAAAAATAGCATGGAGCAATGGTTCCCATGGGATCCCACGTAGCGGAACCGGTAGAATCAGGCAGCTATTACCTTGGGCTGCCTTCTTTCGAAGAAGGAATCCCCAGTGCAGCTGTATTCAAAGAAGCTCTTTAAATAAAACAAACAAAGCTTTTAAAAGCACCATAAGTAACTGCAAGGACATGTGGCTCAGAAGGAGAAAATCAAAGATAGCAACTAGGATTTTTTATTTGCTACAGAAATCTGCAGACTATTGGCTGGATTCTGCAATGAAGCAACATTTGTATAAGGGATAATGTCACTGTTCCCTGTATCTCCATCTATCTGTTAGGGTGAGTCAGACTCTTTTCCAGGGATATAGCTGTAAAGTGATATTGGTTTTAGATTGTCTGTCTTGTCTTTTGTGGAAAATACTTCTTTACCATCACTGGTAGCATCACATAGAATCATAGAAGATTAGGGATGGAAGAGACCTCAGGAAGACATCTAGTCCAACCCCCTGCTCAAAGCAGGACCAACCCCAACTAAATCATCCCAGCCAGGGCTTTGTCAAGCTGGGCCTTAAAAACCTCTAAGGACGGATATTCCATCACCTCCCTAGGTAACGCATTCCAGTGCTTCACCACCCTCCTAGTGAAATAGTTTTTCCTAATATCCAACCTAAACCTCCCCCACTGCAACTTGAGACCATTGCTCCTTGTTCTGTCATCTGTCACCACTGAGAATAGCCCAGCTCCATCCTCTTTGGAATCCCCCTTCAGGTAGTTGAAGGCTGCTATCAAATCCCCCCTCACTCTTCTCTTCTGCAGACTAAATAACCCCAGTTCCCTCAGCCTCTCCTCATAAGTCATGTGCCCCAGCCCCCTAATAATTTTCACTGTCCTCTGCTGGACTCTCTCCAATTTGTCCACATCCCTTCTGTAGTGGGGGGACCAAAACTGGATGCAATACTCCAGGTGCAGCCTCAACAGTGCTGAATAGAGGGGAATAATCACTTCCCTTGATCTGCTGGCAATGATCCTATTAATGCAGCCCAATATGACTCATATCCAGCTTCTCATCCACTGTAATCCCCAGGTCCTTTTCTGCAGAACTGCTGTTTAGCCAGTCGGTCCCCAGCCTGTAGCAATGCCTGGGATTCTTCCATCCTAAGTGCAGAACTCTGCACTTGTCTTTGTTGAACTTCATTAGATCTCTTTTGGCCCAATCCTCCAATTTGTCTAGGTCACTCAACCCTATCCCTACCATCCAGCATATCTACCTCTTCCCCCAGCTTAGTGTCATCCGCAAACTTGATTAGGTTGCAATCCATCCCATCATCCAGATCATTAATTAACATGTTGAACAAAACTCCGCTTGATACCAGATGCCAACTCGACATTGAGGTGTTGATCACTACCTGTTGAGCCCGACGATCTAGCCAGCTTTCTATCCACCTTATAGTCCATTCATCCAATCCATACTACTTTAACTTGCTGGCAAGAATACTGTGGGAGACCATATCAAAAGCTTTGCCAAAGTCAAGGTATATCATGTCCACCGCTTTCCCCATATCCACAGTTATCTCATCATAGCAGGCAATCAGATTGGCCAGGCATGACTTGCCCTTGGTGGATCCATGTTGACTGTTCCTGATCACCTTCCTTTCCTCCAAGTGCTTCAAAATGGATTCCTTGAGAACCTACTCCATGATTTTTCTAGGGACAGAGATTAGGCTGACTGGTCTGTAGTTCCCCAGATTCTCCTTCTTCCCTTTTTAAAAGATGGGCACTATATTTGCCTTTTTCCAGTCGTCCGGGTCCTTCCCCGATCACCACGAGCATTCAAAGATAATGAGCAATGGCTCTGTAATCACATCAGCCAACTCCCTCAGCACCCTTGGATGCATTGCATCTGGCCCCATGGACTTGTGCATGTCCAGCTTTTCTAAATAGTCCTTAACCTGTTCTTTCACTACTGAGGGCTGCTCACCATACTGTGCTTCCCAGTGCATCAGTCTGGGAGCTGACCTTGTCTGTGAAGATCAAAGCAAAAAAAGCATTGAGTACTTCAGCATTTTCCACATCCTCTGTCACTAGCTTGCCTCCCCCATTCAGTAAGGGTCCCACACTTTCCCTGACCACCTTCTTGTTGCTAACATACCTGTAGAAACCCTTCTTGTTACCCTTCACATCCTTTGCTTTCACTTGCTTTCTTATTATTGAGCTCAACTTTTAAAAATAAGTTTCCAATAAAAGATGTCTAAACAGTGGAAAAAAGAAGATATGGAGTTGAACAGGAATTCTGACACTAGGAAAGGTTTCTGCTGCAAGTCCCTGAGAAACCCATGAGGATGAGTTAAGTTGTCAAATTTTACATAACAGAATACATTAACCACAGGACACTCCATTTGAAGGCAAGAGCATGGCAGACAATGGCATCAGGAAGGACACAGATGGACCACAAATGAATGCATCCATCTGAAATAAAAAAAACAAATTATGTCTGAATCCAAGAAGAGTTGGCAGCCAAGGGTATAACTTTTGCTTGGTCAGCAACAAGGTGTGCACTGCCTTTTCATGTTGGACCACAGAAACAAACTGTTTAAGCATGAAGAAAAGGAGTACTTGTTGGCACCTTAGAGACTAACCAATGTACTTGGTTAGTCTCTAAGGTGCCACTAGTACTCCTTTTCTTTTTGCGAATACAGACTAACACGGCTGCTACTCTGAAACCTGTTTAAGCATGATATAAATGCAGAGGAAAACACAGAAAATCTTGTAAGTGAGCTCCCTCTTATCTGCAGAACCACTGTATTGTAGAGAAAGGGGATGAACACAGTTCTGTATTATTGGGTTTATCCACCTGGAGAATCATGAAAGAAGAGATCTACTCATACTAATAAATTGTCACAAGACGGCTCCTATGCCATATCTGGTACAGGCACTCAGGAAGCATATTTTTAAAGATGATAGTGCCCATCAGCAGAAGTAAATCTGGTAATTGAAATACCTGTTCTGTGCAGCAGTACGGACGTTCACTGTATTTGGAAATATCCACCAGCTGAAAAATTGCATTTGTATCTTTTCTAGAGGTCATGTATTTTGACTTGTTCATAGATAGTCAGAGGATCTTTCTAATGATTGATTGTGGTGGATAGCCTGGTAAAAGCAAGGAACTGGAATTGCATCTGTTGCATATCATAAGTCAGCAGTGCATTTGAAGTAAGCCTTGGTTTAGAATTGCAGCCCTAATTTTCATTTTTTTATATAAAGCTTTTAAAAATATACCTTTAAATTTATTCTTCAGGAAGAAACAAACTTTTATTACACTCTTTCTATTGCTGTAAATTTGATTTGCCAGATGTTTGTCAGGTTTAATATAGATTTACAAAAGTCATTTTTTAGATTTTGACTGAGGGCATTTCTGGTGAATGAACAACTTTTACAGGAAAAAAACGAAATAATTTTTTACACGTTACAGATGCTGTAGTTCCTTTAGAAGTGTATGGCATCTAAACTGTGTGGTGTTCCTTTGCTTTGCTTCTGTGAAATCAAGATTTCTGAGAAAAGGGAAACTGCAGCTTGGAGGTCTGTAAATGAGGGATGCAAGAAGAAATGATGAGGTGTGAGGACCTGGAAATACAGGCATTTATTTTGAAAATTAATTGAGCACTCCTAGGTCAGAGGAAAGTCATCCTCTAAGGTTATGAAACAATGGGGAATAAAGACATCCACTGTTCGTCCCACTAAGATACTGGTGACCAGTGTATACTGCGCACTCAAGCCCTTTCTGACCATTTTTTGCCTGAATTTCTGTTCCCTTCCAAAAAAAGAAAAAAGAAAAGGAGTACTTGTGGCACCTTAGAGACTAACCAGTTTATTTGAGCATGAGCTTTCGTGAGCTACAGCTCACTTCATCGGATGCATAGCATATTGTGGAAACTGCAGAAGACATTATATACACACAGAGACCATGAAACAAAACTTCCTCCCACCCCACTGTCCTGCTCGTAACAGGAAGTTTTGTTTCATGGTCTCTGTGTGTATATAATGTCTTCTGCAGTTTCCACAATATGCTATGCATCCGATGAAGTGAGCTGTAGCTCACGAAAGCTCATGCTCAAATAAACTGGTTAGTCTCTAAGGTGCCACAAGTACTCCTTTTCTTTTTTCTTTTTACGAATACAGACTAACACGGCTGTTACTCTGTTCCCTTCCAGAATTTGTCAGTGGCACTTCACCACACATTTTATGGAAGCCCCTAAACTACAATATTAGTTTTTACTGTTTCTAGTGCGGGATCATTTTGATTTTGTTGTGAATATGTGTACAAAAATAAAGAAAGAAATAGGGAGTCATTTATCTATAGCGATGCTTTCCCTTCTCTGTCTGAGCCACAGAGTTGCATGTTGTTGATGAAGTGAGGTCTAAAGTAATAAGGCTGGAGAAGGGCCCAAGTGGTGCTGTTCACATCTGAATTTCCCCAAAGATTCAGAGTGCTGAGATCTGTTGTTCCAGGTCAGCCCTTTATAGAGATGGGCCCAAGCCACATTAGGAAGGTCTCAGTTCTGGTGTCCTTGTTCCACCTAATCTCTACATAAGAGAGATGCAAGCAGGGGAAAAAACCCTACTTCCTCTCTTCTGGTTGTGCTCTGTACCTAGCTATGGTAGGTGAGAACTGGAAATCGACATTCTAGGCACAGAAATTTAAGGGCAGAAAATTTGAGAGTGATCAACAGTATAAAGTTGTAACTATAATAATATTCTTGATTGGAAAATGAATGAGAAACCCGCGGATAACTAAGTGTAGCATATGATCACACACATTTTAGCAGTTACTCTTGTATCCAAAAAAAGACAGGCAC
Source organism: Natator depressus (assembly GCF_965152275.1). NCBI lineage: Eukaryota > Metazoa > Chordata > Testudines > Cheloniidae > Natator > Natator depressus. The sequence goes on from NC_134245.1 coordinate 41,715,049, forward strand.
TGAAATTTAATAAATATCTAACTTAAACCATCACCTGTGTGTTCCTTCTCTCTTGCTCTGAGCTCCCGCATCACTTTCTTTCTTTAAATCTCACTTCAAAAACCTTCCTTCTGTCTTTAGTTTGAGTGACTTTCTTTGGAAGTATGTTTTGGTAGCTTATGCTAGGGGTGCAATAGAGAAAGCCAGTGTATTGACTCCAAGGAAAGGAGAGGCACTGACACTTCCTAGTCAGGAGTTTGAACTCAGCAATTATATTCATGTGTTATTAAAGTGCAGCCTGTAAAACTTATCAGACTGGAACTTGATTTTAGCAATTTCTATTCATTTCAGCCCTCCTTGGTTCTCAGAATCATATTTGATTGTAGTAGTTACAAAAAATAAATTGTTGAACTGTGAGTTGTTCAACATTCTGAACTGAAGGCCACCTTAGAAAGCCATTCAAAGGCTAGCAGAGTTTCTTAGCGTCCGCGTACTGTTCTGTGATTAGGACTCTTGAGAGATGATGACTCTGACTGTAGAAAATGCACACAAATATTATGGTTTGTAAATATAAAAAATAATTTTGGTTGGATAACTACTTCTATGTGACTATCTCTACTCTTTGTTTACTTGACTAAGCAGCAGTAAAACGTTCTCCATCTTCCCCTCCCCAAATTACAATATTGTTATACACATTCCAGTGTGAGACATCTATAAAGGAATTAACTTCAGTAACACTACATTATTCCAAATGGGTATGTTAGCCTGTCACTTGCTGGGGTCCTCAGGTCACCCTCTTTAATTAAGTCTTGTAATGTTGAGTGTAAAGTCAATACCCACCCTGCCCTGTCAGAGCTAACACACTTTCCTAGGCTGCTTTTATCTGCATGCCCAATTTTCCACCTGGAATTTGTTTTAAAGAAGCCCAAACCCTATTTTATGAAACACTGAAGGCTGTATGGAATGTTCTGTCTCTCGGTCTGTTATCCATGCTCTGAAACTCAGAGCAAGCAAGTTGTACACTGCATTTTGATTCAGGTTAACCTATTATACTACAAATTGTGTTTGATATATCTTTAAATACTTTCTTTAATATTTTATAGGGTTTTTTTCCTATTGAATTAGCAGTAAAACAGCAGTGTTTCATATTTCAGAGCCTTTCCCGCCTTTCAGAGGCCTGTGTTTCACATGATCTGGTTACCAGCTGGACAGCCAGGGGCCAAACACAAAGAAAGGAGCCGCAGACTTCAATTCTATCCTGGTATTCAAACTGAGTTTCTAAACGTTATACTCTTTATACAAATAATCTGCTTTCTTCTATTTCACTTTTTCATTCTTAACTCCACAAAAATATAAGTCAGAGGCCTCTTCATTGATCCATCCATTGTTTGCAGGGTTGACCACTAAAAACAAAGTAATTCAGTTTCTATGCATGTATTAGAGTGAGGTTGGCAGCCCATCACTGATGTCACCTGCACATTTAAACATCAATTTACATTTGCACACTCAATTCTGTTTACTTCTTCCAAAGAGAGCAATCCTCTTCTTCATCCTTCTACTCTGCCTCCTCCTCTTCATTATTATTATTATTTGTTTAGTGCCTACAAAGAACCTAAAATATGGGTTAAAAATGGCCACACAGCTGTCAGGAATGTAAATCTTAACATATATGAAAATGAACAGACCTGCTGAAACATATGGTTAACCCACAATAGACGTTATATTCTTGACCAATAAAGGAGAATTAGACAAAGAGCCCACAGAGAACTGGAGATGTAGAGGAGATTGAAGGAGAATAAATGTGGTACCTGTTTTCAAAATGGAAATAAGAGTGATCCCTGCAATTATTGTCCAGTTAAGTGTAACTTTGACCCTTAGAAAAATAAGGTAACAAATGCTAAGAGTATGAAATCACTAGAGTCTTAGTTATGTCTGTTAAACACAACCCTCTGTGGAGGAGCTGCAGTGCACCAGGAGGCATTCTGCAGACCACCTGGAACTCCCTGGTGCACAGTGGAAGCACGCAACACCGTTGCACCTCTTTAAGGAATGACACATACCCTTCCCGGGTCTGCGTGTGTGTGTGTGCACGCGCAGAAGTCATGGTTCTGTCCACTCTTGGCACCTTTCCGCACCTCACTACCCCTTTTTGGGAGTCATGTACCCCCAGAGAAATAATTGGAGAGCAGTCCCTGAGCTAATTGGATCACAGATATTTGCAATTTGGCCTGGCTATACAAGTTGGAGACTCCTCCCTCCCTCCCCAGGTACCACATGTTGATTATCGAGAGGCTAACAGAATCAGGAATAATAAGCAGCACAAACGTATAAAGAAAAAATCCTTCCTTTTTCTGACAAAATTACAAAATTAGTGGACACAGGGAATGCAGTAGATTTGATTCTGAGTGAGACGTTTGTGAGTACTGGACTGACAGGTGACTGATTCACAGGGCAGAGAATGGATTATGAATGAAATCTTACTGAAGAATTTTAAAAGTGCATTTACTGTGAAAAGTGCCTTTCATAGAATCATAGAATATCAGGGTTGGAAGGGACCTCAGGAGGTCATCTAGTCCAACCCCCTGCTCAAAGCAGGACCAACCCCAACTAAATCATCCCAGCCAGGGCTTTGTCAAGCCTGACCTTAAAAACTTCAAAGGAAGGAGATTCCACCACCTCCCTAGGTAACACATTCCAGTGCTTCACCACTCTCCTAGTGAAAAAGTTTTTCCTCATATCTAAGCTAAACCTCCCCCACTGCAACTTGAGACCATTACTCCTTGTTCTGTCATCTGCTACCACTGAGAACAGTCTAGAGCCATCCTCTTGGAACCCCCTTTCAGGTAGTTGAAAGCAGCTATCAAATCCCGCCTCATTCGTCTCTTCTGCAGACTAAACAATCCCAGTTCCCTCAGCCTCTCCTCATAAATCATGTGTTCCAGTCCCCTAATCATTTTTGTTGCCCTCCACTGGACGTTTTCCAATTTTTTCACATCCTTCTTGTAGTGTGGGGCCCAAAACTGGACACAGTACTCCAGATGAGGCCTCACCAATGTCGAATAGAGGGGAACGATCACGTCCCTCGATCTGCTGGCAATGGCCCTACTTATACATCCCAAAATGCCCTTGGTCTTCTTGGCAACAAGGGCACACTGTTGACTCATATCCAGCTTCTCATCCACTGTAACCCCTAGGTCCTTTTCTGCAGAACTGCTGCCAAGCCATTCAGTCCCTAGTCTGTAGCGGTGTATGGTATTTTTCCATCCTAAGTGCAGGACACTGCACTTGTCCTTGTTGAAATTTCTTTTGGCCCAATCCTCTAATTTGTCTAGGGCCCTCTGTATCCTATCCCTACCCTCCAGAGTATCTACCTCTCCTCCCAGTTTAGTGTCATCTGCAAACTTGCTGAGGGTGCAATCCACGCCATCCTCCAGATCATTAATGAAGAATATTGAACAAAACCGGCCCGAGGACCGACCCTTGGGGCACTCCACTTGATACCGGCTGCCAACTAGACAGGGAGCCATTCATCACTACCTGTTGAGCCCGACAATCTAGCCAGCTTTCTATCCACCTTATAGTCCATTCATCCAGCCCATACTTCTTTAACTTGCTGGCAAGAATACTGTGGGAGACCGTGTCAAAAGCTTTGCTAAAGTCAAGGAACAACACATCCACTGCTTTCCCCTCATCCACCAAGCCGGTTATCTCATCATAGAAAGCAATTAGGTTAGTCAGGCATGACTTGCCCTTGGTGAATCCATGCTGACTGTTCCTGATCACTTTCCTCTCCTCTAAGTGCTTCGGAATTGATTCCTTGAGGACCTGCTCCATGATTTTTCCAGGGACTGAGGTGAGGCTGACTGGCCTGTAGTTCCCCGGATCCTCCTCCTTCCCTTTTTTAAAGATGGGCACTACATTAGCCTTTTTCCAGTCATCCGGGACTTCCCTGGATCGCAATGAGTTTTCAAAGATAATGGCCAATGGCTCTGCAATCACATCTGCCAACCCCTTTAGCACTCTCGGATGCAACGCATCCAGCCCCATGGACTTGTGCTCGTCCAGCTTTTCTAAATAGACCCGAACCACTTCTTTCTCCACGAAGGGCTGGTCACCTTCTCCCCATGCTGTGCTGCCCAGTGCAGTAGTTTGGGAGCTGACCTTGTTCGTGAAGACAGAGGCAAAAAAAGCATTGAGTACATTAGCTTTTTCCACATCCTCTGGCACTAGGTTGCCTCCCTCATTCAATAAGAAGCCCACACTTTCCTTGACTTTCTTCTTGTTGCTAACATACCTGAAGAAACCCTTCTTGTTACTCTTAACATCTCTTGCTAGCTGCAACTCCAGGTGTGATTTGGCCTTCCTGATTTCACTCCTGCATGCCCGAGCAATATTTTTATACTGTTCCCTGGTCATTTGTCCAATCTTCCACTTCTTGTAAGCTTCTTTTTTGTGTGTTGTGTTCTTTGTGAAAGCCAGGGTGGGGTTCCACAGTTATTGTGTCAGAATGATTTTCCAGGTCAGAGAGGCTCTGTTTAAAAGTAAAAAGAGGTTTCTTCTGTTAGCTCTGCAAAGTCAGTCTAGGCTTAGATGACTTGTCTGTAGTAGAAAACTTGCACGAATGTAGCTACAATCAGCATGGTTAAATGAGTGCAAACCCCTAATAAAGATGCATTTAAGCCAATTTAACTTACTGAATTAAGCAAAATTGGTCTGTGTGATTTAAAGCAGTCCCACTGTCCATAGAGGGGGTTTAAACTAAGGGGGTGTAACTAGGTCAATTTGACTTACATTGATGAAAGTTTCTAATATAATCAAGGCCTTAGAATCAAGCTGGGTTTTTTTAAAAAACATTTAATGTGTCATTACTATCATCAAGGTTAATTAGGCCCTTATTGACTCATGTACAGCCGCTGTTGTCTTCAGGAGATTTGCACTGCTGTAACAGATTGGAACTTAGAAATTTTGTTCATAATGCATGAAATAAAATAGAACTTAGCTCTCGCAACCTTTGCTGTGTTGGCTCGTGAGGCCAAAAATCAGTAAAGAACAATTTTTGTTACTAATGTCAGCAGAACTGACCCTGAATATACACAGGGAGCAGACATGTTGAGTGAGAAAATACCATTTTTACATAGTCATTTTTCAGAGTAAGGCCAATTGCCATAAAATAATCATTTTCCAAACTGGTGAGGAAGGATGAGGGATGGGACGCACGTTCTATATCAGATGAACTACAAATTGTTCCCCAAAACTAACATGAGAACTTTAAATACTTGAACTGTTCAGGTTGCAGCACGTACTTCTCTTGTGACCTTGGTGAACTTAAGACTGGTTAAAACAAAAAAGTAAAATAAAAATGATTTATCTGCAGGCTGGTTTTTCCAAACTCTTTGAGCTGATGTTTTTACTGTACTTGTTATATTTAAACAACAGCAACATGTGTGTCTGTGTGCTTTTGTGTATGCATCTGTTTACGGGCATGTGTGCATGTGTATGAACATGTGTATGAATTAAGTGGAGTGAAATATTGGCTAAATGAGGGAGACATAAGGTAGCCACCTGTTCTGACATAATGTTGGGTGTATATGCACCAAAGAGAACTAGATGAAAAAAATAACTATCTGGAATATATATGTTGGAGCAAAAGAACAAACTAAACTAATTTTTCCCTCAGGATACTGATTCATTGACAGAATTTTCCTGCTATTGAAATTTGGGCTTGCTGCTTAGAGAGCAGACTGCATTGGATGATGATAAAACTAGCCATTTTTGTACATGTGATAAATTAGCTGAAATCCCTCGGCCTGCCACATCTGTACTATAAAGCTCATTTTAGCTTTCTAGTGAAAAATGAGGGACACCTTTATTTCTCTATAGATTCTTCAAACGAACAGGAAGCTCATGTGATGTCTAAAGTATACTCCATGGAGGTCAGTAGCATGACCTATAAGGAACCATGGAGGATTATAAAGACAAACTATACAATAACTTGGTTTCCCTGATAACACCTGCTGTTACCCATTTACCCTCTTCCAGAATTTTAGTCACTTGTCTTTGAAAATGTTCCTTTGGAAACACTGTAGTCTGTTTTCTGTTTGGTGCTTCTGTCATGTTTGTACTTGGTATAAAATCTTTTCCATTACTAGAACAATCCATATACTTCTGAACCACAATTCCATAGGAGGAAGGATCACATTTTTCCAATATTGTGTAATAGTCTAGCTATTAACAATAAAAAAAAAAGAAATTAATTATTTGTTCTGTTTAAAATGCAGATCCTTTACTGGAGCATTAAGTAAGCAGATCAGAGAATGTGTAGGAACCAGTATTTTGACATAACATGAATCTCTTTACTAATTTCCTCCCAAAACCATCCGATTCTTGGACACAACCTATGTTCCTCTGTCCCTGCAACAGAGTGCCTTCGTAATACCAAAAGTATAATGGATCTTAGCTGGAGTAATATTCCATCTATACAGTAATTTATAAATATTTTCTTTATGGACTACACAAATTGAAGATGTATAATCCCTTTCCCATATAGAGACCCACTCATCCAGATCAATTTTTTGTTCAAATTCCTCTCCCATCTTTTCATCTGAAATATTTTTTGCCAACTTTTTCAACCAAAATTATATATATCTTGGAAATTAAGCCTTTTGTTCCAGTTTGCTCCTGCATGTAGATAGAACTGCCTGGTATCCATATTTCACAATGAATCGTTCAACTTGTAAATATTGAAAATACAGGATCTGTATACTATTTACATTCATACATATCTCTTGGTAGGATTTCAAATCAGGGCCCTGGAACAGCTGTCCAAATTGAGTAATCTCAACTCTTACCCACAAAGAACAGTTACTGGTATTTCTTAGGGATATTTATTCCTGATTATTAATTAAAATAACTAAGGAAGAGGACCTCAGTGATAGGCATTTAGAAAATTTGTCCAAAGTTACTAATGTGGTCTGGATGAATGGTAACTTTGTTTTTGGTGACCTAAATTTCTTTTTAACCAATTACTATGAAGAACTATATTTGGGTGCCAGTCTTGTTTGAGTTGTACCCATTGTTCGGATGGTCTATTGTTAACCCATTTGATCACATCTTTTAAGTGTGATGCATAATAATAATAAGCCAAACTAGGGAAAGCTAGCCCACCCTACTTGGTAGGCTTATGCAGAACTTTAGAACCCATCCTTTGTGTTTTATGTTTCCATATGAATGTTAATAGCTCATCCTGCCATGTTTTGAATGTCATGTCAGGGATGCACTGAAACAAAAATCACAATTTTAGGAGGACCTTCTTCTTTAGAGAGACTACCCTATGTAGCCAAGGAATTTCATATTTGTTCCATTTCTCCAAGTCTTTTATTATTTTATTGAACATAGGCAGGTTATTTGCCTTGAAAAGATTTTTATGCTTCTCCATAATATCTATTCCTAACTATTTTAAAGATTCCTTTACTCATTTAAATTGTATGGAGCTGACAACAATTTGTTTTGACCCTTTGGGGATTACTAATCCCTAACATTTCAGATTTATTGTCATTTATTTTGAAGCCTGATACTTGCCCAAATTCCAAAAGTCAATTGTTTTTTAATTTTAGCGAGGTTCTGACTCCTGCAAATATAACAAAACATCGTCAGCATACCAAACTATTTTGTGTTGCAGTCCAAAAGGTGTTTTGATGCCAAGGAGCAAACAACGTATATTTTTAATATATAGTTTTTTACATACATACTACTGATAAAGAACAGGTAAGGGAAAAATGAACATAAAAATCAATGAGTCAGATGACTATGGACCTTAGCAAAGGAAGTAACGGTACTGAACCACAACAGTTAGTTGTGGCTAACCATATAGCAATGATTTCCAAAGAGTACGACATGCTGCAGTGCTTAGGCACGGTACAGTGAGGTAAGGAACAGTCAGGAGTGGGCTAAGGCAGGATTCAGGGATCTGGTCCTGAGTTTGGAGGGAGCCCATTGCCGCAAAAAGTTTGGATTAAAAAATCCATGGTGAGAGGAAGGGACACAGCCATAGCTTGCTGGGGGTCAACATGTGGAATAGGGAACAGAAGAGAGTGTTGAGGCAGATGTACCACAAGCATTTTCATTTTGTGTGTGGTGGTTTAGGGTGGCTTATGATTTGCTGAATGCTCTTTGGAGCTGGATCCAATCCAGCCAGTTAGTCTTAATCCAGCATTTAGTAGAGTGTCCACTTTACCACTGAAATGACTGGATTTTGTTGGCCTATATCAGAGCCTTAATATTATTAGAATGTGGTATTGAGTTTTTTGTGTGTATGTGGCTTCAATACATACTAACCGAAAGGAGCCCACTGTCGTGGACAGGGATGTAGGCAGTCAGGCCTAGGGGTGAGAGCAGGAGTCAGCACCAGAGTCGGGAACCAAGCCAAGGGTCAGGGTCAGGCTGTAGCCTAGTGGTGGGGTGTAGAAGCAGGGATCAGGAACAAGATAAGAGCGAGGCAAGGTCCAATATTCCAGCCAGCCAGGAATTCACCTAGTTCCTCAGATAGTTTCTTTCGCCTCCTTCTGGCTTACATAGCAGGTCTGAGCCAATCAGAGAGGCTGGATGCATCCTCCAATCAGGAGCTTTGTAGGTGGTGTCTCTGCTGAGCTAGAGTCTGGGTTTGAGGACTGTCTGGGAACCCACAGAGTCAGTTTGAGACCCACCCTCCCTGATAGTTATACACAGCTGGTTTTCTGTTGTCACAATTTGCCTAATGAAATAGGCATATACAGCTAGTTTCAATATTAACACCCAGGTCCATGCTGGAACATCCCCTTAAAAGCATTACAAGAGCAGACAGATGAGCTTTGAATGCTGCATGTTTGCAAATGCTTATACCCGAGGGGGAAGAAATTATTTGTGTGTCTTTAAGAGGCAGCACTCATAGAATCATAGAATCATAGAATATCAGAGTTGGAAGGGACC